>NC_072483.1:84456666-84780555 GCF_027574615.1 Eptesicus fuscus | reverse complement strand
TGTGTGAGTAGATGAGGTTTATTTGTAGTTAAATCGTGGCCATAAGGCAGTGGTGGATTTGAGGTCTAAATTTAGGCTCTAGCCCGTACTAGCTTGGTAAGGTTCTGACCTCTCTGTTATAGTGAAGTTAAGAATTCCTGTTTTTGTGCTTTGGGGTAATTTTTTGGTCTTTTAAAATTTTTTTAAATAATTCTAATATTTAAAAATATAATTATAGTAGAGGCCTGATGCACGAATTTGTGCACAGATGGGGTCCCTCGGCCTGGCTGGTGATTGAGGCCTATCAGGCGGGCTGGCTGGCCGGGGAAAGGACCGCGGGAGGTTGGCTGCTGGTCTGAGGGGGTCCGGCCGGCGGGAGGGGCCGAGGGCTGTTGGCTGGCTGGCCCTGCTCCCGTTTAGGTTGGGGGGACAATCGGGGTGGGGCTGGTCGGGGTAGGGGTGGCGGGCAGTTGGGGGGGTTTTATCAGGCCCAGATGGGGCCAGTTGGAAGCCGCAGTGCGCGTCATAGCGACCAGTGGAGCTCCCGGTGGGTTGAACTCCCGCCCGAGGGGACAATTTGCATCTTGGATGTTTTCCTTCACTGGCTTCCAACTGCAATTAGAAAAAAGTAAAAATCTCTGCAGGGTCTGTCATTGCAGCCTCCGAGTGAGACACTCAGATCTGAGCCTCATTCATCTCTTACTGGCTCTTTTCTAAACTGATTTCTCACAATAGTAAAATGAGGATAATAATAGCAATTTTGTCAGAGACTAGTAGTAAAATGAAACAAGAAAACATGTTTTTATATTTATATGGATTATATGTCATAAACATATATCTCAAACAAACCTTTATTTATTGTTATATGCTTTCAGGCATAAATATCTTATAAAAATATTAAATATACTCATAATTATGTAATGCAAACAAATTATGTGCATTTATTGTTTAACAGATACTATATAACCGAAAGCCAAAGAAAATCTCCTTGGAGGTGTACCCATCCCCATCCCTCTCCTCTGCCTTGGATGCATTATATATCAAAATATTCAAGTGTGTATATTTTACATATGCACATGCACACATTATGTATGTGTGTTTATATTATGCATATATATGTGAATAAAATTGAGGGGGGGGGAAATAACCAAATGTAAGCAAAGAATTGCTTTTAAATGGTGAATTTCTAAATGATTTTTATTTTTTCATACTTTTCTCGCTATCTCTAAGGAACAAGTGTTACTTTTACTATTTTAGGATCAGAAAAATGCAATGAGGAATGTTTAAAAAAAAATTAATCTGCCCAGCTGGTGTTGTTCAGTGGTTGAGTGTCGACCTGTGAACCAGGAGGTCACGGTTCAATTCCCGGTCAGGGCACATGCCCAGGTTGTGGGCTCCATCCCCAGTGTGGGACATGCAGGAGGCAGCCGATCAATGATTCTCTCTCATCATTGATGTTTCTATCTCCCTCTCTTTTCCTTTTTGAAATCAATAAAAATATATTAAAAAATATTAATCTCACCAAGGTTCTGGCTCATGAGTTTGTCCAGGAAACATAGGTCCCAGGGTCCTCATAGCTAGAACCCAGTGCCAGCTGCAGCCTGTGGTTAATGGTGTAAAATCTTGCGCAGGCGATTGCTTTCCAGGCACTATGACTAGAAAACTAGGTGACCCAAACAAACAAACAAACAAATAGACAGACAGACAGACTGATTGTCAGTCTTACCAGTGTGTGCTGGGAACCCTGAGCCAGGAAAGAAACCTCACTAGCATTTTACTAAGTGGCCATTTTGATATGATGCAAAAATCACTTAGGAAACATTGTCATGTTACTGCAAAGATAGTGAGACGAGCGACATGAGCTGACTAAGGGGACAGGAGCCCAGTCCCAATCATGTTCTAGCTAAACTCATGTTCTAACTACAGGGACCCTGGGACCTGCGTTTACTGGACAGTCTCCTGAGCTAGAAACTTTGTTAGATTAATATTTTTAAAACATATATTTTTAAATTTATTTCAGAGAGGAAGGGAGAGGGAGAGAGAAAGAAAAACATTAATTATGAGACAGAATCATTCGCCTTGAATTGTAATATATATCCCGGGTGGGCAAAGTAGGTTTACAGTTGTGAGTACATGAAACACAGTTTATTCTTGAATTATTATTTGTTAATTATTGTATTACAATTAATAATAATTATTATTAACCTACTTTTGCCCACCCTTGTATATATACTGTCAGAAAACACTTTTGAACAAAAGTTTTAAAAAGGTTTATTTCTTTAGACTCTAATATTACTTCTGGGCAATTATTCTAAGAGAATAATCAGAGGTGTACATAGAGCTTTGCATTTTAAGATCATCCTAAATGTAATCAGAGACTGGTTACATAAATTATGGTCCATGCATTTGATTTGCTGCTTTACAGATTTTAAAATTCATATTGCAGAAGAAAAAATGAAGACATCAAGATGTACTTACAATATTATCAATGGAATAGTGTGTGTTCAATTGTGAGGGAAAATATATAAACATAAAATATTTGGTATGAAAGAGTAAGTTATTAGGTGTTTATCTTAGGATGATGGAATCATAGGTAATTTTGATTTTTTTCTTTTTATCTTTTCTCTATTTTTAAAAATGAATACAATAAGGATTGTTATCACCAGAAAAAAATAATTTTGGAGGGGGAAAAAAGAAGACTCTGCTTGCATTAGACTCTTTGGTTGATTTTATTCTGTAAAATAAGATTTTAACACTGGTTAGAAATGATATAAAATTTTAAAGACACTGAATCCAATGGTACCCAACAGGACTAGACTTAGGTTAGGCTCATTCCAGTATATGGGTACAAATGGGTCTTTAAATAGAGATTTTAATTTAGAGGTATGTACGTTTATAATGCACATGGTAAAAATTTGAAATGGGGAAAATGTTTCACTTTCCAGTTCACCCGTAGGCCTCTATTTCCTCTCCTCTGAGGCAGCCACCGAGTAACCTCCTGTGTGTTTTGTTCAAACATCTGTGAATTCTGAAATCGATGCACCACTTAATAATACATCACATACCCAACCATGTTGCCCTTTCCATTCTTTTTAATAGTTGAATAGAGTAGCATCGGATATGGCTAAAAGCTTATTTAACTCTTCTGATTTTCATTAAACAGTTGTTTCTGCTCCTTTGTTATTTCAGGCAATGCTGCCATGAATAACCTTTGCACGCATTCAGTACACGGATGTGTAAGCTAATGTAGGGGAAAGACCTGCCAGTTAAAGTGTGGGGTCAGAGGAGCTGTACATTTTATATTTTACAGATATGGCCAGATCACCCACCCACCTGTTCTTTGTTGAAAATGGCCTTTTGTCATTTCAATTGGCTTTTGAAAAAATGGATTGTGAATGAGGTTGGACATCCTTTCAAACGTAAAAACGCCATTAGTTATAAAAATAATAAAGCCACTGGTACTTACTTTTTTTCTCTGTCTGCTTATGATCTTTACCCATTTAGGCACTGGATGGTCAGTCTTCCTCTTTTTTCCTTAAACTGACTTATAGGAGCCCTATTTATTTACTCCTTTTATTTAAAAAAATTTTTTAAATTTTTATTATTCATTTCTTTGCACCGTTTCCTTCTCTTTTTTCCTCTCATTTTTCTTCTCCTTTCCCCATTTTAATTTTTCTCTTTCTTTTCTTTCTTCCCCCATTTTTTTTCTTTTTAAAAAATAGTTCTTTATTATTGAAAGTATTACATATACCCCCTTTTCTCCCCTATTGACCCTCTTCAGCGCACCCCCACCCCCTGCCTCAGTGCTCACTGCCCCATTGTCTATGTCCATGTAGGAGTCCTATTAAAAAAAATAGTTCCTTTTCTATTACATATTATTGCCCATTTTTCCCAGTGCAAGATTTATTTATTTTTTGAAATTTTGTGGGTCCCCCGCCCAGAATATTTGTTTTTATTTAAATACATTTTATCAATCTTTCTTTGATGGCTTTTGGGTTTTCTGTTATACTTAGAGAGGCTCTTCACTGCTGCATGATTATTTTTAAAAAATTCTCCTATGTCTTATCTTAGTATTTTAATTTTAAGGATTTAATCTTTGATCCATCTGCAGTTTATTTTGATGTAAGGAGTTCAGTTAGGATTCATTTCAGCTTGTCCCAGAAGTCTACCCATTTGTTCGAATACCATGTGTTTAAAAAGCCACCTAGGTCTCATTTATGGGTAATAAAGAACATTATAAACTTGAACAAAAAGATAGATACAGAGACAGTAAAGCATCAAACAGACTGTCAAATTACAGGGGGAAAGTTAGGGAGGGGGGGGGGAGATAAGAGATCAATCAAAGGACTTGTATGCATGCATATAAGCATAACCAACGGATGCAAAACTCTGGGGGGTGAGGGCATATATGGGAGTGGGGTGGGGGGTGGCAGTGGTAAGATATATACACATATAATACCTTAATAAAAAAAATTGGAAAAAAAAATAAAATAAAAAGCCACCTAAATGTGGAGAGCCTGTTTTTGGTGGTGTGTCTGATTTGGCCATTTTTCATTGTTAACTTCTAATTAACATGTTAATTTCTAATTTCATTGTTAACGTCTAATAGCCAGAGAACATCGGCTGTATTATTTCTGCTTCTTTGGAAACCTATTAGAGTTTTCTTTGTGGACATGGTTTGTGATTAATTCTGCCCGGGTTTGAATGGATGCTTATTTCCCACTGAGAGGCGATGCCCGTTAGATGGAGGTTGTCAGCTGTGCCCGGCGGGTCTTCTGTAGTCTGCCTATGTTCAGCCTACCAGCCTTTTCAGTCTCTGAGAGAGATGTGTGAAAGTCTCCTGCTAGTCTGAGGAAAGTAAATTCTTTGAGTTCTCTGGAGTTCTTTTTAAATGTTCAGTCCTTCTAGTTTTTTTTGTTTGTTTGTTTTCTTGTAAGAACACGCATGTAATTGTGTCACTCCTCCGTGATCTTATCTCCATGCCTGGGGTTCTCTCTCCTCAGGTTCCCCCAAAGCCTCACTGCCTGCCCCTCCTCCACACAGTTCGTTCCCGTCTCTCAAACACAAGAACACACGCAGGCTGGTGTTTTAAGTTTCATTTCATCCACGCAGAGGGTACCTGCATACTTTTTCCTTAACGCGTGGCAGGAAAAGGCACATTGCTGTTCCTCACGCCTTCGCCCCCACGTGGTCACTTTCCCCTCCATCTCCAGGAGGAACAACTTGATGAGTATGGTATGTCTCCCTCCAGACCTCGCTTTTACATGCGTGTCTGTAGTCACTGAAAATCTAATTGTATTGCTTTGAGTATTTTTAAAAAGTAGGTGTATGATTTTTTTGTTGTTATACTGCATCTTGCTTTTTTTTTTTTTCTCACTATCACCATAACAACATGTTTTGAATCTCTATCCCTTTGTAGTTCGGAGGATGGAATGCACCTTTTTTTAAAAATTTTATTTTAATTTCTTTATTGATTAAGGTGTCACATATTTGTCCTCATCCCCCCCATTCCCATCCCCCACCCCACCCCCCTGTTGTCCTTAACCATTGGTTAGGCTCGTATGCATGCACACAAGTCCTTTGGTTGATCTCTCCCCCCTATCCCCACCCTCCCCTATCCTCCCTCTGAGGCCCGACAGTCCGATCGATGCCGCCTTGTTTCTGGGTCTGTTCTTGTTCCTCAGTCTATGTTGTTCATCATTTCCCCTAGATGAGTGAGATCATGTGTTACTAGAAATATACTTATAAGAACCGAATGTGCGACGAGCAATAATAGTTATGCTGACAGGCAAATGAATCAGTCTGTAGTGAGTTTCTTTCTGGACCAACAGTTCTTTTGAGACGCAATTTCAATGTCCACCAGTTCCTTATGTGCACATGTCGGCACTGACTTTTCAGCTCTGGGTGGTGGACCAATGGTGGTAATGCAGGTCCGACTCCCTCTGGTTTGGTCTCATCCGGACCCAGGTGCGCGCGGCCTCACCCGGTCCCGGGACCCAGCATCACCCGGGCCCCAGGGCACGTGGCCTCACCTGGACCCAGGTGCGCGCGGCCTCACCCGGTCCCGGGATCCAGCCTCACCCGGACCCAGGGGCACATGGCCTCACCCGGACCCAGGGGCGCGTGGCCTCTCCCGGACGGAATGCACCTTTTAACCTCTGCATGACATGGTGTGGCATGACTGCGCCTCAGTTTGTTTAGTGCCCCTTTATTGGAGGACACGTGGGATGCTCCTAGTTGCTCGAGGTTACCCGTCACGCTGTGGTGAGACGCCAGGAGCATACCCTGGTGAGCACCCAGGTGTGTTTCTATGGACTGTGATTTAGGGAACGAGCTTGCTAGTTTGTCTCTTTATATGTCCAGCAGTTTTGTCTGTTGCACTTTGAATATCTTCTGTGAGGTGCTGGCCCCTTATTTAAGATCTCTTTCGAACCAAGATATTTTCATGACAATCGATTGCTTTGGCCGTGAGAGATCTCAGCCCAGCAGCCCTTGTGAATCCAACGCAAAGTGTGTCTTCCAAGATACTATCCGTTCAGTTTCCTGACTCAAGGAGACTTGTCTAAACAATGATGTCAGCTCTACATTAAAAGGGAGGAAAAAGGTTTTGCCCCATAATTCTAATTCTAAGAGAGAATTAATCAGAGATAGGCATAGGACATATGCAAAAGCCTCTCAATACAATATGACTTTTAACAGTAAAGAAATAGAAAAATGCTTAAAATAAACTTTGATATATCCATGTGCTGAAAAATCTAGAGACATTAAAAATATGGCAAAGAAGGATATTTAACGGTAGGGATAAGTGTTTATTTTAAATGTTAAGTGTGGGGGGGGGGGCGGGGACGTGTATACACCTAGATGTGCAGCCTGATCCTAATTTTTGTATAAATGTGTGTGTGTGTGTGTGTGTGTGTGTGTGTGTGTTGTATGTAATGATAACTGGGACCATGTTATAACTCATTTTAAAATTTCACCAAAACCCCCCCACTGGTTTTATAATCAAAGTGCAGACAGGAAGGTGGTTTTTAAAAGGCTCAAAGTCTTTTTGGTCAGTTAAAAAAAAAGTAAAGCTTACTGTTAGGGTCACCAAAGGAGGAATGCATGAGGCCAAAGTGGTGCTGGATTATAAATTTATTAGTTCATCTGGATACCAGATGGGCTGTGCCCCCAAATGGCGCCAGCACCCAAAGATGGGAGCCAAAGGTTTTTAAGGGACTCCGGGTGGGCAGAGAATTCTCTGTGCAGGTCCGGATCCTGGGAAGGTCTGCAGGGGAGAGGTGACGGTCTTAGCAAGTGGAATGTGGTCTAAGCAAAAGGGAATGTCTGTTGTGAAGTGGCCTAAAGGTCAGTTTTCAAGGGAGTAGGGATTGACTCAATTATTTGATCAGACCTAACACTGATCAAAATTGCACATTACCTTAATGTGCAAATCAAAGTATTTCTATTTTAATATCATATGTACAGAATATATGGATCCTGGTTCACTACCTCTGCTTAATACTTCTGAGTGTAATCAGGATTTGCATTTTTCATCCAAGAATGTTAGTAAAACGCAGGGAGCTTAAAGAGCCGGGAACCATCTGCTTTGCTTTAGGAAGGAAAGGGGTCCAAAGAGGTCAAGGTTATTTGAGGTTAAGGAGAGTGCCAAAGGCACAGAGTCTGTGGGACCGAGGGGATGACGGAGCCAGATGGGAAGTTCAAGGTTTCTTAGTCCAAGGTTCTCACACAGCAGCTCTCCTGGAACCTCTGAAGGCAAGGGAGAGTCTGAGTAAGACTTCAACAAAGCCTTTTCTACTTTGCAGAGAGTCGGCAAACCACTGCTTCCAAGTGAATTTTCACATTTATTGTTCCTACTGCACCCTGATCACAACTCTTCTGACCACTGGCTAGATAGACCATCCCAAACAGTAAGCTACTTGAGAGCAGGAGCTTATCTGCTTGTTTTTTTCTTCCCTGTACCCCCAGCAAAATGTCTGACGTGTATTGCAAATGATGTCATAGCATTTGACGAGGGAACCAAGCAGCTAATGGTACTTTTCTTCCTCATCATAATGTTGTGTGTTGACCTAGGTTACAGCTACATTTGACTAACACGGACAAGCATGAGTTTCAGCAGTTGTCTGTATGAAATTGGGGAAGCGCTGAGCAGCGATGAGGTGGCCTCGCTCAAGTTCCTGAGCCTGGACTACATCCCACCAAGGAAGCAGGAGCCCATCAAGGACGCCTTGATGCTCTTCGAGAAACTCCAGGAGAAGAGAATGCTGGAGGAAAGCAACTTGTCCTTCCTGAGGGAGCTGCTATACCGAATCGACAGGCTGGATCTGCTGGCAAAGGGCCTGAAGACCAGCAAGGAGGAGATGCGGAAGGAGCTTCAGATCCCGGGCCGGGCTCAGATCTCTGCGTACAGGTGGGGACCATCTCTGCAGCCTCAGCACAGGAGGGGGATGGGAGCGGACACATCTCTATGGGAGGGTTGATTGCAGGTTGTTGATGTAGAATGACTTTGGAGGTTCTGGGAAGATGTCCTATCAGGGCCAGATGAAGAAATGTGGAGACCTGATGTAGAATTCAGTAAGGAAAAAAAAAAGCTCAAACCATAAAATAAAATTGTAAAGTGAAACATTACCTGCAAGTATGCTGCCATTAAAATAGACTTTTTCTAAGTGTTCTGATTCTCTTTCTGATATGTGTCTGTTGTCTTGGTGTTTCTGTTTTCTTGATGCCCACATTGTGTGCTTACTTTGTCTATCTACATATATAAAAGCCTAAGCGACCAGTTGACCAGTCGCTATGACGTGCACTGACCACCAGGGGGTAGATGCTCAATCTTTGTGATTCTCAAGACTTTAAAAATAGAGACATATTATCTACTCTCTTTCAACAATCCCCTGTTCTCAGTAGTCTTCGTCTTGTAGAATCATCCATCTAACCTCTCTCTCCAGTCTTCCTTTTGTGTCTGTTGTCTGAATCTCCCTCTTCCTATAAGGACCCAGTCATTGAATTAGGACCCACTGGAATCCAGTATGACCTCATTTTAACAAGATCACAACAGCAGAGACCTTTTTAAAATAAGGTCACATTGATGTGTTCTGGGTGAACATGAATTGGGAAGGAGGATACTATTCAATACTGGGAACTTTGGTTTAATAGGATTGTGAAGTTCTTTTAAGGAATTTTTAAATTAGGCACCAATTAATCCTAAAAAAACAGCACCCCCCAAACTAGGAAGCCTGGAAGGTCTCAGCTTGTGCCCACCGTCTTGGTCTTCTGGAGGCTGTTAGGCTGAGACAAACTGCCAGTGCCGGACATGGCCTGTCCCTCGTATAGGGCCAGGGGTCCCTGCCAGGGGCAGGATCTGTCTGTTAAAATATTCAACATGTTAGTTTGGGGGGCAGGGTGGAGCCAGCACAAGTACAAGCGACTGCTTCTTCATTGTTTATCATTAGCCAGTAAATAAAAAAATACACGTGTGATCGCTTTCCACTTATAAGAAAACACTAGACATTTAAAATGTCAAAGTAGAACTGCTACCTAAAAATAAGTGTCTTATAAACTATCCAGGTTTATTTGTAGACAATGATGGTACAAGAAAGCTAGTAGGTTTCAGTATGAGGAGAGTAAAAGGGAAAAATACCTGGTAGTCAAGTTAAAAGGGGCAATGGCTGTAGATTGGACCCAGTCTTGGCCAAAGCGAGAAAGCTTTAGCAAAATACTTCTAGGGTAGAGGTTCTAGGAGAAGAAGGATGAAGCAGATGATAATACTGAGTAAACCCCGTTTCTACACTATTTTTATTTTCAGAATTTTAATTTTCTAATTTAACTTTGAAGTTAACGTGTTTTTGCATTAAAGTTGTTTCCTTTACAACATAATAATGAAAGTTTGCTGAATTGTTCAATGAGCAATTCCTTTGCTCATTGAACAAGCATATCCCCAAATCCTATCATAGGTTAGCAAATAATAATGCCGTGTATCGAGCACTTAGTGTGTTGCCAACAACTGGTTTGAGGACTGCAGGCAAACGTACGGTATTCATGTAACCCCCAACACGGTCCAATGAGTAGATACAGAAGCATCTGCGGTCTACAATGAAGACAAACGTGTGTAACGTGTCTGAAGTCACACAGCTCGTAAGTGGTGGGACCATGGTTCCAACATCCTTAGTCTGGGTCCCCCTTTAAACACTCTCCCTCACAACCCTCTGAGCTTATGGAAGCAAACAGGGCCTGGGCCCTTCCCTCAGGGGATTTGGAGAGCTTCATAAACAGACAATTCCTTGTTAATCTTTGGGCCCTACAAAGGCACCGAGAGTGAATGCACTTAGGCAGTGCTTGAGCTGTTAGTGGATGAGTGGTTGTCTAAAGACAGACAAGGGAATAGGAGTGTGGTGGGGGGCTAGGCATAAAGGGGTGAGGGGCAGGGCAGCTGGGTGTGCTTGGAGAAGAGGCAGTGAGGGTGGTGAGGAGTGGCCGAGATGAGGGGGTAGGCTGGGCTCAACTCACAGAGGTCTGCATTCCAGCATCAAGTGTCTGGCCTTCCTACTGAAGGTAACGGCTGGGAGGACACTGACACGTTTTCATTAGGAAGCGATGATCGGATTTGCATTTTGAAAAAGGTAATTTCCAAAATCAAAACTTCTTGTTGTTGCAACAAGATCTTGATGTTATAGTGACGACGACGGGAAACCACAATTCGTGGAACTGAAATGAACTGAAGGACAGTTGGTTTGAATTCTGTTAAAGCTGGATAGTGGGGCACGAGGCAGTCGTTTTCTGTGTCACTACACCAGCCTCTCCCCAAGAACTCAACTCCTTCCCCATGCGATGAGCTGGCTTTATTCTGAAGGGAGGCCGTCGGAATCAAGTCTGCTGTGACGCCATGTATCACCTGAGAAGTTATTTAAAAAAATGTCTCCATTTCCCGCCACAGGGTCATGCTTTTCCAGATTTCAGAAGATGTGACTGCACAGGAATTGAAGGACTTTAAGTTTTTTTTGAGCCAGGAGCTCTCCAGATGCAAACTGGCGGATAGCATGGTAAGACCTGGTGTGATGCCAAGATTCAGTCCCGAGGAAGAGCCAGCCAGTGGGGATTGCTGAGGCTGAAGCGAGGGCCACTCCGGCAAAAGCAACCCAATTCTCACTTTTTAGCCTGGGTTGAAGAAGAAAGCCGTCAGGCATGCGGGTTGTAGATGTGATCCCTTTGTATGCTCTGAAGTGCTGCTCACGTTAATGACCAGGAGCAAGGCAGTGTCGGGACAAGAGAAGAGGGTTGTGGGGCTCAGCCCAAGGTGGGACTCTGCAGAGCCACGAGAGACAGGTATCTGTGTCTGATGCGGTTTTGTGTGTCTGTGTGTGTGATGTGTGTGCATGTGTGTTTATGTGTGTGGGGGGTGTTTCTGGGTGTGTGCATATCTGTGTATATGTGGTGTGCTGCAGGGTTTTTGTGTGTGTGTGTCTGGTGTGGTATGTGTGTGTGTGTGTGTGTGGTTGGTATTTTGTGTGTGTGTGTGATGTGTGTGCACGTGTGTTTATATGTGTGTGGGGTGTTTCTGGATGTGTGCATATCTGTGCATATGTGGTGTGTTGCAGGGTTTTTTTGAGTGTGTGTCTGGTGTGGTATGTGTGTGTCTGTGTGGTTGGTATTGTGTGTGTGTGATGTGTGTGCACGTGTGTTTATGTGTGTGTGGGGTGTTTCTGGGTGTGTGCATATCTGTGCATATGTGGTGTGTTGCAGGGTTTTTTTGTGTGTGTGTGTGTGTGGTTGGTGTGTGTGTGTGTGTGTGTGTGTGTGTGTGTGTGTGTGTGTGTGTAACACCAGAGGAAATGTTGGGTGTGAGGCAGTTCGCAGTGCTGTCAGCACGGGGGCCATGGCTGTCTCAGCGTGCGCCTCTGTCTGTTTCACATGAAGGTGTCACGGGTGGTTTTAGCGCAGGGCCCGGGTTCTGGGGACTGATGTTGTGTCTCCTCTATTTCTGGGCCAGAAAACACAGAAGTGCCTTCCTAGCAGTATATTGGCTTTGAAGACCAGGCTGTCCTCTCAGGAGAGTCTGCTTGGGAAGCTAGGGTGGTCCCTTGGGTTGGAGAAAGTGCAAGTAAAAACAAAAATCTAATCTAAAAGCCAATATGGCCAATTCCGTCTTCCAACTTTCTGTCTCCTCCCTCTAGAGCTTGCTTGATATTTTCATGGAGATGGAGAAGAGACTCATCCTTGGGGAAAGAAATTTGGACACCCTAAAAAGAATCTGTAAACAAATCAACCTGAGCCTGCTGGATAAAATCAGTGCTTATGAAGAATTAAGTAAAGGTAGAAACAACCTCACAGCTGTGAACCAGCAAAATATATTCTTTTTAAAAATATATTCTATTGATTTTTTACAGAGAGGAAGGGAGAGGGATAGAGAGAAACATCGATGAGAGAGAAACATCCATCAGCTGCCTCCTGCACACCCCCTACTGGGTATGTGCCCGCAACCAAGGTACATGCCTTTGACCGGAATCCAACCTGGGACCCTTGAGTCCGCAGGCTGATGCTCTATCCACTGAGCCAAACCAGTTAGGGCCAAAATGTATTCTTTTCAAAAAAGTTTTCATTTATTGATTTGAGAGAGAGAGAGGAGACAGAGAGAGAGAGAGACAGAGAGAGATATTGATGTGCTATTCCACTGATCCATGAATTCACTGGTTGATTCCTACCAGTTTATTCCATTATGTGCCCCAACCAGGGATCGAACCTGCAACCCCAGTGCAGCAAAATGTATTCTTAAATTGACAAACCCCTCTATGTCACAGTATTTTTAAAACAAAACTGTGTGTTTGCTCTAATTCGGAGGGAAGAGTGAGCCTTTGTTAAAGATTCATAAATAGCCAAAGTAAAGCCAATGAATCAGCCCTGGCCCGTGTGGCTCAGTTGGTTGGGCATCGTTCTATGTATCAAAAGGTTGCTGGTTGGATTCCCAGTCAGGGCATATGCACAGGTTGGGGTTTGGATCCCCAGTAGGGGGCCTGCAGAAGGCAACCGATCGATGTTCTGCTCTCACATCGATGTTTATCTTTCATTCTCCCTCTTCTTCCTCTCTCTCTAAAACTCAATAAAAAAAATATGAAAAAGAAACAAAAACAAAATCAAGGAATGATTGTAAAAATTTACCATGCACACAACAAAAAGACAGTTTGCACACCGGGAGCATTCAAAACACAACATGGACTAGGCTCAGGAGCACGCTGTTATAAAGCAGCTTACGTAGTGAGAAAGCAGTGATCGATTCTGATGTTAGAGTTTGCTTACATGACGGGTTGATCAGTGGTTACCTCATATCAACCTTGGAGAAAAGTCCAAGTTTTCCTCATGATTTTCAGAGGCACAAACAAGGTCAAGTTAGCCTTGTAAAATAAGCTAAATTAAGCTTTGCTTGTATGATTAAATTGTTTTTTTCTGCTCAGGGAGTTTTCTTTTTTTTTTTTTTAATAATTTTTTTTTATTGATTTCAATGAGAAAGGGAGAGGGAGAGAAAGAATCTTTGATCAGCTGCCTGTTACATGCCCCCTACTGGGGATCGAGCCGGAAACCTGTGCATGTGCCCTCACCAGGAATCGAACTGTGATCTCTTGGTTCACAGATTGATGCTCAGCCACTGAGCCACGCCCGCTGGGCAGGGAGCTGTGTTTTGTTGTTGTTGTTTTTTCATCTTAACCTCTTAACAGAAGTCCAGGTGAATTTTCAAGGGGTCGTACCTGGAGATGTTTTCAAGACTTATTTAATTAATTTACTCTTTGATATTTTCATTGCTTCCTCTCTACAACCTCCTACCCACATCCATGCCCACATCTTAATGGACCTGCCGCCGAGTACCGGGATGAGGGCTCGGTGGCTACTTCATGTCACCTCTGCTCTACACACTAAAAGATGTGTCTAGAGACACAAACCATGCGGCCTCAGGCCAGCAAGTCTGAAACAGATGCAGAGTTATTCAGTGGCAAGAATGGGACTGACTCTGTGGATTGTAAGGATATGAATTTTCCTTTTAAAAGGGACTTACATAGTTATCCCAGGTGTTACATGTTTCTTGACTGAAGTACCTTCTCTGCCACGTGTCGTTCCCTGCAGAGGGGGGGCCAATTTCAGACTATCCTCAAGAGCAGGACAGTGAGTCCCAGAAACAGAACTGTGAGCTGCCACGGGAACAGAACTGTGAGTCCCGGGAGCAGGACTGTGAGCCGAAGCAGGTATGAGGAAACCTCCCACTACTTCTTCTCTTTACATTGCAGGTTCTAGTTGGTGTATTCCTTAGCTTTTTTAGCCTCCCGATAAACCAGTAAGGAGAAGAAACGTGGTGAGGATTTTGAGGACTATAGAAAAAATTCACAGAAGTACAAGCTTCAAGTGTGACTTTTTAATGTAAAGAAAATGTGATCTCTCGGGTTAAGTGTTTATTTTAAAACCTAAGACAAAGGCACTGAAAAAGTGGGAGCAGAGGGGTGAGAAGGCCCCTGCCCGGCCCTTTCAGCAGCCGCAGCAGCCCGAAGGGCAGCGGGCTTTGGGGGCAGCGCCCAGCAGGACTGGAGAGAGTTTCTCCTTGGTGACTAGGTGCAAGAGCCATCTCTGTGTTCTCACCCCTGAGAGCCGGTCCAGGAATGGCCTTTCTAGACACAAGCACTCCTGCGGGTGTAACCCTAAGCGACACACCAAACCCATTCTGACTCATAGCCCACTCCCGCCCCTCTGTGGCGGGAAGCAGAGGAAACCCTGAACTCCAGGAGCCCAGCAGGAGACTTAAAATTAAGCCTAGAGAACAATTTACTGGTGGGGGGCGGGAGGGGGATCTTCTGAACAAGTTACCGGACCTCTCAGTCTGAAAATCAAGGATTAACCAAAGTCAGGGAGCACACTGCAGAGTAAAGCACTTTAGGCTTTGCCCCAGGAACAGCTAAGGATCCTGGGTGCAAGAGAAATTGGATAACTTGCTCGAGGTTTTAAGGTTATTAAGTACTAGAGGCCCGGTGCACAAAATTCTCAGCCCAGCCTGCGCCCTCTCACGGTCTGGGAACCCTCGCTCCTTACCTCCTGCCTGCTCGCTCCTTACCACTTGGCTCACTGCTCCTTAGCGCTGCCATGGAGGCGGGAGAGGCTCCTGCCACCGCCGCTGCACTTGCCAGCCATGAGTCCGGCTTCTGGCTGAGTGGCACTCCCCCTGTGGGAGCGCACTGACCACAAGGGGACAGCTCCTGCATTGAGCGTCTGCCCCCTGGTGGTCAGTGCACATTATAGTGACTCATCATTCCTCGTTCCACTGTAAAGGTCGCTTAAACTTTTATTATATAGATGGAACTACCTGATAGTCAATGTGCCCACCTGAGGGGACCTGGATTGTAAGAGGGTGCAGGCCAGGCTGAGGGACCCCACCAGGGCATGTCCCAGAGGTTGGCCAGCAGTATAGGGACTGTGGGAGGGATCCAGGGCATGTCCGGCCCATCTTGCTCAGTCCTGAACAGCCAGACCCCAGCAGCAAGCTAACCTGCCGGTTGGAGCGTCTGCCCCCTGATGGTCAGTGCACATCATAGCGATAAGTTGAGTGGCCTTAGCATATTACGCTTTGATTGGTTGAACCGACGGCCGGACAACTGCACACTTAGCATATTAGGCTTTTATTATATAGGATACAGCCAAGAATCCCTCACACCTCCAACCCCCCGCTCCAGCTGGGATCCCCTTTCTCTACTGGGAAGAGCTGCATGGATTTCCCAATAAATGTTGGATAATTTTGCACTGAAACAGCTCTGGGAAAATAAGGCCAGCCCAGGGTCACCACGGACTGGTAATGTCAGGTTCTAGAGTCTGGAAACTGTGACCTGCAATAGCCAAGGTCTGCCTGCCCAGTGCACCTCTCACCTCCTATCCCTGTGGTCCTGAGAACCAGATTAATCCATCAGCTTTAACAGCCTGGGGACACACTGTCATGTGTGAAGGGCAGGCCCTCAGCTGTTTGCCCAGAAACAGGGGTGAGTTGATCCGACAGCCGTGGAAACCACAGGGTCATGGAAGGGAGCCCAGAGACAGCCCTGAGATGTTCATTCATTGAGAAACTCCTGCTTGAGCTCTCACAAATGATTAAGTCCTGGTTCCTGACCCAGACGTCATCTGCCTTGAGCAGAGATGAGGACAAATAATACATTATGATGACAATATGAATGTAAGTGCAAGGTGCTCAGGAGGCCCAAGTATTGGGACATTAACTAGACACACTCCAGGTGGGGCAAGAGTCTGGGGATCCTGTGTGAGGAGAAATGAGCCAGCCTGGGTGGGAGCCACTGAACGAGCCCAGTCTGGCTCAGGGGCCAGCCTAACCTTGGGCCAGGGAGTTGCTTGTTAACATCTCAAGTGTTTGACCCGCAGTGTCAGCTCCTGGGTTGTGTTTTTGTTTTTCAGACAGCGGACAAAGTTTACCGAATGAAAAGCAAACCTCGAGGATACTGTGTGATCTTTAACAATTATGATTTTAGCAAAGCCCGGGAGAACGTGCCCAAACTTCACATAATAAAGGATAGAACTGGAACAGACATGGATGCAGGTACAGTAGAATCCAAAAGAAATGTAAAATATTTCTAACTAGAGGCTCTGTGCACAAAATTCGTGCACTGGGGGGGAGGTCCCTCAGCCTGGCCTGCGCCCTCTCGCAGTCCAGGACCCCTTGCTCCTTACCACCCGCCTGCTCACTGCTCCTTACTGCTGCCACAGAGGCGGGAGAGGCTCCTGCCACCGCCGCTGCGCTCGCCAGCCATGAGCCTGGCTTCTGGCTGAGCAGGGGGAGCACACTGACCACCAGGAGGCAGTTCCTGCATTGAGTGTCTGCCTCCTGGTGGTCAGTGCGCGTCATAGTGACCGGTCATTCTGCCGTTCGGTTGATTTGCATATTAGGCTTTTATTATATAGGATATTTATGTTTTTATCAAAAGAGGTGAACCAAAGCTATACCAATAGAGCTGTATGTTTCAGTAAAATGACTATAACCACATTTTCCTGTGGAGGTGAAGGACAGTCTTAGGTATTTGCTAGTTTTATGCTTTTCTTTTTTTTTTTTTAAACTTAATTTTAAAAATTAAAACAATGTATACATAAAGATAAAATATTAAAAGGGCTTTTACTGAAAATCAGCTTTGCCTTTAATTCAACTAAATGACTAGTGTTTCTGTTGAATGTGTTAGGTATTATAGTGTGTTAAAACATTGCCATGGTATCAAAACCATGTAGAGAAGTTGTGTTTATAACAGCACAGCAGAGACTGTGAATCCTCCACAGAAAGAGCATTTTCAAATGTTAAACTAGGCAGAAATCCTTTAGCTCAGCCTGTCTCGGCTAAGATTGAGAATTTACAAGTTTAATGAAAAACAAATTCGCAGCATGTGAACATAGAAGTGGCTACAACTAAAAGTAGTAACAGAAATAATCTGACCCAACCATTGTGGTAGGAATAATTTTTGATAATTTTTAAAAATAGTTTTTATGGGTCATAACATCAGGTAATGACTGACTTTTTAAATTGAGTAAAGTTTAGAAAAGTAAGGTAGGCTGACTTTAATCATCGGGACTCTCATAAAGGTCTCAGTTAACATTTGTTTAAGCAAATCTATGATTTTAAAAAGACAAAGAGCTTGAGTCAGTTGACTACATCACTTATCATCATACATCTTGGGACTGAGGAAGAGGTTTCAGGCCTTTGATTTCATTCACTATTAAAACATTCTTATTAAAAGAATACAAACTTTGCCAACAGATACAAACTTGCAGTCATCTAGGTTGAGTAAGACTACAGAACTACTGTATAGCATGGTGACTAGAGTTAACTAGTGGCCCAGTGCACGGACTCATGCATGTTAAAAGGAAATTAATTAGAAGGTAGCCGGAGGGGCAGGGCTGGGCGAGACAGGCCAGACACGCCCTGGAGCCAACCTTCTGCAGTCCCTCCCCAGCCAGCTGCACCTGGGGTAGCATTGCGGCTTGAAGGGTGTCTTTAGAGTGAGTGGAGTCCCTCCAGCAGGTGGGGTCCCTCGGCCTGGCTTGTAAGGATTGGGCCGAAACTGGCTCTCCGACATTCCCCAAGGAGTCCCGGAGTGCGAGAGGGCACTCTGCAAAGTTGCCTTTGCTTGGCAGCTCCTGCGTTGAACATCTGCCCCCTGGTGGTCAGTGCGCATCATACCTACCAGCCAGTCAGCCAGTCAATAGGTTGGACAGTCGCTTAGCCTTTTATATATATACTAGTGGCCCGGTGCACGAAATTCGTGCACAGGGGAGTGTGTCCCTCAGCCCAGCCTGTACCCTCTCCAATCTGGGACCCCTTGAGGGATGTCCGACTGCCTGTTTAGGCCCGATCCCAGTAGGATCGGGCCTAAACAGGCAGTCGGACATCCCTCTCACAATCCAGGACTGCTGGCTCCCAACTGCTCACCTGCCTGCCTTCCTGACTCCCCCTAACCACTTCTGCCTGCCACCCTGATCACCCCCTAGCCACTCCCATGCCAGCCTGATTGATGCCTAACTGCTCCCTTGTCAGCCTGATTGCCCCTAACTGCCCTCCCCTGCAGGCCTGGTCACCCCTAACTGCCCTCCCCTGCAGGCTTGGTCACCCCTAACTTCCCTCCCCTGCAGGGCCTGGGTCCCCTACAACTTGGTCACCCCTAACTGCCCTCCCTTGCAGGCCTGGTCCCTCTCAACTGCCCTCCTCTGCTGGCCATCTTTTGTTAGCCATATTGTTTCCACATGGGGGCAGCCATCTTGTGTGTTGGAGTGACTGTCAATTTGCATATTACTCTTTTATTAGATAGGATAGAGGCCTGGTGCATGGGTGGGGGCCGGCTGGTTTGCCCTAAAGGGTGTCCCAGATCAGGGTGGGGGTTCCCTTGGGGCGTGGGGCGGCCTGGGCGAGGGTGCTGTGGTGGTTTTCAGGCTGGCCACGCCCCTTGGTGACCCAAGCAGAGGCCCTGGTATGTGGGATTTATTTATCTTCTATAATTGAAACTTTGTAGCCTTGAGCTAAGGCCAGGGCTGGCCAGGAAGCTTGGCTTCCTTCATCATTGGGGAAACCCAAGCCTCCTGCTTGCTCTGTGGCCGCAGCCATTTTTGTTGGGACTTATTTATCTTCTGTAATTGAAACTTTGTAGCCTTGAGCGGAGGCCAGGGTATGCAGGAAGCTTGGCTTCCTCCATTGCCGGGGAAACCCAAGCCTCCTGTTCACTCTGTGGCTGCAGCCATCTTGGCTGGGTTAATTTGCATACTCGCTCCTGATTGGCTGGTGGGCGTAGCGAGGTATAGTCAATTTGCTTGCTTCTCTTTTATTAGTGTAGATAGATGATGCTGTATTGAATACTAGACATATGCTAGGCATGTATTTCAGGTGCTCTCGTCACACATACACATACACACCGTAACTATGTGTGGAGATATGTTTATTAGCTTGTCTATTGTAATCATCTCACTGTGTATATCATCATATTGTACACCTTAAATATATACAATTTTTTATTAAAAAAGAAATAAGACAGGCAGCCTAGTCAGTGTTGAAAGACTGACTAGATCTATGAATACATTTGAGGGAAAAGTAGTGTTAAACACATAGAAAACAAAGCAATAAAAAATAGTGCAATGACTAATTCCAGGAAAGACAACAGTTTCATAAGAAAGGAAGCACAAGACTTTTCAAGATGGCAGCAGAGTAGGTGGATCTTGCTCTCACCTCCTCCCAGATCCCAACTGGAAAGACAATGAAATTGGGGAGTGATCTTCCTGAATTACCCACTAAAGACAATCTACAGAGGAGACTTATAACCAAGGGCTGGCAGGAAGTGTGGGGATGTGAAGGGGCGGCTGAGGTTAGAGGGGGATAGGATCAGCTGCAGGAGGGTCCCTCTGAGGGGCGTGAAGCCTAAATCCCAGGTGTGGCTCCCCAGACCAGAGCGCCAGAGCTGGGACAGGTGCCCACCCAGCATCCGGTTGTGAGAAACGGTAGGGTTTCTGTCTGCCAAGGAGAGCAGAGCCCGCTGGAGACAGAGGCGCCCTCTAAAGGATCATTGTGCAAAATTCCGCTGGCAGCCACTCCCTCCGGGCTCTGGGCAGGGAGGCCAGTGCGGGCTGTCCGCTGAGGAGTCTTGGGTGTGGCTTTGGAAACAGGGGGAACCACTGCCAGGATGCCTGTCCTCAGTCATCCTCTGATACCGCAGCAGCCTTGTTTCTTGGGCAGAGCAATCAGCCTGGGGAAAAGCTGTTACCTCACCCTCAGGAATCCCTTTCGCCTGACCCTGTGGATCTTAAGCCCTGCTGATGAGTCAGCAGCATTGGCTGGGGCCAAGAAGTCTGGGAAAACTCGGAAGTGTTAGTGACTGGCTTTGGGGTGGCGTCATTCCCCTCACTTTCCCATGAACCAGACTGGCTCTTCCCTCTCACAGGGACCTGATAGAAACACCCTCCTGGTTTCCAGCAGACTCTACCTCTGGGCTCCAGAAGCCCTGCCTCCCCCCCCCCCCCCCCCCCCCCCCCCCCCCCCCACACACACACACACAACTACTAGGGCTCTGCCCTGCCAAGGTCAAGGAAAAACCAGGACAGATGCAGACCTGTGGCTCGTGATGGGGATCACACCCACCGTCTTTCCTGAAGTCTGAATGGCACCTGCCCTCACAGGAGATCCAGTATCTGCACCCTCCCCATTCTGCCAGAGGTTCTTTCAGTGACTGAGCCTAACAGCCAGCTGGAGAGGCTTGAGGACCCACCTCTGGGCCCTGTACTGGTAAAAGCTGGCCTTGCCACGCCCACAGAGGCAGCCACAAACTGTGGCTCACTTGTAGCTTCAAACAGGTTGCCAAGGGCCAGGAATAGGATTTAATTGATATTTACAACAGAACATTTCAACCCAAAGCAGCAGAATATATTCTTCTCAAATGTACATGGAACCTTCTAAAAGATAAAGCATGTTGGGACACAAAATAAACTGATGAACAAAACAGAACCAGAGGATGGATACATGGAACAGACTGACATGTCAGAGGGGAGGTGGGAGGGGGAATTGGATGAAAGAAGGTGAAGAGATTAGTCCCTGGAGACAGACAACAGTGTGGTGAAGGCCAGGGCAGGGGGCAAAGGTGGGGAAAATGGGGGACATCTATAATAGTGTCAACAATTAAAAAATAGAAGGGAAGCATAATTAAATATTTTGTTTAAATAGTACTAGTAATACAAACATTACTATTGATTCTACTAAAAATTGTACACAATTGTGTAAGAGCACCAGATCAGTAATTCAATACAAAAGTCTAAAATTTATCAATCAATAAATAGCAGTGTACCAAAATTTATTACAAAATGGAGGCTGATAACAACAAAAAAAGGAGTTAGAATTTGAAAGTGGTTGCCTTCATGGAACGTGACTAGGTAATAGGGAGGGCTAGAGAGGGATCGTTTTTTTGGTAATAAATAGGTCTTTTGGTTCTACTTGACTTTTTAAACATTCATATGTTTTATTTTTACAGTTTTGAGAGCATTCAGAATAAAGTAAGTATGGATAGTTTGTTAAAAGTCCTTTTGGTTTTTGTTTTCTGATTAGTGTAAGTAATACAGTTATTTTTTAGATTGGTTTGGTAGTAAGCCTAAGCAACAGCTTCCTCATCTTGTAGACGAGCTGGAATAAGGCAATGGGCCAACAATAGCATTCTACTTCTGTTTGTTGCCCCGAGACTGGGGAATTTTTTCCAGCTAGAATCTAGCCACTAATATAGAGGATCTTGTTCTTAAGTTCTGGTGCAAACTCTTATCAGTGCTCTCTTTAGCTCTGGCTGTGGTCTGGGTACTGTTTGGTGTAATATGACTTTCTGTATTTCACTTTTCAGAGGCTTTGCACAACACCTTTAGTGAGCTTCATTTTGAGGTAGTGGCTTACAAAGACGCCACAGCAAAGGAAATCTGTGAGATCCTGAAGAACTACCAAAGCAAGGACCACAGTGACAAAGACTGCTTCATCTGCTGCATCCTTTCCCATGGAGACAAGGGCATCGTCTACGGCTGCGATGGGCAGGAAGCCTCCATCTATGAGCTGACCTCTTACTTCACTGGTTTGAAGTGCCCTTCCCTTGCAGGCAAACCGAAAATCTTTTTTATCCAGGCTTGTCAAGGGGATAACTTTCAGAAAGGCATAGCTGTGGAGACCGACTCAGAAGAGAAGGAAGCCTATTTAGAAATGGACTCATATCAGAAGAGAAATATCCCCGATGAGGCTGACTTTCTGCTGGGGATGGCCACTGTGAACAACTGTGTTTCCTACCGAAACCCCGAAAAGGGGTCCTGGTATATCCAGTCACTGTGCCAGAGTCTGAGAGAAAGATGTCCTAGGTAATGCCTGTCTACTCATCCCTTCATTCATCTATACATGTCCAGCTGTGGGCCTCATAGCTGTACTTTCCACGTCGGTTGCAAAGTGGGAGAGAGGACAAGTCTTAACATCTTTAGTCACAGGTAGAAAAAAAACGGAGATATTTACTGAGGACTTCCCATTTTTTAGCACCTCAAAGGACAGGCAGGGTATCAGATTGCAGGGAAGGAGGGTGAAGTCATAAAGTCCAGCTCTGTATTGGGGCAGAATCATGACTGTGCCACCTTAACTAGAAAACTTCTAAGAAGTCTTCCAAAAAGACAATGACCCATTTTAATGTGTGCTATCCTCCAGCTCTGTCAAAAGTTCCATAATAGCTAACCGGGCTCAAACCCTCTTGGTGTATTGTGAGAGAGAAATGTGGAAGAGCAGAAACCCTTTATTTTGGTACTCATCTGGCCTGATTTAAAGCCACAAAATGTAGGAAAATCGCTTTTCCTCATTTAAATATCCCACAATTCTTTTAGTTATATGAAGTTTTGTATGTCACCCAAATGCACACACAACGGACAGATGGATAGCAAGGAATCTTCTGCTGGGTTCCTTCTAGTTCAGTATTATTATGTTTAAAGTGTATGAAGAATGAGAACTTTCTATGGCGGATAAAGGAGTGAACCATAACATCAACACTATGTTTTCATTTTGCGATTCAGACCATGAATCCTGCAAGGTTCGGGGCGTGGGCTATTTGCAGAGGTGGGTGAACAGGTTGCCCAATTAAACAGAATAGCGAGACGGGTGAGAAAGGGGGTGTGTGGCTGCAGGAGACACTGGATTTTCACTTCCCATACGTTGGATTCATCCTGAATGAATCCACAGAAGCAATGTCAATTTGGGGCAGAGGATGTTAGGGATCATTGAGGTGATGATGGGGGCAAGTAACATAGAACCTGGAGTAGAGTGAGGTACTAACAGATTGGGAGGGGAAGAAACCAAATCTCATGTTAACACTGAGGTTTCTGATGGTCTACAGAGATCCTGAGATAAGTTATTAAGCTCTGAAACATCCTTTACCTGAAAAGCGATAGTAGGTCTTAGTTTAGCAACTTATTTCATCTGCCTGATGTTTCTTTTTAAATATATTTTTTATTGATTTCAGAGAGGAAGGGAGAGGGAGAGAGAGATAGAAGCATCATGGATGAGAGAGAACCAAAGATCGGCTGCTTCTTGCATGCCCACTACTGGGGATGGAGCCCACAACCCAGGCATGTGCTCTGACCAGGAATCGAACTTTGACCTCCTGGTTTATAGGTCGATGCTCAACCACTGAGCCACGCCAGCTGGGCTCGCCTGATGTTTTGAGAGAAATAGCTAGCATGAGCACAGCAGATGAATGGGTTTACCAGTGTTTTCCCCTCACAGATGGTCACAATGCTGTGCTGTTTTACAGGGGTGATGACATTCTCACCATCCTCACTGAGGTCAACTTTGAAGTGAGCAGTAAGGACGTGTGCAGTAAGGACAGGAAGAAAGACAAGAAGAATATTTGGAAGCAGATGCCACAACCCACTTTCACGCTGAGAAAAAAACTCTACTTCCCCCTTAATTGATCTATAACACTATGCTTAATTTTTGTATTATAATGCTTTTACTTTATGCTATCATTTATTTGCATAACACTATGCTTAATTTAATTGTTAATAAGATTAGATTTATCTCCCCCATTTATTTTATGTTGTTAATCCTCAGCGGAGGGTATTTTTCCCTTTTCAATGGGTTGCTTCCGGTATGAGCCCCAAGGTACGTGCCCTTGACCAAATTGAACCTGGGACCATTTGGTCCAAAGGCTGATGCTCTAGCCACTGAGCCAAACTGGCTAGGGCCCCACCCCCCAGTTTTTGAAGTCAGAGAGGGGAGAGAATGGGAGTCAAGACAATTTAATTTTTATGCAAATTGAAGCCTAAATTTCTGGCTTTGCAACAATAGCTAGATATTTATAGCCATAGGCATGATTTTAATTGTATTTTTAATTTGATAAAAAAGTTTTAAAAACTATAGTAGATACAAAGGATAGTAAGTTTAAAAGAAATGCAACATTACAATGGTTCAAAAACAGTGGCAGAATGTGTACTTCACACATCTCTGATCTGCTTTCAGCCCAAAGTCATTTAATTCCTTTCAAATCAGCGGTTGCCACCCGGAGGTCCTTGGACCCCTGATGGTCCGTGAGGTCCAAAAGGTTGGCGACCGCTGCTTCAAATTGTTAAGAATTGTGCTCCGTGGATGGAGCACCGGCCTGTGGACTGAAGAGTCCCGGGTTCGATTCCGGTCAGGGGGTGTGCTGGAAGCAGCTGATCAATGATTCTCTCTCATCATTAATGTTTCTCTCTCTCTCCCCCTCCTCTCTGAAGTCAATAAAAATATTTTTTTTAAAAAAAGAATTGTTTTTTAACAGTTCCTCTCTTTCTAAGCCATCCTCCACACTACAATTATATGTAAGGAAAACTTTTCCTTTTTATTCATCCAGGTTCTTTGGCTTTTCTACTAATTAAAATGACGTAAGATAAATTAACAGTAGAAAAATAAAATTAACTTTCATACATGCTCATAGAAATATGAGACTAAAAAAACCCCACCAAATCAGGCAGATTTTATATCTTTTAGACAAAAT
Source organism: Eptesicus fuscus (assembly GCF_027574615.1). NCBI lineage: Eukaryota > Metazoa > Chordata > Mammalia > Chiroptera > Vespertilionidae > Eptesicus > Eptesicus fuscus. The sequence goes on along the minus strand of NC_072483.1, from coordinate 84,755,554 downwards.
AACAATAAATTTGAGAAGAATTTACAAGACAAAGAAGTTTGGGTTCAATTAGTAAAGAAATAACAAGTTTTGTTTACACTGCCTTCTTGGCCATGAATTCCCTATCTGATAATATTGATGCCTTCTACCCTCTTCATACGGGCGTGGAGGGGGGAGGAGGGGGAGTGGGGGGAGGGGCGGGGGGGAAGAGTGCCTTTCACATGGGAGATTTATTTCTGACTTTCAGGGGAATAAAACATGGTCAGAGAGTCCATCTTGTACTGGCTGTGTCTCAAGTAACTTTCATTCAAAGTAATATGCCCTGAACTGCACTACAGGTTTCTTTAAAATACAAATTCAAAAATATTATTTCTTGCATTAAAAGCTTTAAAAAACCCAAAATGGTTTTACAAATCTGTTACAATCTATTTCCAAATTCCCTTTTCAGCCTTTCCTCTTATTGCTTTTGTAGTATATGCATCCTTCTGTACATGCTTGCTTTGCTTTTTTGCTAGCATTGCTGTGCTTTAGTCATGCTTTTAAAATTATAATTTCATTTGAAATACTCAGGAATTATCTTGTTTTTAAAAGCTAATTAGGTGTTTTTTTAAAAAAAAAATTAGTTTTTCAAATGTACTTCTAATAAAATATAACTTAACCTTACTGTTCGCAGGAAATTGTTTTGCTTGTTTTGTTTTTTTGCCAATGGCATCTCATAGGTGGAAAATGTTTGGATCACAGATACATTTTACTTGAACCTCCCAATGTTGGTTCACACAGTTGTATTTTTAAAAAATGTGTTGTTCAGCCCTAGCTGGTTTGGCTCAGTTGATAGAGCGTTGGCCTGTGGACTGAAGGTTCGATGCCGGTCAAGGCCACATGCCCTTGCAGCTCGATCTCCAATAAGAGTCATGTAGGAGGCAGCCAATCAATGATTCTCTGTCATCATTGATGTCTCTATCTCCCTCTCCCTTCCTCTCTGAAATCAATATTTTTAAAAAATGTGTTGTTCATATTTAAAAATTGGGAGATGTGATATAAAAACTAGAATACCTTCTCTTGAAAAATCAGAATATTTGATCCCATTAACTCCATGCTCCTGTATGGCAGCAATGGAATGGTTTCTCTCACTGTCTCTCCCCCCACCCCACCCCCAGTCCCCTCTATTGAAGCTGCAGCCAATTGCCAATTATCACTGTGATGGTCGGATTGTTTTTCTTTATGTGCAGCCCATTTCACTTATTTATGTTGCCTGCACTGTGGCATTTGAATTCTAGCAATGGTTTAGAGAATCTGGCAAGAATTATCAGAAACTCTTCCTAAATCACAGGTTAGGGAATGTGATTGAGAGGTGAGAGTGGGGACACATGTGAAAAAGAAAGGTTTTTGAAATCAAACCAATAAATTTTTTTCTTGCTAGCTAAATGCCCCAGGTATGGTCCAAAATATAATTAACATTTTATAGGAAGAAAATTTTCAGATCAGTGTCTTCATAATAAAATATGTAAAGGTGGAAGAGAAAATAGTACACCCAGAGAAAGCTCAGCTCTGGCTACAGAGCACATCACTTTTCAATGAAAAGTCATGAAAAAAAAATCTATGTAATTGAGATAAGAATTCAAACATTCCCAACCACTCAGAAGAAAGCAAATTGTGAAAAGACGAAAGTAGAATCGAGAACCCCCAAACCAAACCCATCATATGCATTTCTCAAGAAAACCTCACAGGAGTGCTCCAGGCTTAAGAGATGGTGTTCCTACCAGCTCCGATGATGGAGAACAACTTTTCTGCTCATAGTTCTTGTCTTTTGTTGCTACCGTCTTCTAAAGTCTCAGAATCATCCTCATAAATAGTAATACAGGTTGACCTTCCAGATCGCTCTTCATAAGTTCCTCCATTCTTGGCATTTATCTTTTGCCTATAAAGAAAGAGAAAATGTATCACTATAGACTCAAAGAGTAGAGAGTGGGGTAGGATATCTGTGGTTTCATTCTTTCACTGGGAGCAATCTTACTCATTACTTGCAATAGTTTTGAATTTAGTGAGATAGGATATGGGGGTGACCAAATGCCCATCTGAGGAATTTCCCACTAAATCAACATAATAAATAAGTTCCCTTTATTAAAGTATTGATTGACATTTATTTTAATAATTTAAGATGTATCTTCAGGTTGCAGTTTAATTTCTGACCTAAAATTGATTTCCACAGGAACACAATGCAGCCACATCGAAAGGTAAACCACTAACACCTACACCCCTAAACTCTCAGGGGAGATGGATTTAAAAATAATCTTTAGTTTTTTAAATCCTGAATGCACTTAAAGAGTCTCAGATAAATACCATGTGTCATTTTGCATAAAAACTAAGACACAGCACCATTTCAAACGAACTGTTTGGGGGGTGAGGGGGCAATTCAAGTCAGAATCCTATTAGTTTGTAGGCAGAGGCAGTCTCTGGAGGCTTTGAGTCCTTGCCTGATCCAATGAGTCAGAAACAGCCTTTAACACTGTCCTGCACTAGAGATTGAGAGGTGTAGAGGATCTACCTAAAACAGTCACAAACCCAAACAGACAGCCAAAATCAGGAGACAAAGAAACAACCCCCAAATGAAAGAGTTAGAGAATTCTCCAGAAGAAGAGATAAGTGAAGCAGAGCTAAGAAACTGATCTGAAACAAGAATTCAGAGTAATGAGGGTAAAAATGCTCAACAGCATGAAAAAAGATATAGTAACTATCAAATGAACTATTTGACCACAGCAGGTAAATTCTGTGACCAGGCTCACAGTGAATATCTTCCTCATGAAGTGCCTGTGTCTTGACTTCTTTAGGAAACACCTGGGATCATCTTCACCTATTCCTCACCCAACCCCCTCCCCCTTCCTAAAGATAAGTCAGCCATGTTTTTGCACCCCATTCACACCTCAGATGAATGTTTTCTTCTCTCAGGAGATGTATGGTGAATTTAAACTTCTCTTCAGTTTCAGCAAGCTTGGTCTGGAGTGTTTTCTCCAGATTTGCCACCGCAGCTTTCTGAAAGACATGTGCATTTTAATAGCTATCTTTTTCCAACCAGAGCTGTATGGCGGAGCTACACAGAGACCTGGGATCCTCCCCCAAATGCCCATCCCCACTCCAGCCATGACTCACCTCCTTCTGGAGTTCCATCTGGGTTTGGTAGAGGGTATTGTTCAGTGATTCTAGGATAACAGCTTGTGCATGCAACTCTTCCTCTATGATCTGTGTAAGAGGAAATTGTTTTGGGATGTCTGCCCATTTATTCTCTTTTCCAGGTACCTGGACTAGAATGTTCAGCATCGACTTCCCTCCTTCTCCTGCACCACTCAGTCACTATACCCTGTTAACCCTACCCCCTCCTTTTGTCTTCTCCATCTATACCCTCCCTTACAACCTCACTGTCACTGCCCCAGAGCCAGTCCTCACCAGAGCTTAAATGGATTGTCACAACAGCTAGCAATTATTCATTCATTAAACAAGTATTTATGAAATATTGATGATAGATCCCAACTATATGACATTCTGGAAAAGGCAAAACTATAGAGTCAGTAAAAAGATCAGTGGTTGTTAAGGGTTGGGAGGGGAAGGGAAGTACGTATACTTGGGGAACAGAAGATCTTTAGGTTAGAGAAATGATTTTGTATGATGCTACAATGGTGACTATATAGCATATTGACAAAACCAATAGAATGTACAACACAAATAATGAACCCTAATGTAAACTATGAACCTTAGTTAAAAATAATAATAGTTTATCAGCTGTAACAAATGTAACACACCAATGCAAGGTATCAATAATAGAGGAAGTTGTGTGGGGATGGGGAGTGTATGTGAAATCTCTATACTTTCTGCTTAATTTTTCTGTAAACTTAACCCTGCTCTAAAAAAAAAAAAGGATGTTAATTAAAAACAAAAAACCTACTGTAGGAATGGGCTTTGGAGCAAGGTAGATCCAGTGTATTAGGTACTGGAATATTATGATGAGCAAGACAAATATAACTCCTACTCTTATGGGGGACACACTCTAGTCAGGAAAAGATAAAAAAATTAAATAAAAGCGAACAAAATAATTACAATAGTAGATTAAAAACAAATCCAGGATGCAGGTGGAAGACACAGTATAAGCGTGGGATCTACTTTAGAGAGATGAAGTGACTATAAAAATGGACCAGCCCTAGCTGGTTAGGCTCAGTGGATAAAGCGTCGGCCTGCAGACCAAAGGGTCCTGGCTTTGATTCAGGTCAAGGGCACATATCTTGGTTGCAGGCTCCTCCCTGGCCCGGGCCTTGGTTGGGGCTCATGCAGGAGGCAACTAATTTATGTGTTTCTCTCACATCGATGTTGCTCTCTGTCTTTCCCTCTCTCTTCCACTCCTCTAAAAATCAATAGAAAAATACCTTCGGGTGAGGATTAAAAATAAAGGGGGGGAGGGGGAACCAGATAAGAATCTGCTTTCACAGGCCAGGCTCATTTAACTCTTACCATCCACATAGCTCTTCCCATGTAGAGTAACCTCCCACTCTGCATAAACTTGAAAGGCACCATCATTTACTGCAACTGCATTGTACAAAGCAGGTCATTTTGCATTTTTTTTCATTGATTTATTCATTCAAAAAATCAGTTGCTATTTACAGAATGTCTGTGATACGCCAGTCACTGTGCTAGAAACTGGGATTAGTGGTAAGGAAAACAGACAAAAATCCCTGCCTTCATTGAGTTTATCAGGCTGGATGGTTATAAGTCTGTGTAGAAAAATAAAACGGGGGAAAAGGAAGTGCCAGGCGGGTTGTTGAGTGGCCCCTTGAGAAGGCAGCATTTGAGTGAAGACTGGACGGCAGTGAGAACGCTAGCCATGTGGATCTCTGGCAAAGACTTTTCAGGAGGAGAGCACATCAAGTGCACAGGCTCCAAAGTGGGAGCATCCTGGCCTGAAAAACAGCAAGAAGTCCAGTGCCGCTGGGGTGGCCTGATGGAGGGAAACCAACCAAAGGAAAGGAGGTCGGGGGAAAGAGTCCCCAGCTTGGAGTAGGTGAAACAATCCCCAGAACCAACACAGGACTGGGAAGAGCTCAGATTCCCACCAGCCAGAGTAGAGAAACCCTTCTGAATGTACACAGACAGAATTGGGTAGACTACTCAGAAGACTATCATCTCAGTAGTGGGGGAAAATTGGGCCTAAAGACTGCTGTAATTCTGCCTAACAGAGCTTAAAAGAAAACATTGAAAAGCTCAAACTGTATCCAAGTAACTTAACTGAATCCCAGAACAAAGCTCAAGGATATTTAAAGGAATACAAAAATATTCAGCATCCAAAAAGGTAAAATTCACAATGGCTTACATCCAATGAAAAAATTACCAGGTCAAGGGCACATATCTTGGTTGCAGGCTCCTCCCTGGCCCAGGCCCTGGCTGGGGCCCATGCAGGAGGCAACTAATTTATAGCTAATCAGTAGACAAGCTCAGGAAAACAGTTATAAGAATGCACTGTGGCAACTGCCAGGAGGTGGAGGGTAAACGGAGATGGAGGAGGCTATAAGGAGATAAATAGTGATGGATGGAAACTTTACTTGGGGTGGTGGACACACAATACAGTGTACAGATGATGCATTGTAGAAATGTGCACCTGAAACCTGTATAATTTTGTTAACCAGTGTCACCCAATGCATTCAATAAAAAGGGGGAGAAAACAGTACCCGGGATCTATCTTGCTCCAAAACCCATTCCTTTACTTTGTATGACATTGCAGTCTGTTTGCCTAACAATGAAGCCCTGCCTGGATGCTAAGGTATCATTCCATGCTTTCCTAATGGCTAATCATGTCCCAAACATGTCCATTCTGGATCCAAACTGAATTTTCAGTGAAAGAAGAATCACGAGGCACTTCGTGGGTTTGAACAGTTTCCCTTCAGGTATCTCCCACATGGAAGTCTCAGGAGAGAGTTCCTTGAGGGCCTGGGGTGGGGGTGGGGAATAATGTAAACTCCAAGCTTTAAGGAAAGGCTTGGAGTTAGAGTTCCAAGGGGGCAGGACAGTACTTTTCAGAGGTTGAAGAAAAGAATCTGGCATTTTACTATTTAACCTTTTTGTGGTTTGAGCCATACTAGAAATGGAAGGCCTTTGACATTGAAGACTACACAGTATATTGCCCATATATTGCCCACAGTATATTTGTTCAAATCAGGCTCTAAAAAGACACTAATGGCTTTGTTGTACAGATAATTCTAAAATCCTTTTTGACTTATTGATTTCAGCAAACTCAGCTTTAGTTCTTCTGTGTGTGTTTTTTTGTATGTTTTCTTTTTACCAGTTTTTGGGGAAATTATCATTGATTCCATTTTATTGAGAGTATATAATTTTATGTATTTGTAAAATGCTAATTCAACAGGAAAAAAAAAAGAGAAAGCTTACCTCTTTGGTCTTTTTTAGCTCCTTTAATTGCAAGGTGTCCTTTTCATGTTGTTTCAAGAGCTCCTAAAGGTAATTTTATTTGAAAAAGGTCAGCAATGGGGTTCTGGCACTTCTTTAAAAAACTAGGAAAACCAGAATAGGATTCAGAAATATAATGTAATAGTTACCAAAGTTTACATATTGGTTTCATGAAGCACACATTGTAAACTAATGGCATCACATGATAAAGTTAAATAATGAAAATCTCACTCAGGTTAAACCATACCGCATTGACAAATAGTAAAAGAAACATTTTCTTCAAAGGCTTTTCTGGTTAGCATACAGATTTAATACTGATAACTATGAAGTTCTCCACAAATTGAGTTTTATACTCAATGCAATTCCAGTCAAAATACCAGCAGGTTTTCTTAACAAGATAATTCTAAAACTTATATAGAAATACAGAGGATACAGAAAGCCAAAATAATTTTGAAAAACAAGAGCAAAGTTAGATTTTTGCTTCCTGATTTCCAGGTATAGTAATTAAGATAATGTGCTGTTGGCTGAAGTAAAGGCAAATAGTTGAATGGAATAGAGCAGAGCCCACTGCTTCCATTTCCCAGATATGACAAATACACTAACGCAAAATAATGGAGGAAGAAAAGTTTTTTTAAAAAAACAAGTCATTCTGGAACAACTGGATATCCATGAGAGGGGAAAAAAGAACTATGACCTCTATCTCACACACAAAATTATTCAAAATGGATCACAGAATCATGAAAGCTAAAATTATAAAGCGTTTCTTTAAAAAAAAGGTATCTTAATGTCCTTGGAATAGTCAACAGTTTCATTAAGGAGACACAAAAAGGTGTAACCATAAAAGAAAAAACTTAACTTTTATTAAAATTAAAAACTTCTGCCCATCGAAAGACAAAATGAGCCAAATGAGAAGGCACTTGTAAGGAGGTACATGAGGCAAATAAAAAGGCACTCCCACAGGCTGAGAGACAGAATTTGGAACGCATATATCTGACAAAGAATTTGTATCCATAATATAAAAAGTATCCCTACATATCAATAGTAAAAAGATAAGCCACCCACTTCTGTTAAATGACAAAAGACGTGAACCAACAGTGCACAAAAGAAGACATATATATTGCACAATAAGCATATACAGCAAATAATTGCCCAACATACTTAGTCATTAGGGAAACTAAAACTGTAACAAAATACCATTTCATACTCATTGGAATGGTCAAAATTAAAAGATTGGTAATACTAACTGTTGTCAATGATATGGAGCAATTGGAATTCTTCTCATGTATTTAAGACACAAGAGTAAAATGGTATAACTACTATGGAAAATAGCTTGGTAGTCTTCTATATATAAAAAAGCCTAATATGGCCGAAACCGGTTTGGCTCAGTGGATAGAGCATCGGCCTGTGGACTGAAGGGTCCCAGGTTCAATTCCGGTCAAGGGCATGTACCTTAGTTGCGGGCACATCCCCAGTAGGGGGTGTGCAGGAGGCAGCTGATCGATGTTTCTCTCTCATTGATGTTTCTAACTCTCTATCCCTCTCTCTTCCTCTCTGTAAAAAATCAATAAAATATATATATTTTAAAAAAGCCTAATATGCAAAGTGTCCCCACGGGAGTTCGACCGGGAGACCAGAAGTTAGATCGCTCACTATGATGTGCACTGACCACCAGGGGGCAGCGTGGAACAAAGAAAGGCCCAGCTGGAGGCCGGCAGCTGGGGAAGGGAAGCCCTGGCCGGCGGCCAGCAGCTGCTAGGGACCCTACCTGTGCATGAATTTCGTGCAATAGGCCTTTAGTTTCTAACTAAGTTAAACTTATATGCACCCTCGATCTCAGCAATAGCACTCCTAGGTATGCCAAAGAGAAATGAAAGCAAATGTCTACAAAAGCACTTATACAGGATATTTATAGAAACTTTATTTGTAAAAGTCAAAAAACGAAAACAACCAAAATCTCCCCAAACAGGAAAATGGTGAATGCATTATGTGATATTCTGGACAATAAAAAAGGAAAACATAACTGATATGAACACCAAATGAGTAAATTTCACAGATATTACATTGAGAAAAAAAAAAGCTATACGCAAAGAGCATATATTGTGTGATTCCATTTATATGAAGTTTAAAAATAAGAAAAAACAATCTGTGGTGGAAGGTATCAAAAGAGTAGTTGTCTTGGGGCAAATCTTGAGGGAAGGATCACTAGAGTGCATTCTGGGTTGATGAAATGTTCTAGATCTTGATTTGGGTGTTGGTTACATGGATATATACATTTGTCAAAACTCATCAAACTGTATATTTAATATTTGTGCATTTTGCTAAGTGTATAATATATATACGAGAGAGAGAGAAAGAGAGAGAGAGAGAGACAGAGAGACAGAGAGACAGAGAGAGAGAGAGAAAACACCCATTTACAGGTTTATAGTCGGCGTCACTGGAGGAAGAAGGAATACATGCAGATGATCAAATCCCCACTAAGAGGAACTACCACTATTTCTTATTCAGACATATGAGCTCTCCACACCCCAGAAGCATTATTTCAGAGCATGCCCCATCTCCTCATTATTGTTTTGCTCAGTAATATAGTGAATGTCGTACATGGGCTTTTATTGGTGAAATTAGTGGCTTTTCAATTAACATGATGGTTAGAAATGGGCTCTTAAAAATGGAATATTAGAGATTCTCTGCACTTTGTATGAAATGGGTACAAAAATCTAACAAAGCCTGTAGCGTGTGCACTTAGGGATGGGGTCTTAGGCTTGACCCCCATTGAACTGTGTCCTATGTAGGAGGAGCTCCGGTTGCCTGATGCTGACTGCAGGGTTACAGGATGCTTATAAAAGCCTACTTCGGCAACACCATCGCAAATACCTATGCTGACTCTTTCATGTACCCCAAAACTCAGAGAACTGGTGGTATAACTGCCTGGACCTGCTGGCTAATGCCTGTTTGTTTAGTAAATGTCCACGTGTTTGGTAGAATTTGGTCTGAGACCTGCTTTCATTATAACCTGGTATTAGTGTCAAGGTTGTGTAGGGGAGTGACTTACAGGAGCTGCTAACCCTCACAACCTCTAGCTTTTAGTTAGCTATCCTTATTTACTAAGAGTCGTACATGACAACATTTGCTTAGTTTAATTTGCAACAATACCCTTTCGCTTCAGCCATAGTCAAAAGTGAGAAGGATATTCAGAGACTGGGATTTTGGCAAAATCGGGAATTTTAGCTTCTGCATGTTTCACATTCTTTATTTCTTGTTAATTACAAGTTTCATTCCAATAACCCTGTGGTATGGCTATCTAGATAAAGAACAGCAAAACTGTCTGTCTTCTTGCATATGTTCCAGGGAAGCTTGGGAAGGAGAAATATTCCCAGGAAGATGGAAGCTGGTCTAATTACCAGGGCACCCCTGGAAACCGGATGTCCCTTCAAGACTGCATATTCCACCACCGATGTGCTGTGGTCTGACTCACCTCCTTCTCTCGCGTGAAGGTCTCAAAGAGAGCACTGTAGGAGTCATTTAATTTTTTCTTTTCTTCTTCCGTCTCCAACTCAAACTTTTTTGTCATCTTATGTTCTGTGGAGATGAGAGGAAGCCACTTATGGAAGGTGTAAACGTGGGAAAAAGACAGATGCAGAGAGAAAACCAGAGTATCAGTAGATAACAGAAAGTCCAGCCTGGGTCAGGCCCAAGGTGCTCTCATCCTGGTGTTCGGTCTCTGACATACACGCCTGGTGAAGCTTGAGAGTGAGGCCAACAGGGTGGTGGCTCTTGATCACATCAGCCCTGTGGGGTTACCTCTAATGTTTCCTGTTCTCTTTATGTAGTTTATTTTAGATCTGTTGCTTATTGTTTTGTTTGTTCTCTCGGCTGAAGTAACCACAAATATTATCGTGCTTTCTTGAATATCCTTATCCTATATAATAAAAGGCTAACATGCAAATCGACTGAATGGCAGAATGACAGGTCCTGATGACGCGCACTTACCACCGGAGGCAAGACGCTCAATGCAGCAGCTGCCCCCTGGTGGTAAGTGTGCTCCCAAGGGGTGGGGGTGGGGGGGCGGGGGCGCTGCTCAGCCAGAAGCCCTGAGCCTGGCTCATGGCTGGTGAGCTTAGGGAAGTGGCAGGAGCCTCTTCCACCTCTGCAGCAGCACTAAGGATGTCCAACTGACGGCTTAGGCCTGCTCCTCATGGGCCAAGCTTAGGCCTGCTCCCCCCCCCCCACCACCAAATGCATGAATTTCATGCACCAGGCCTCTAGTTTTAAAATATAGCTCTTGGCTAACATGACTTTTCCAGCAATATAAGACATTCCGTACTTAGCCCTGGGGTAGAGATAGGCTTAATCGTTTTTGTTGGTGTTTTTTTTTTTTTTTTTTTTTGGGGGGGGTGTGGGGGAGGACACAGAAACTGCCAGGAGAGATCCAATCAATATTGAACAGAAGGAAGGAGGGGTGATTCTTCTTTAGCATCACAGTACTGAATGGATAAGGAGGCAACTCCCGGGCTCACAGGATAAGTCTGGACTGAGCTACACTGGTCTCCAAGAACTAGTTGTAACATCTTAACTTAGACTTTGACAGCAAGGGATGAGTGTAGTATGAGTAGCTAGAAGTCTGGGAGTTGACCTGGGCTATGCTACACCAAGATTCTAAGCAAAGCCTCCAACAGGAGCAGCTCCACGTTCCATTCCCAGTCTAACTCCAGGGTCTTCATGCTACCTTCCAGCAGTCCAGTGTCCCCACCAGGGTAGAAATGGCCTTAGGAATTAACTTTTCCAGAAGTATCTGCATTTAAATGAGTAATTTGTTAAATCAACTAAATTTGATATGAATTAGGTTGGGGTAGGATGTGAAATAGGTTTGTAGAGGTCCCACCCCTACCTCAACTAGTCTTCTAGGTCAGGGAACAGAATCTTTATAAATTCCTCTCTCCTTTTTCTATTTATGAAGATGCTCAGGGGGGTAGAAGGCTCACCTATGTATGATCCAAACTCTGAGCTAAGTGTTGGAAATATTAAAAATATATAGCAAGCCCAGCTGGCATGGCTCAGTGCTTGAGTATTAACCTATGAACCAGGAGGTCATGGTTTAATTCCTGGTCAGGGCATGTGCCTGGGTTGAGGGCTTGATTGCTGGAAACCAAGATCAACAGTAATTAATATAAATGCGAGGAGTCCACCAGAAGGCTGAGTTTGGACTCCCTTTGATATTCACAGGGTGAATATTTACATTTTATTATCTACTGCTGACTCAATGGCCTAAAGCAGTGGTCGGCAAACTGCGGCTCTCGAGCCACATGCGTCTCTTTGGCCCCTTGAGTGCGGCTCTTCCACAAAATACCACAGCCTGGGCAAGTCTATTTTGAAGAAGTGGCGTTAGAAGAAGTTTAAGTTTAAAAAATTTGGCTCTCAAAAGAAATTTCAATTGTACTGTTGATATTTGGCTCTGTTGACTAATGAGTTTGCTGACCACTGGCCTAAAGCAAACTCCCCCAACATGATAATCTTCCTGTTTACTAAACATTACCATTGGTATGTCTGTCTGCATTCCTAAAAGGCAGTTGTGTATTCTAGTAAATAAAAGCAGCTGGGAACAGAGACTCAGTGGAACTTGACTACTACAGTTGAGCTTTTCTCTGGCTTCCCCCCATAATCAAATTAATATTTCTTGTCTTGTGTGTCAATTTGTGCATCAGCTCTTTCTCCAAGCCTTTGAACCTGAAAGCCATGCTGGCCACACTTGATCCCCAGTGGGGAGTGTGCAGGAGGCAGCTAATCGATGATTCTCTCTCATCACTGATATTTCTAACTCTCTCCCCCTCTCCCTTCCTCTCTGAAATCAATAAAAACTATTTCAAAATATATAGAAATATATAAATGTATCAAATCAATGTTATACACTTTAAACTTATACAATGTTATATATATCAATATCTCTATATATGTATCAAACATAGCTTACTGGTGGGGGGTGTGGGAATATAGAGTACAATCCAGTACAATGGATGGTGTTGCCTCTCTCCCAACAACTGAATATTTGAAACCTAATTTAAGAACTTTTTTTCCTGGAACTTTGGAGTCACCTGTAATTAGATAACAAGTCCACATTCTTACAGATATCCCAAAGCTTGTTCCAGCCCATGATGGCCAAACTTGGAATCAGTGAGTTTTAGAAGGTGTAGGCTTAGACTCCATTCCTGTCACTTTCTTGCAAACTCCAGGCACCTTCCATTCGGGAGTCTAGCCATGTGGCTCATCACCTCGGTGAATCCAAGGCTGCCTTCCTTGAGTGGAGACCAAGCTTCATGGCGGTTTTTCATCAAGACGTCAGAAGTTTCTGTACTCACTTTGCTGTAGCAGGATCTTTTCCCGCTCCGACTTCTCATCCTTCTCCCATTCTGCCTTCTTCTTTGACCACTTATCTTCCATTTCATCATAAAGGCTGTCCTGTGGAGGCACAAGGGCAGCAGAAGCACAGGGCCCTGAGAAAGGCTGCACACTGGCCCAAGGCCCAGCGCCCGGCCCTGCCAGCTTCCCTCACCTGGGACCCTTGCTGGGGTGGGGGGCTCTTTGTGGGTGACCGAGGAAAGTAAATTCCAGCCCAGCCCCCTTGAGTGCGACTGAAGCTTAAAAGCCTGGTTCTGCATGGTGTTTGCAGAATAGTGTTCCCCCATGTTGTCAACTCCCTCTGACTCATGACTCACTCATAATGAGCACATGAAGAAACAAAAGAAATGCCTAGTAGTTAATTTGAACACTTAGAAAACAAGATGTTTTTCAGTGTTCATTTCCCTTAGCAAATCTAACTTCCTTTGTGGTTAACGTTAAATAAGCCTAACCACTTCATGACAGTGGGACCTCAGAAGGGGGGGGGGGGGCCCAGGGCCCGGATGCCGCCAGTCAGAATCCTGACTGCCCTCCTTGTGAGGTTAGCAATGGAATTTATACTGGGCCTGGGCATCGGAGCTTGTTTGTAATTGTTTGTGGCCATTTAAATAGAGGTTCTCTCATCATTTTCAAGGCCGGTGGGCAGCTGTTTCCAGAGAGGCCACACTCTCTGGAGAGGCCCAGATTGAAGCAAACACCAAGTATCCATAGGAACTGGGCAGCTTACCTGCTCATCAACCTGACGCTTCTCTTAGGCTCTGGTCTATGATGCTTCCCTGACTGCATGAAGGTACATCTTGAAAAATGAGTTTTGGATTCTAGTTCAAAACTGAAACCGTGAGCGGTAAATTGAATTTCAGAAGTGGTGCTGGTACTTTACTTGATTTCCCCCTTCGACAGGATGATCAACTACACTTGTTTGCCTGGGACTCCAGACTTTCGATGCTAAAACCCAGAAGTCCCAGGCAAACTGGGATTAGTTGGTCACCACAGGATGGTGACTTGCTGCCTCAGCCCTTCCCTATCCATTCCCTACCTCCCACTCTCTCATCCCCTAGGAAGAAATCCTGCCCTAACCCTGTCCCTTGGCCTCCATCAAATTAATTGATTAAATGAATGGGTTATGCCCCGAGATGCTAGGGCACTTCCATGTTCTGCTAGAGGGAGCAGCGCAGAGTGATACAGTCTTTCTGGAAGGAAATTTGGCCAATTGTATCAAAGACCTTTACAACGGTTCTTCCTTTTGATCCAGAACTCTATTAAAATCAAAGATGTCACAAAGTACAAATATTAATAGTCGTTGTCTTGGGGTAGTGGCAGTTTTTCTTTTTGTTGCTGCTGTTGGTTTATGTATTTCCTTTTAAAACCCCCAACTAAAAATAAAATAACACTAAGCAGGCATTACTTTTGTAACCACAAACATATTTTTCAATGGGCTTCTTTAGGGCCTGGGTGACTGATTTGTCATGCACGGGAGCCATCATAGTCCGAAGGTGCACTCTCCTCCCTGGCGCAGTTAGTGTGTGCCACTGAGGTGCAAGGATGCTGGGGAGCTGATGGAATTATTTTCTGGGGCAGAGCTCTAGATTCATCCCATCATCATCAAGCAAGAGAACGTGTCTTTCTTCTCTTACTCTCATAATCCAACAAAGAGCTCTGGATCTCACCTGATACATATAAAACATATTCTTCAAATACTTGTATTCCTTTCCCATCTCCTCTGGACAAAAGGAAAACAACAGAATAAACATTATTGCTCTGAAATGCACACTTTCAAATTCAAATGTGAGCTCTCTTGCACACCTTCCCCATGTCAAACTCATCCCCTGGGTGGTAAAATCATGGTGCGCCTCAGAAACCTCTCTGGAGGCTTATTAGAAACGAAGGATGCCTGAACCCCACCCGAACCCTATTGAATTGAGCTCTCAGAGGAGAGCCCCAGTATCTGTCAATAATATGCTTCTCAGGCGATTCTGATGGACACCAAGTCTGAGAACTGAGCCCCAGGGTAAACCTGAATCTTTGGAAGAAGAGAAGCAAAATCTTGTAGCATGCAGATGCCTTTTTCTTTTTAAAATCACACTTCCTAGTGTACACTGATTTTTAAAACAATACATGTTCTCTTAAAAAAAAATCTGGGAAATCAGCAAGGTATAAATTCCACCTTAAAAAAATGAAAGGTGCCGAAACCGGTTTGGCTCAGTGGATAGAGCGTAGGCCTGCGGACTCAAGGGTCCCAGGTTCGATTCCGGTCGGGGGCATGTACCTTGGTTGCGGGCACATCCCTAGTAGGGGGTGTGCAAGAGGCAGCTGATGGATGTTTCTCTCTCATCGATGTTTCTGGCTCTCTATCCCTCTCTCTTCCTCTCTGTAAAAAATCAATAAAATATATTTTTAAAAAATGAAAGGCAATGGAAGGGGAGAAGGTTATAGAATTTCTCCTCTCTGTGGAGATTAGTCTATGAACTCAGAATTCTGAAGCAGACACACTTCCTCTTCTCAAGAACAGCATAAACAATGGGGTAAATGGCCAACACAACCCATATGGATTATAAGGCCACACAAATCATAGTGTGTCAGTTAGAATTTAATGAAACACCATCATTTTTCTGGTGAGGAAACTTGCTGAATTAGAATAGTATTATATTTGCAGAACTTTAAATATACTTTTAAAAGTGCTTTCTCATTTTTATCACACTGATAAAGGCCAATATTACTATCCTCAATTCCCACATGGAGAAACTAAGACTTGATACAAAGGGTAAGAAGGACATTGGTAGGCATGGCTTCCCTCTTTTCAGTTTCATTCTCAATCATTCCCTCTTCCTGAGCTTAAGAGGAAACCTTGAAAGTCTAGCTAAAGCCCACTCATGGCCATGAGAGTTCCTCAGCCCTAGACCCACCTGGTCAGCCTCCCGCCCCTTCATCACAGTCATTCTTCCAGGTCCTGAACGTACCTAGTTTTTCTTGGGAAGCCAACTTCTCTTCCTTTAAGGCTGCTTTGTAGTTGTTCTCCAACTCACTGAGCTCTGCTGCGTGAGCCTCTTTGAGCTCCCTGTGGGGCCCCGAGAGAAGGGCACAATCATCAGTGAAAAGAAGTCCAGAGTTGAGCTGTTATATTCACCTGACCCCACCTCTCCTCCCTCACACAGAAAGCCAGCGGGCAGGCTGGGGAACCCTCCCTTTTTTGAGGCACTTTTTTGGCATCTGTGAAGAGAAGGGGAAAAGGACTCTGGTTTTCACCAATCTCCATTGTGAATGGAGCCGGTGGGGGCCATAGATAACGTTAGAGTCCAAGGTCTCCCTAGTCTCCATTTCAGTGTTCAAGATGAGTGTTCCAATGAAAGGCTATTTGAGCTGTCAAGCCAAGAAAAGACACGGAGGAAAATTAAATGCCTGTTAGTAAGTGAATGAAGCCAATTTGAAAAGGCTTCAACTGTCTGATTCCAACTATTTGGCATTCTAGAAAAGGCAAAATAACAGACAGTCAAAAGATCAGTGCAATGGTGCCAGGGGTTAGCAGTGAGAGAGGGATAAATATGATCAAAGATGATGTTTAGGGCAGTGAAACTATTCTGTATGGTCTATAATGGTGGATACATTTATACTAATAATAGAGGAATATGCAAATTGCCCGGGACACTGTCACAGTAGCATTAACGACCAGCAGGCTGCCTGGGGCAACAAGGCCAGCAGGGGCATTAGTGAGGGATGACCAAATGACTGAACAGCAGGCTGTGTGGGGAGACCAGGCTGGCAGGGGGGATAGTTGGGGGTGACCAGGCCGGCAGGAGGGGGCAGTAGGGGGTGACCAGGCCAGCAAGGGGACAGTTGGGGTGACCACACCAGCAGGGGTGCAGTTAGGGGTGACTAGGCCAGCAGGGAGGGCAGTTAGGGGCAACCAAGCTGGCAGGGGAAGGCAGTTGGGGGCGACCGGGCCGGCAGGGGAGCAGTTAGGTGTTGATAAGGCTGGCAGGGGAGTGGTTAGGGGGTGATCAGGCTGGCCGGCAGAAGCGGTTAGGGGCAATCAGGCAGGCAGGCAGGCAGGTGAGCGGCTGGGAGCCAGCAGTCCCGGACTGTGAGAGGATGCAGGCCTAAACCAGCAGTTGGACATCCCCCAAGGGGTCCCGGATTGGAGAGGGTGCAGGCTGGGCTGAGGGACACCCTCTCCAGAGCACGAATTTCATGCACCGGGCCTCTAGTATAATAATAAAAGATTACTATGCAACTCGACCGAATAGCTGAACAACCGGCAGAACAACTGGTTGCTATGATGTGCACTGACCACCACGGGGAAGACGCTCAATGCAGGAGCTGCCCCCAGCTTGCAGGCCCCAGGCCAGCCAAGGCGGTGCCAGGGGGCACCCCCCGATTGCCCTGCTGGTCGCCTCGTGGCGGGGGGCGGGGCTGGCGAGCGGGCAGCACCAGGCCAGACAAGGCAGGTGCCAGCGGCCCCCGGCTCCAATCGCCCCACTGGTTGCCCACAGATCAGCCGTGATCACCCACCAGGCCTAGGGAACTTACCTGTGCACGAATTTCATGCACCAGGCCTCTAGTGTCATATTTTGTCAAAAATCCATAGAATATGAGTTTGTTTTTTTGTTTTTGTTAAGCCTCACCTGAGGATATTTTTCCATTGATTTTGAGGGAGAGGGAAATAGAGAGGAAAAAACAAAGAGAAACATCAATGTGAGAGAAACACATTGATTGATTGCCTACTGCATGAGCCCTGACCAGGGAGGAGCCTGCAACCAAGGTACATGCCCTTGACCGGAATCAAACCCAGGCCCCTTTGGTTCGCAGGCTGATGTTCTATCCACTAGGGCCATAGAATGTGTGTTGACAACATCAAGAGTGAACTCTAATGTACACTATGGACTTTGGGTGGGAATGCTGTGTCAGTGCAGGTTCACTGAGTGTAACAGATGCACACTGGTAATGCAGGGTGTCAATAATGGCATAGGTCATGCAGATGTGAGGTGAGGGAATACATGGGAACTGTCTGTACTTTATACTCTATTTAACTATGAACCTAAAACTACTCTAAAATGAAACTCTATTAAAAATAAATAAGTTAGAAAATAAAAAATAAATAAACGAGTTAATTAATTAATTAAAAAAATTGTTTTTTAAGGAAACAAGTCTATGACTCCATTAGGAAGACTTCTCTCCACCAGGGCTTCTGAGCCCAGCAGGTAGCATGGAGGGGATTTTATACGTTTCCTCACCCACACAGACAACACACCTCATTTACTTCCTCTTGGTTTGTCCTTGGGGCTCTGGCAACTGCCCCTCCCATACCTTCTTGCCATTTTGCCCAGGCCCTGACCTAGCAGCCAGGGAGAGCAGCAATAAGAGGAGAGGAGATGGAGGAGGAGATGGAGGAGGCCGGGCTGAGAACCACAGCTGTCTACCACAGAAATCTCACATGGAATTTTTAAAAGATGGCTCTTTGCAGCGACCAACAAAAAGGGAGATTATAATGGGGATGAAACAATTGGATAAGAAAGTGCAAAACCAGGGGTCACCTTTTCTGTGCCTCAAATCAAACCATCCTGCTCTCCAAAGACATGCATCTCATCTTCCGCATCCCTTGTTACCCAACTCCATCTGAAGCGTCTGAAATCCAGTGAGCTGAAGTCCTGCGAGAATGCAGGAGCCTTAGGGCCCTCAGCACACAAGGGCTTTTGCCAGAAAACATACCTGCTCTTGTTTTCAAAGTCCTGCTTCATCTCAGCACAGCGGATTTCCATTTCATTGGAGAGCTGCAAATGTGGCCATCATCAGCAACACAGGATTGAAGACCCCACTCCCACTCCAGTCTGCAACTTTTGAGAAGCCTTCTGACTCCCGGGGTACACCCTGCTCCCCGAGTCTCTCCGTCATTATGAGGGAACAGAACAATTCTTGCCTTGCTCTGTGTGGTCAGGCATGTGAGCAGTTTGTAGTGTTGACCATGTCTGTCACTACCAGGTTTTGTGAGCAGGCTTGGTCCTCTCTGCTGGACTGTAATCTCTTTGTAAGAGAGTGGCCTTAGACCCTCAGATACAGAATTCAATTGAAGAATCATTTCTTAAACAAAGGGCTTGGTCTGGAAGAGCCAAAGAGGTCTATGACTCAGACCCTGCCTTCGAAGAACTTTAAATCTAGTGTTCAAGCCTCGTTGGCAGAATGGCTGGGTTCCAACAGGCAAGTTTTGCCCACTGCCAGATGACCCTCCATGCTAGCACATCCAGTCCTCTGGCCACTGTCTCAGGAGGCGTGGACCCTTCCAAATTAGTCAGCACCCACTGCCTGCTGAGACAAGGATTCAGGGCTTGTCTTTCCCTCTCTGACTGAACAGTGGCACCAGCATTCCTCCCTTGCTCAGGGTCACACAACAATTTGGGGTGTTTACAGGTGGAAGAACTTTTATTTTTAGGTGAATGTTAAGGATCACAATCTGAGGTCCCTCCATGGAAGTAATCTCTAAATATGTCTTCAGTGAGTGAAAATGAGCATTTGCCCAAACAAAGGTAAATGCTCTTAGGCTAGTTATTTAACTTCCCAAGACTCAATTTTCTTTGGGTAGAAAGAAACCACAAACCTGGCAGGGCTTTCAGATAAATATAGTAGTAATGAGTCATTAGTAAGGGAAGATTCAGTTTGAGTCATAAGCTGGGTCCCTGTAGGATTCGGAAGCATCTGGGGTGCATGAGAGGGTGAAGGCTGGACCCGCTGGGAATTCAACCTTTACAAGTGCGTTTCAATAACAACAGGCAAGGTGGGGGTGGGTCTGATTATGGCTCTGGTTTATCACTCCAGTGCAGGCCACCAGGCACACCTGCTCGAAGTGGGGAAGAAGACATTATGATAAAATAGATGGTAAAATCTAAAGGAGGTTTCACCAAAATCCCCAGGAAACCCAAAGAGTGTAATTTACATCAGCGGCATCTGAAGTTTGGGCTTTGGTAGTTTCAGTAGCAACAGGAAGTGGGTACTGAAGGCTTTTGGGTAGTGTTTGAGCAACACTGCAAGCACTGACCGCCGTGGTGCCTAAGCAAGAGCCTCCACAACCTCTGAAGCTTAACTCACCGCCAGGCGGGAAATGGCCAGCGCCCCCTGGTGTGGAGAGGACAGTGGTGCGGAACACCCTGCAGGCACTGGGGGAACTCACAGAAACGCAGCTAGGCCTGGAGAAAGGACTTGAGTTCTTGCAATTATGGAGGAGGATGGAGACAGAGAAATACTATTGGGTGGCCCCAGGCCTATCCTCAGAGCTCTCGCCTGGGCAACATGGCTCCTGTGAGTCAGTACTTGGCAGCATGCCTGGAAGACAGCGTGATCTGAACACCTTGGTATTTCCTGTACCCACAGAGACGTCAGCTAGCTTAAGTATCACTCACCATTGTTTCGGCAGACCGGTGGTCTCTGTTCATTTGCTCTATTATCATCGTCAGCTCTGAGATCTGCTCTTCTAGGTCAGAAATGATATCAGTCCTGTGGGATGAGTAATTCTTCAGTCACCCACAGAGCTTTACCTCATGCCAGTCAGGCCTCTTCCTGAGCAGGAATGGATGTGGTCTGGTGAGAGCCAAGCCATGTTCTGTACCTGCTCCACCATCACTGAGGTGGGGAGGGAGGGGTAGAGGAGTGGAGAGAAGGAATGTGGCGGTAGGGTGGTTGAACCTCAAACATGGCCCTTTTGACTAAGTTAGCCAGAACTGAGTGGGGTGGTTTGGTGGCCTATTGAATAGAAGGGAAAGTGGAATATGTCAGAAACCTATTAGGGTTTGACCTTGATTTGGTAATGATAGTTGAAATGGAGGGGGGAGAAGTTCAGAAAATTAGGAAATGAGAAGGTGGGGAATAGGATTGATGCTGACATGAATCATAGGCAAGGAATGGGCCAGAAACTGGATGAGGAGGAGATTTAAGAGAGTGGCTTTCACCAGTTAGAGAAAGATAAGTATCACATGATCTCACTCATATGTGGAATCTAATGAACCAAATGAACTGATGATCAAAAATAGACCCAGAGGCCTAGCCAGTTTTGCTCAGTGGGTAGAACATCATACTGCAGACTGAAGGGTCCTGGGTTCGATTCTGGTCAAGGGTATATGCCTAGGCTGTGTAGAGGGCATGCAGGAGGCAGCTGATCAATGATTCTCTCTCATCATTGATGTTTCTATATCTCTCTCCCTCTCCCTTCCTCTTTGAAATCAATGAATAAATTTTTAAAAAATAGACCCAGAGACATAGAAGTATGAACAGACTGTTGAACCTCAGAGGGAAGGCCGGGGAGAATGAGTGGGAAGAGATCAACCAATGAACTTGTACGCATTTATGCATAACTCATGGATACAGACAATGGCATGGTGAGGGCCTGGGGAAGGTGGACGGGAGGGGGCTGGGAGAGATTAATGGGGGGGGGGAAGGACATATGTAATACTTTCAATAATAAAGATTTAAAAGAGAGAGGAGGAGAGAGAGGCCTTCAGACTTGATAAAGGCTTTCTGTGCTTCTGGGTCTGTGGCCTCCATGATGTCTAAGATTATTCAGCTCTGTTTGGTTGACCTGGAGTAGACAGAGTGGTGGGCAGTGCTGTGTGCAATGCAGCAGAGAAGAGGTCCTCGTGGACTCAAGAGGTTGAGAAAACAAAAGGATGTGGGAGAAGAGGACATCAAGGCATGGGAAAGAAAGGGTATGAGAAAGTTGAACAATAGGGAACGCCTAACATGATCTTCAATATAAACAATACAGCTTTACCAGGGAATAAAACTATTATGGGCTATTGTATTTTATTATGCCACAACTGGTGACAAGTTTCTTACTGAGGCCAAGAGGAGCTGGAGGGTGCTGGCTTGACTGTGAGTACATGGCCCATCTCCTGGAGAGGGCCTTGGATGCACAGCAAACCAAACAGGGCCTGAATGTTCCCACTGGAGGGAACACAGAGACTGGAGTCTGGTTTCGCTAGGCCAGGTCAGATCCGAGTGACTTCATGCATGGCCCCTCTCAATAGTGGGCCTCTGTGTCCTTCAGCCTTATCCCAGTCTGAATCCCTTCCCAAATGAATCCACTGCTAACAGCTTGGTTGTATCCTTTCTATATACCTATATACCTAGGTGATGTGTGTGTGTGTGTGTGTGTGTGTGTGTGTGTGTGTGTGTGTGTTCTGTTGCTATTGTTGGTCTTTTAGATTTCTGTCTTGAAAAAATAATTTTCATAGCAATGTAAAGCCCAAGGAAGAGACACTCATTGGGGAGCCATTGCAATAGCGTAGGTAGATGGGGAAGGGGAAGAAAACATGAGAGATTTAGGAGGTGGAATGAAAAGGATGTGGGGACTGCTTTTACATGGCATTGGAGGATAGAGAGTGGGTGGGACTTGAATGACAGAGAGGATGACAGTGTACTCAACTGGGAGGGAGTCAGACCAGAATATTCCAAGCTACATCTCCCAGAGGCATGAACTGAGTAGTACCTTTGGACATAATCTTTGGACATAATAAAAAAGGGATGTATACTCAGGCCTCCCAGAAACCCTGACTTTACTTTTAGTTCTCACCCAACAAATGTATTGTATTAATATCTCATCAGTTCATTACTTTCAGGAAAAACTGCTCTCCTTGAGTAGGAATTATACACCACCTAATCATTTTCCAGATCCACTGAGTTGACCTTCATCCTGACTAGAATGGGGTGGAGCGGAGAGGCGAGGTGGAGCGGAGCAGGCAGAGGGCTGAGGCATGAAGTGACCTGCAGCACCTCCAGTGCAGGACGGGGAGTGGACATCAGGCGCTTATCTTTGAGGCCAGGCGGAGCCAGCCAGGGAGAGGTTTGAGGAGCTGGATGTTGGTCCAAAGACATTACCTGCGAATGCTGATTTTGTCCATGATCTCTGATTTCAAACGCTTTTTCCTACCAAACATCTCATCTCCCAAGGTGACGGAAATCTGCTCCCTATTTCGAAAGAGGCGATAGCCGGGGCACACTTTGATCACTTCCTAGGCAACAGAGTGGAAAGTAAGAGAATATTGCAGAGAGCTGAGAGTCCTCCAAATCCACGAGTGCCCCTCTCACATCTACAAACAGAGACTTGAGATGGACTGTGCCCTCCCCAGTTACCACTCACCCTCGTATCTCCATATTTCTCTCCTGAGATCCAATCCGAAGACTCAACTAGATCCTGGATGTCTCCCTATGCCTTTCAAGCTCAACATTTCCAAAACCCAGCCACTGACACCCACTCCACATTCTACACCCAAACCTGTTCCTCCTCTATGTTCTCCATCGTGGCCAGAAGCCAGGAGGCAGCCGAACACTGTGGAAATCTCTCAGTTTTTGGAATTAGACAGGCCTGAGTTTAAATCCTGGCTCTGCCACCAACCATAGTTATTCAACATCACTGTGCCGTTTCCTCATTAGAAAGTAAGGATAATAACTCTTCCTCAAAGGGATTTTGTGAGGCTAAGACAAATTGACATGAGAAAATGCCTAGCACAGTTGCAAAAACCTTTTTTTAGTCAGTTCCTTCTCTGTCCCCCGTCAGATGCAGGGCTACCAGCCGCCATAGATCCGGATGCGACTGTACCTTCTAGAGTTGTGCAGGACACCCCTGCAGGCCACAGGTCCTGGCGTTGTTATCTCCTAAAAGTATCTCATCCTCCTCCTCTCCTCTCCCAGCCTTGCCCCTGATGGAGCCAGAGGCTACCACCATCTGTCTCCTGGGCTCTGGAGCTACCTTCCCAGTGGGCCTCTCCGCCTTCAGTCTGGCTCCCCTAAGTTCATCATCTTCCCCACCTGGAGGCTATGACATTTTGGTTTATTTTTTCCCTGCCCATTAAGGGATCGCATGATCCTCTTTGAAGGGGGTTAGGAGAGAAAGGAAAATAGGTAAAAGCAGAAAGTAGTAAAAGTACCAATTATATCCCACCAGAGGGTGTGTTCCCCGCCCCCCCCCCCCCGCCCCCTAAAATGTAAATCTTACCTGGTCACATGCCTGTCAGACCCATAAAGGTTCCAAGACATCAAAAGGTTTGGCCCAAACTTTTAGGCAGGTGTCAAGATCCTTCAGGGTTTGCTCCCCATCTCCTTCTCCAGTGTGCTCCTGCCCCCCCCCCCCCCCCGGCGGCCCCTTGCCCAGCATTTGTGGATCCCCAAGTGCAGCAGAGGGTTTCCTACACCTGTGCATGAGTTGTCTCCTGTCCTGGACTGACTGTCACCACCTGGTTTTCCCGGAACACTCTCCTCACCTTACACAAGGCAGTAAAGAGGTCATTAAACACCCTCTCTGGGGTCTGGCAGAGCAGAGTTCAAGTCCTGGTCCTACACTATATGCAGTAATTCCAGCATCTCCTCATAGGATCATTGCAAAGACTCAATGAAGTCAGTACGTGTAAAAGGCCCATGCCTACACACAGTAGGTACTCAATAACTGTATATCCCACAACCCTCTTTCCATTTTTACTCACAGAAGGTAAAGTATTGCTCTCCTCTTGTTTTCCTAAATGGGTTTTCACTCTGCAAGAGAAATGCATGCTCAGAAGCAACCAGAGAGCAAAGAGAAGCCCCAAGATCAGCTGTGCCCTGACCCCACCACTCATCTGCAAAATGTGACATTCCTGGGATGATCTGTCTGCCCGTCAGTTCTCAGAATATTATACTTTAGAAAATAGAGAATATTTAGTGGTCCAGAGATCATTGGTACATGGTTGTAATAAGATGGCAGGTAGTGAAAAAGTGGGAAATCAACTAGTCACTAGTCTAATAGTAGAACCCATTCCTAAAATAAGGGCCAAGAAGCTTGGAGTGAAATTCAAAGGGATGGTGCATAATCATAAATGCACACATTTTTTTAGTGACATGTATGTTGTCTGTGCAACCACTTTTCTTCTCATTTGCACCAGAATTCCGTGTTCTCTATGTGTTAAGAAATGGGCACGAGTGCATAATATACACTGATATTTCAATGAGGTCCACATGTAATTTAAGATTTAAAATCATTTAAAATTCAACTTAACTCAAATCAGCCATATGTTCCTAATTCAACTGTCCACAATGGATAATTTGGTTTGCTTTCTCTGAATTTAGGAAAGCCTTGTTGGGAAACCACTGGATGGCCCAGGTCTCCTTAAAAAGCTGACCATGGATTTGAGTTTATGTCATTTTTTTGCTCTTAGTAAATCTCATTGAACAAACTGAGATCTTCCACAGCATTGCTTTAACTTTGGAACTTCTATGTGGCTACATAGATACTCATTTTGTCAGAAAACGATGCTTCTCTCACTGAAAAGTAAAAGGTAAGGTTGATCCAGAATGACTCATCTTTACTCTTTTTGTCCTTGTCAACCTGTTACTCAGATTACTCTGATTACAATGACCAAATTTTGACACTTCGTTGACATTGATGAAAAGCACTTCACATTTTCTCATTTAATGAATTCAGTGAGTAGTTAATATATGCAAACCACAGTGCTCCATACCAAGAGAAATGGAACGAGATGTGCTAGTTTTATTTAAGAGATGAAAAAAGGCACATAAATACTGAAACTAGATGAAGAAAAAGAGTTAAGTGCCATAGAGAAGTACAGATAAAGAGATTTTCTAATTGTGTCTCTAAGGGATGGAGAGCGCTCTGCCACTGCCATTTTTCAAGGCCTCTGATGTATACAAAAGCAAAAGCAAAACAAACCTCAAGAATTGCTAAAATAGGGTTATAAAAATTGAGTTATAGTTCATGTTTAAGAATTGAAAACTTTTAACACAAAAAGCACATTATATATTTGCAAGAAAATTATAGGATTCACAAAAGGGACGTCAAGGTGGCATGTTTGAGGACAGAGGCCTAAGTTAAAAGTTGACTGCTGAGCAGCTTCTTTGTCCCCATTTGGAGGTCACGTCAACGTCTGCCTGGGCCTCTTCTCCAGAGTGAGGCCAGCAGCAACGGCCCTCCTGTGTGGCTGCTCCATTCCCCTTCCCAAGTGCTGGCCTGATTGCCTTTAACTGCCCTGCCCTGGCCCAGTTACCCCTATCTTCCTCCCTTGCCAGCCTGGTCACCCCCAACTGCCCTCCCCTACAGGCCTGGTTGCCCCAACTGCCCTCCCCTGCAGGCCTGGTTCTCCCCAACTGCCCTCCCCTGCAGGCCTGGTTCTCCCCAACTGCCCTCCCCTGCAGGCCTGATCCCCTCCAACTGCCCTCCCCTGCAGGCCTGGTTCTCCCCAATTGTCCTCCCTTGCAGGCCTGGTCCCTCCCAATTTCCCTCCCCTTCCAGCCATCTTGTGGTGGCCATCTTGTTTCCACACGGGGGTGACCATCTTTTACCACATGGGGGCAGCCATCTTGTGTGTTGAAGTGATGGTCAATTTGCATATTACCTCTTTATTATATAGGTTTGGTAAATTTTTAAATTTATAAGTAAAAACAGAGTTGCAATTTATAAACAATCTTAGACACAGGAAAGTAATCTGTAAAAGGGTGAAACACCACCACTGGGAGGCTCTTTGCCTTTAACAGGCATCAAGAACTGTGCCCTTTTAGGGCAGGAGACAGTTGTCAGGGCACCTGAGCTGAGAGCTCATTTATGGTGATTCTGCAAGCTGATTCTGGGTGCAGAGGGCCATAGAATCTATCTGTAGGATCTGAAGTTTGGGGGAAATCACAGTGGACTCTGGCAATTCTTTGACATTCCTGGCAACAATGAGTTCAAGTCTCAGGCAAGGGTGTGAAGGCCAAGGAAGGAGATTGTTTTATTCACATACCTCAAACCATTTCCACCCCAAGCACATGCAGATACTTACTTTGGGGAGACAACAGGTTTTGTTGGTGGTTGGACATAATTTTGTTTTTTTGAAGCTGGAGGAAGAAGGGTTAGCCTGGAAGGAAAAAATAGACAGCAAAAAGAGAGAACTGGAAATTCAGAAATCTGTTTTAGTACCCCCAGAGGAGGTACATCTCCACAGTGACCCTGAGTTAGAATATATGGGCTGACAACGGATGATCTTTGGCAGCCTCAGGCTGAATGCCTCGGCACTTGCTCACTGTCCTCGGGGGTCCCCGGTTGGCATCACAGTTTGTCCCCCAGTTCCCAAAGCTCGTGGTCCCATATGGAGGGGCAGCTGCCATGGGGCCCTTTGGTTGGAAGCCCTCCTCTCTCTGCTCAGCCAACTGTGAGATTCCTTACTTACAATGATACTACGCCTAGGCAGGACTGGCAAGAGCAACGTGCAGCTAACAGGCTGACAGGGAAAGCCGCGGAGAGCTAGGCTTTCTGGCCTCCTCGGGATCTTCGCTACCAAATTGTTTTGGAAATCTTGTGAGAGAAAGAAGGCTGCAAATGGACCCCAAGCCCCCAGTCCTCGTCCATCCCAGGTAATCCTTACTTGGGCTTCCCTGTGGAGGTCTTTCTTGGTGGCTGAGGGGTCTTGATTAGCTTCCGTGGTCCCAAGTTCCAGGGGTCCCAGCAGGTGCAGTAGATGAGAGGGTTGGGGTACATGGTAGGAGGTCTGGGGCAGTCTTGGCTGCTAGGTCAGGAGGCCCTTGCTGAAATGGGGGGAGAAGAGCAGAGTCACACCCTTCAGTCAAAGCAACAGTGCATAGAGACAAATTGGGAAGAACCCAGGGAAGGCCCGAAGCACAGATGGAAGATTCTGGAGGCTGTTGGTCTGGTTCAGGGTCTTGACTATAGAATCACAGCTCTTCCTTGACTTGAAAGCAATTTAAAATTTGCTATAACTGAGTGTTTACTGTGAGCCAGGTACATAGTAAGTGATCAATTATTCTTTTCTTTTTAAATATATTTTTATTGATTCCAGAGAGGAAGGGAGAGGGAAAGAGAGATAGAAACATCAGTGATGAGGGGGAATCATTGATCGGCTGCCTCCTGCACGCCCCACACAGAGGATAGAGCCCACAACCTGGGCATGTGTCCTGACCTGGAATTGAGCCATGACCTCCAGGTTCATAGGTCAGCACTCAACCACGGAACCACTCTGGCTGGGCTTAACTACCCGCTTACAGATGAGGACACTGAGGCTCAGAGAGCTCATGGAGGTAGCAAGTTACTGAGTAAACATAGTCTACCTGACTTCTAAGCCCTTGCTCTTTCATCAGGTCACATTAACTCTCACTGAAGTAAAGAGAATTCCCTATGGCAGGTCCTGCACAGGGATTTTCCACACAGAACTTGGTGTGGAAAATGAGCTCTGTTATTCAAATTAAACTGGATCTCCCAGTTACTCATTCCTGGCCACCTGCCTGGGTCACAGTGAAAACTTTCCCTTTTTGGCCCTGTTTAAAAAAAAAAAAAATCACACACAAAAATCCCCATTGTGAAAGTTTGCATGAAAGACAACTACCAGATAAACATGATCACACATGATTACACTTGTTTATTATTCCTCTCCCTGCCCCCAGAATCCCACTAAAATGAGAGTGCAGGATTGAAAGAGGTTTAATTTCACAAAAACAAAGAGAATGGGAGAGGAGAGATACTGCACAGGTGATGTCAGTATATGCTTGGCACAGTAACTTCCTCACTGAGCACACCACGGGAAGCTACAGCCTGTATGTCTGTAAAGGGGGTATGAACCAGAAGGAGCCACATCCCATGTGAAAGGTCCCAAAAGACTCAGAACTTGGAACTGGTAGATTATCTGATGAAACTGGCGGGCATTTCACAGGTCTGTTGGACCCTTTGGGAAGTCAAACAATGCTCCTTCCCCCCTAAAACACGTCCACGTTCTAATCTCTGGAACCTGTGAATATGCTACTTTTTGTGCCAAAGGAGCTTTATAGCCATAATTAAGTTAAGGGTTTTTGAGACGGGGAGATTACCTGGATTACTAGTGTGAGCCCAAGGTAATCACAAGCACCCTTATAAAAGGAAGTTGGGGGGTGGGGGTCAGAGTCAGAAAATGGTCAGGTAGGAGTGACCAAGGAAGGGGCCATGAGCCAAGGAAAATGGGCAGCCTTTAGAAGCTGGAGAAGGCAAGAAAATGATTCTCCTATAGAGCTCATCAAAGGAAGAAAGCCTTGCCAATACCTTGATTTTAACCCATTTTCAGATTTCTGGTCTCAGGATGGCAAGATAATAAATTGGTGCTGTTTTAAGCCACTAAATTTGTGGTGATTTGTCACATTGCATTTGTAATAATAATAATAATAAACAAACAAAAAAACCCAGAAAATTTAGGAAAAAATGAAGGGAAGATGAACAAGTGTTAAATCCTCATCTACCACAGCAGGACGACAATGGAGAATGTCTAAAAGTTAACAAAAAGGGTAGAGATAAATTATTTAGAAGTATGAAGCTAAGTTCCAAAGTAGCTGAAAATGTTGAAAATAATTCCCTCTAGAGAGCACCTGGAGGAGCAGAGCTGAGAAGAAGGGCGGGGCAGAGACTGTACCTTTTCATTAATGAATTTTCAACACAATTTGATTTTTAAATGTCAGTGGATTATTTTGATAAAAATTAAATCTACCACCAAACAAAATGTTACGGGAGCCAAGAGACCAAGAGCAGCATTACAATGACAGTAGATTTAACCCCCATTTCTAAGAAAGTGACTGGTTCCCAATAGTACCCTGGAATACATTTGTTTAAGAATCGGCTGGAAAATGAAACCTTTTTTTCTCTAACATGACTGCTGCTTGAGAAACCCAGTTCCGTGGTCTAATGACCTTTGGAGCTAAAGGGGACCTTAACATTAAACCCATTTTACAGATGATGAAACTGAGACTCAAAGGCGTGAAGCGACCGTGGGACACCTTCACAGGCTCGTTTAACAGCACAAATAGGTCTAGCTCCTGCTGTGAGTGCCATGCAGATGCTGGGGGGACACCGAACACCTGCACCTTGCCCTCGGAAAGCATGCAGGTGCTCGGGTGTTCTCAGACAGGGAACCGAGTGAGCTGTGGAGCAGGGCAGGCGACATGGCCTTGAAGGGAGGCAGGGTGTGCAGGTGGGGCAGGGGCAGGAGGGGCTGGCCAGGGGGCTGGGCCCAGGGCACGTGGGGAGTAGATGAGGGCTAGAGAGGAGGCCAGGAGGCTGGGGAAACAGCAAAGACCTAAAGACCAGGCAACATCATGCTAAGTGAAATAAGCCAGTCAATGAAAGAAAAATACCACATGATCTCACTCATTTGTGGATAATAAAGAACATTATAAACTGATGAACAAAAGGATAGACACAGAGGCAGTAAAGCATCAAACAGACTGTCAAATTACAGCGGGAAAGTTAGGGAGAGGTGGGGGAGATAAGAGATCAACCGAAGGACTTGTATGCATGCATATAAGCATAACCAATGGACGCAAAACTCTGGGGGGTGAGGGCATGTATGGGAGTGGGGTCGGGGGGAGCAATGGTAAGATATGTACACATATAATACCTTAATAAAAAAATGAAAATAAATAAAAGTTTGATGACAGTCAAAATGAATGAGTGAATGAATGAATGAATGCCAGGCAACAAGGCTACATATCCAGCTGTCTGTGCTCCCCTGTGTGTGAGGCCCTGGTCGGAGATCTCAGCGAGATGAGGTCAGGGGAGCGGATGGGATGGGGCGCCCCCGGCGGGAAGGCGACGCCACAGGGGCTAGAACGGCGGGAGAATGAATCTGGACGGAGGCCGCCGCAGCAGCACCAGGGAGTAGCTCTGCTTCTGCTCCGGATCCGGGTCCGCTTCCCGTGAGGCCAGGGCCGACCCCGAGGCCGACGGGAGAGGCTCAGGCCGGCCGGCTCCCCGGAACTGCTGCCTTCCCGCCGCCATCCCCGGCCGGCGCCTCGGGACGGTGGCCCTCTCCGGGCCGCCCTGGGTCCCGGCAAGGCAACGTGTCCGCAATGGGAATCTGATAAAATATTTGCTGGGTGAGTGTGACCTCAGGAACCGGCCCAACAAGGAGGAACAGACCGTCCGGTGGAACTGCAAAAATGTAACGGCCACTACAACATTACGGATAATATTAAAAACCAGGACTTAGAGGCCAGCCGACCGGCGGCGCCGCTTACTGAGCCTGAAGACACGCCCGCACCCGACGTGGGAGGCGGCGGCGGCTGGGAGCGGCGCCCAGCGGAGCCCGCGGGCCGAGCGGAAGCAGCACCCGCCGGCCACGTGCATCGACGAGCGGGTACCCGCGTCCCGCCTCCTGGGACTGACGGTGCGGCGGGCCCGGCAGACGCGCTCGGGGCCGCGGGGCGTGGACTTGCGGATTTGCGCAGGCGCAGGTCTCGGGCGCGCGCACGTCTTTCCCGCGCAGACGTCCCTTCCTTACGTCCCTTGGAGGCTCTGAAGCAGGATATCCGGGGAGAGCGCGGTGGTGAGAGGGTGAGGAAGACAGAGAAGACCGAGCGGGCGACGCCCTCCTTCAAGGGACGGCGATGAGGTAAATGGTGGCAAAAAAAAAAACAAAAACCCACAAAAACCCAACACACAACAAAACAAGAAACGGCAGCGCACAAAACAAACCCACAAAACCCACAAACCCGAAATGCATGGGTATTTTACGGTCCAGCTCCTCAATGGAGTTTTACTAGGTTTTGACTGGCCACTTGAAAGCCTGTAGAAACCTGAAGAAATGCTCGTGAACAAAGATATGAGATGGTATGTGTGCAATGGGTACAATTATGTAGAAGTATGTGCCTACACAGAAAAGGGTTAGGAAAGAATATACTAAAAAAAAAAAAAAAAGAAAATTGGGCTAGAATATCAGCATTATGATCCCCCCCCCCCCCACACACACACACACACAACATGGTTTACTAAAACTCTCCTTGCGCTTTGGGGTCGGTGGGCCTGGCTGCACAGCGGCTCCTGCTTCTCAGCCGCGGGACCTCAACAAACGCACTTCTCCGTCCTCCGCTCAGAGCCTGGTCTCTCCCCGATGGCCCGTCCGCACGGGCTGCCCGGCACCTCACCTTCTCCAACACTGGCCACTGAGTTGAGGAACAGTATGAACGCCGGTGGTATTTTGTTTGCAGAAGCTTTTATTTCTTTTTTAACTTTTTTTTGGGGGGGGGGAGGAGATAGGTTTATTTTTTGTGTGTGTTAGATTAAACTCATTGTAAAGAAAATTATAATCTGAAGGAAGTAAAATTTATCCAAAATGCTAACCCCTAGGAAGGACCACTGAAAATATTTTGGTTAGTGTCTTCTAGAATTCTCTCTAGTCTAAAGCAGATTTATATAATTATTCGTAAATGGGAACAAATTCTCCTTGTGTTCTAGATAATCTTTTTTTAAATAATGAGGTTCTTTGAATATCAGTAACTATACATGTGCCATTTTAAAACTTTAGTACTGTGGGGAAATTTTTAAATGTTCAAAAGTAGAGAAAAAAGGTAAAATGAATTCATCTGTCACACAGGTTCAACAGTTAGCAATTTGTGACTAATCTATTCATCTATACCCAGCCCATTCCTGCAACATCAGATTATTTTAAAGCAAATTTAAAGTAAATCTGTAATTTAAATTACACTTAAAGAAAATCTTGAAAGCAAGTCTGTGATTTGTTTGTATATTATGGCTTAATTGATATTTTATGAATGTATCCATTTACAGTTTTCCTTTTTTAAATTTATTTTTGTTTTTTCCCTTTCATTTTGTTTTGTTCCCTACTCACCCCCCTTACATTTTTAACCAGTTTTGTATTGATGAGCATTTTGTTTCCTGTTATAAACAATGCCATGGTGTGTATTCTTTTGCTCAAAAAGTAAAGTCCTTTCTCTCCAAACACCCATGGGGATGATACTCGAAATATATAACAACCAGTAAGACAGTCAGAATAGACATGGTTACAGGGCTGGAACAGGGTCCGGGAGGACCCCACTCCTCCCCCCATGCCAGGCTACAGTAACCTCTTAGTTACTGAATCATGAGGAAGATTGGAGGTGCCAGGGGAGGAGTTGGGGCAACCCAGGTGGCAAGAAGGATATTTGCGGGTCTTGGACAATGTATACATACAACCCGTGTGGCAGTATTTCACTATTTCAGTAACTGTGCATACCAACTAAACACCAACCCTCCACTTCCAGTACTTTTCCAAGAGGTACCACTGTCAGTATTTTTAGTGTCCTTCCAGAAACATGTGTAACATTTACCTAAATGAGAGCATACTTTACACCCTCTACTACACACCCTCTTTCTGCATAAGAGGATATGTAGTAGTTCCCTATCAGCATACATAGATCTCCTACATTCACAGTGGCTTGGTGTTGCACTGTATGGCTCTAAGAATACTAGTAAGGATGTGTGTGTGTGTGTGCATGTGCGTGTGCACGCATGCATGTGTGATTTAGGATTTTTTTCCTCCCCATTCTTTTCCTTTCCTGCATCTCTCCCTGATGGTTTCACCTGAGGCTCAGTGGACTGAAAGTGCCACCTGGTGGTCATCAGTGAGCCAGCTGAGCCTTCAGAAAGGCCACTGGTATTAATCAGAAGAAAATAGTTATCTAAAACGTCTTTTCCAAAGAACTCACCTTGTCTGCCCAAAGATTTGTTTTTCCCATGGGGTTTCTTCCCGAGTCAAGAGTCTTAATGACATCACAATGTTAGAGAGAACCTGTTTCCCATCCACACAAAATCAAAATTCATTTTAAGTCAAATCCAGAGGTTCCAGAACTTAAGACTTTAGTGATCATTCCAAGTGCTTGAAATGCCAAAGCTGAAAATGCGGAGTATGTGTAGCACAGAGACAGACTTCCAGGGAATCCAGTCACAGGCTTTTACAAAGGCTGAACCGGCACGAGCACGAATGTCCCTTCTGAAGACAAACAGTTTGAGTCTTTCAATATTGCAACGAAAGTCAAACTAGGGGAGAAAGTCACCCCTGTATTCAGACTTTCTTGACTTGGCCCTTTTGAGTTGTGAGGTTTGTATTAGTAGATGGTTGGGGAAGGTTTGTTTCTTTCGTTGCTATGGAAACAGAATGGCAAGGCCTCCTTTGCTCAGGCAACTCTGCTCTTAAAGAGAGAAGGCTGGAGAAGCAGCCAGTTAAATTCTCCAAGACGTAAGATAAAATACACGTAAGATATACTTTCAGAGGAAATAGAATTAAACAGCACTCCTAGGCTTAATTGGCCTATGACTGTAGTTGCCAGACAGAATCTATGATGGAGTTTAAGCTTCTGTCATTGGCTCACAGAAACCTAAAACTCGAAAGTAGCCACTTTCTTCCTTGAATTTCAAGCTTTGAAATCTATAAAAGTGCGAATCCCCAAAGGCAGGAGTCATTTTCAGTTGCTGGGAGTTCAGATTTTTCCCCCCTAAGGTAAGGTGACCAGACGTCCCGCTTTTGGCGGGACAATCCCGATTTTTAACAATTTGTTCCGCGTCCCGCGGCGTTTTAAAAAAGTCCCGATTTTTGGAAAGAATGCACGACAAGCTAGGGAACGCGGGAGAACGGGAAGGGAATATACGGTTTTCGGCGACCATGTGGCTATTTAGCCAGGATATGCGTTTTATATTATTTTTGTTAATTTTATAATGTTAAACTTTAATAATAACAAATAATTGTTGAGAACTGATTATCGAGAACTGCTTTATCAAAGTTCGCATTGTTGATCAGTTGTTAGAATTCGATCACCATTGTTTGGACTTAATGAACAATGGCATTTTTTGGGGATTGGTAAGGATGAAAACATTTTGTAACTGTCTCTCAGACGATACACATCGTACTGCGTGCTAGTAAGCTAGTTAAACAAGTGATGTCATTACAAATCAGCTATTCAGATAATTTAGGTTATTTATTTATTTCATAAATACATAAATTTTCTTGAATTTAGCAGACGGTACTCGTATTATTTATATTTTATAGTGGCGGCAAAAAGTCTAGCGCCGGCCTTGAAAGTGACACTTACGACTTACGTTACGGCAAATTCATGACCTTTTAAAGAACGACAGCAATCTACTAAAAAAAATTCACTCAAATGAGAAATATGCCAAAGAATAAAATAATACTATACATAATTATTTATTTATTATATTTGTAAATTGTACTTATGTTGAAATTTAAAAAAATATATTACAATACTATTTTTGCATTCTATGAAAATTTTTGTTGCTCCATATAGACAAAATTTTAAATCAAGAACCCCTTCCCGGTCAATGGTGTCCCGCTTTACCAATGTTAAAATCTGGTCACCTTACCCTAAGGCTGCTTTTTCTCGTTATAGAAAAAAAAAAAGCTTATTATAGACCAGTGGCTTTCATTTTATTTTACTGAAATACAAAAGAAATATATGTTAGCCCAGCCTGTATGAGCATCAATCTATGAACCAGGAGGTCACTGTTGGATTCCCTGTGGGGGGTGCAGGAGTCAGCCAATCAATGATTCTCTCTCATCATTGATGTTTTCTCTCTCTCTCCCTCCCCCTTCCTCTCAGAAATCAATTAAAAAAAATAAATATATATTACACACTTTATAATAAGTTGTATGAAATTATACCCTGGTTACATACTATTCTCATCTATTTTTTTTTCCTTTTATTTAAAATGATAGTTGATTATAAATCTACTAGATTGATGTCATGATCCACTGATGGGTCACAACCCATAGTTTACAAACATGATATAAATTCGTCCATTCATTCTACTCCACGTTATTATCTACTGTGTGCCAGGCACTTTTGTGAGGTGGAGAATATACATCAGTTCCTGTGCTCCATGGAGCTTAGAGACTAGTAGCACATTCAACGAAAGCACAATGAGGCTTGCAAACCAGATGCAGTGGGAGTGTATGGCAGGATTTCTCTCCTAGTCTAATGAGTCAGACAACAGTTTTAATCAGAGAAGGGATCTGACTAGTTTTGCATATTAGAAAGATCATTTTGACTGCAATGTAGAGAAACAATTGGAGGGGCCAAGACAGGCAGGGAAACCAATTTTTTAAAAAATATATATATTTTATTGATTTTTTACAGAGAGGAAGGGAGAGGGAGAGTTAGAAACATCAATGAGGGAGAAACATCGATCAGCTGCCTCCTGCACACTCCCTACTGGGGATGTGCCCGCAACCAAGGTACATGCCCTTGACCAGAATCAAACCTGGGACCCTTGAGTCCACAGGCCGTCGCTCTATCCAATGAGCCAAACCGGTTAGGGCAGGGAAACCAATTTGGTGGTCAAATGAGGCACAGTGGTGGCCTTAACTGAGGGAGCAGCAGTGGGATGCAACAGATGTTGGGGTGAGGAGGCAATGATGACTCCTTGGTTTCTAACTTAAACAACTGAGTAGTTGGCAGTGCCATTTATCGAGATGGGAGAGTCTGGGGATAAACAGGCTCAGGGGAGTAGAGCCCCACTTCAGGCTTGGACATGTTGAGTTTGAGATGCCAGCGAAACATCCAAGTGGTGATATCTACATGTTTGGGAATTCCAAGAAGAGTCTGGGCTGGAAACACATTAGGAGTCTTCAGAGTAGATATTTAAAGCTGAGAGTGGATGCCATCACCCAGGGAAAGGGTGTTGTGTAAGAAGAGAAGAGGGTCTAGAACAAAGCCTTGAGGAACACCAACATTCCTAAAAGTGTGGGCCAGCTGTTAGTTCTAGCATGTACAACTATCACTCGAATGAAAGTGGCTTACATCGAAGAGGTTCACTAATTTCATGAACCACAAAGTATGGAGGTAGTGCTACCAGAACTGAAGCAGACTCAGCAATGTCATTGAAGAACTGGGTTCTTTTCATATTTCTGTCATCCAACCTCAGTGTGCTGAGGGAGCCTTGTGGTTGCCACAACTCCAAGCACCATGAGCAGACTAGATGGAGACAGCCTTTAAAAGCTAAAAGGGCGGGAAAGAAGTGACAGAGAACAGTGGCTAGATTTGACTAGTCATCTAGTCAAGTCCATCTCCAGCTAGAGACTGGATATTTAATTTGAGACTGTTTATTATGTGAAATTTTATACTTAAGTGTTTTGTTATAATGTAAAGAGCAGGATTTGGGTCTTATGTGGATAGTGTTTAAAAACAAAGCTACAAAAGAAGCAGGTTCTGAAGGAAAACCCCAGGCACTGACTTGACCAAGGCTTAGCACTAATGAACACTACTTTGGGATTTCCCCTCCTACTCCTTTTAGACACTAGTACAACTTCGTCAGCTCCAAAACAGAAGGGAAGGAAATGAAGGGGGGCTAAGTGTTAACTGCTCTTCTCTGGTTGAATTTAGGGAAACTTTGGCATTGCATAAAAGGCTCTTTTCTCTCCAAAGGCCCAGGAAGAGGACTGATGCTACTAACATTAGTATTTTGCTGAGAAGGCAAGAAAAAGAAAATTTTAATAAATATCTAAGAAAATGCAGTAAGATATGTTTACTACTTATGACTATTATTGGTTTGTTTTGTGTTGGCTGTATCAAAAAAACATAATGGAAAGGAAAGACTTCATGCAGGACTTTCAGTGAAAAGAACTGGGACAAATTACACAGGAAGACAAATGAAAATTTAAGAAGATATTTATTATCTGATTTACATTTGACAAAGCAAAGGTAGGTGCAACAAAGAGCTGTTTGACAAAGTCAAGCCCCAGATATCAAACAACAGTATTTCCCTGGCTGCCCAGAGGGCACTTTGCCACTCCTAGGTAGCTGTGCTCCGCAATGCAAACCACTCAGTGTAGACACGATGGTGCTGCACTTGGAGTATAGACCTCAAAGGAGTGGACCATTAAACACTCAGAGCTCTAGTTCAGATGTCAATAGTCAATGTTAGTAACCAACAAGTACTACTAATTATGTACTAGAGTGGTCAGAAAAGCAAAACAGGCTTTGAATACCGTATATAATATACCTTTATAAAGTAGCTCTTGTTATGAGCTGCCTCTAACTTATTGCCCCTCTTTGCCAAAATCTGTTTATTCGTGTTAAATCAAGGACATATAGTATAAAACTTTTTAAAAAACTACTTTAACAATGGCAATTACTTTTTCCTTAAGTCACATGCCTAAGGTTATTTATAGAAGATTTGGGATCATCATAATTCAGGAGACCCTTTAATTCTGAGCTTAGGAAGGTATCCTTTCTACTATATAACAGGATACTCAGAAATACCTGAGATATAATCACTGAGAACCTTCTTGAAGGAGGGAAAAAGAAAAAGACTGGAGTTTCCTATACTGGCATAAAAGTACATACACAGTTGATAAAAAAAAAGAACAACACTAAAATGTTAAAGCGTAACAGATAATTGAGAAGGAACTTGCTATAAGGCTCCATTCTTCTTACTATACTTTGCACACAAGTTTGGTAGAATAGATTCTCAGGCTGTACCAAAACTAATTTTAGGCAAAAGCTTCAGCAAACAGTAAAACCCAATTCAAGACAGAATTCATTTCTAGGGACAAGCATGCACCAGTATACAATTATCATGTTTCTTGGTGGAACAGCAACATCAACCTAATTTTCAAAAACTCACGTCTGGTTCTCCTTAATCAGATGTGCTTCACTTGGCTGTGCCTACACCCTTGCCCACCTCTAAAGTGATTTTAGCACTGGTTATAAAAAAGTACAGTAATGATACAGAACACTCCAAAACCTTAACTTATAGATGCTTAATTTATAGATATTTATATAATAGACATAAATCTCATAATTTAACATTTTGTACTACTCTATGGCCCTACATTTTCTTACTTCCTGATATCTCTTAGGAACTGGCAACAGGAAGATTACTTTCTTAGAGAATAAATAAAAAAGCTTTAAGAATCAGCTAAAAAAAGAAATATAGAAAACACACTGCAAAACTTCCAAAATAGCTCACCTGCTAAGTCTTAAGCATGAAGACTTCTGAGTTTTCTGCTGTGGTGTCTGCATAACGGGGACCTTGTAAGTGGCCCAAAGTTCTAGAAATGGCATTGACTAATGGCCAAGACCAATGGCCCAAAGACACTCTGATGTTACTGGACCTCCTGGAGAATAATCCCTTCCAACGACAACCTCACATTCAAAAAGCAAAAGCCTTGACTCCCCCATTAAAAAGTTAATTCTATAATTTCACAGATATCTAGAAAAAGGCAGATGTGTTTTAATTATTTTATATTTAAAAAATCAGTCTTCAAAGCAAGCACCTGGGTTTTACTTCAGCTTATAATAAATAATTTAATGTGCCTGAGAATTTTTGTGCAAATACATGTCATCTTTCATTAAAAATATGCGTAGCACACTTTGGAAAGAGTTTAGTTGCCAACTGTACTTGTTAAAAAAAAGTGTACAGTGGTAAATATACAATATTCTCTAATTCCTACTGATTGTACTTCTGATTTAACCTCATCCAGCCTCCAAGGAAATTCATTTATGTTCACATTCCTTGGCCACCACACTTATCCAGAATAAATATTCTGGAAAAAAGTTACGTTGGTTCCAATTTACCCATATTTCCTTCTTAAAAATAAATCCTACCTCCCACAATGTTGTGTTTCTTTTGGATGTTGTATAAAAATACAAATTTTAAAAATGAACTTGTTAATCACAAATACAAAAGGAATTTGGGTGGTGTTTGGGCTCCCAGAGACTCACCGGCCTGAAAATAGAAAGCAAAAAGACTCTCTACTGTTCTGATTTTATGAAAATACCTTGCTTGCTAATGCTGAGAGCTTGCCATATGATGAAGGCGTAATCTAACCAGACATCAACGGAAAACATAAAAGCCACCTCACTGTTGTCTCAGTAACAGACTGATTACCCCAGCAACCTTCCAGAACAGCTTTCTCTAGGCAACAGTCAAGGCGGGTCCTTTTCTCTTCCCACCTCCTCCTAACCGGAGTGTTCTCTGCTTATACTCACCAGAAGTAAATGTGCTAGCAAATTAAGTATTCCTGGTATATTTCAATATTACTGAATTTATTTTCTGGTCACACTTCATTTTCAAAACAAAACAAAAAAAACAACTGAAGGAGTGTATTAAACCTTTGTTCCTTTTCTGTCTCCACTCATGACCCATTCATTTATACTTTCAATTTACTAGACTTTATTCCACTGAGCCAAACCAGTTTTGGCTAGACTTTATTCATTAGGACCTCATCCCAATTGTTTCCAATCTTCCACTTTCCTCTTCCACATTCACAGCCCATCTGCAACATTCCTTTTCTTTCAATAAGACCGGACTACATGTGTCAGTGCAAATCTATCCTTCATGTGCTCATTTGTATAGGAGTTCAGTTAACTGCTGAACCTCACTCCTCCTTCAGGTTATCCATTTTGGGTGAGGATGTGCAAACTGAGGTGCCAAAACTACCTATCATGATTGGAAGACTCTGATTCCTCCTCAATCCACTCAATAAATTGCTACCTGAATTTAAATAAACAGTAGAGTCTGGTCTTCGAAGACCAATTTCTGCCTCTTGGCTTCTTCCATGTTCCTGGGCATCGGGGGTCTTGATCACTCTGGCTATGCCCAATCTCTTCAGCCTGTCTACTAAGTTCATCTTCAACTGGCCAACATCAGGAGGGTTCCGGGAAGGCCTCAAGCCATACATCTCCTGGAGGAATGTTTCGGCCGGTCGTGAGGCCAAAAAATTTTCAGAGAGATGTACTCGAGGCTCAAAGGGCAAAGGAGAAGGGCAAGGTGAGTGAGATGGTGAATTTGGGGGTGTGGAAGGGATATCCAGGACTCTAGGGAGAGGCTGAAGGAGGGGGTTCTCTGGAACTTGGCTGTGGTACACTTTAGCAGAAATGCCTCGCTCTTGTAGAAGTTTGGCCAAGCTCATGGTGCTGCTGCAGGTTACAGTGGAATCTCGTCGGTTGGTGACGGATTCACCAATGCTGAGTCTATAGGACGTAGCAGGAGAATTCACTGCCGTGCTTGATGAACTGCTACTGCTACTTCCACAGGATAACGAAGGGAACCCAGAGCTTAAAAAAAAAAAAAAATGCAGGAGAGACAGTTTAAGAATAAAAAGCCATCTCCAAAATCAGTATTTAATTACAGTAGTTATCCACAGTAAATATAGAGGAACTGAACTGAACTCTGTGGTAGAGATCTGAGGAATGAAAATTTTTATATGTTACTTCAATGATTGGCTAATATTTATAATTTGAAACATTTCATAGGATATGAAAGTTTACTGTACTCAGATAAATTCTTAAATTTTAACTATGTATCTGAGAATATAATTAAATTTTATGATAGAAATCAAATAAATTTAAATATTAAAGTAAC
The DNA here is from genome assembly GCF_027574615.1 of Eptesicus fuscus. Lineage (NCBI taxonomy): Eukaryota > Metazoa > Chordata > Mammalia > Chiroptera > Vespertilionidae > Eptesicus > Eptesicus fuscus. The sequence continues at coordinate 84,714,618 of NC_072483.1, read as the reverse complement.
CTCTAGAAATTTTTTATTAATACATCCACTCCATAAAGTGAAATATGCCTAGACAACAATCCATAAGTAAACAAAGGATTTATTATTATTTTTTTTATTTCAGAGAGCAAGGGAGAGGGAGAGAGAAACATCAATGATGAAAGAGAATCATTGATGGGCTGCCTCCTGCATGCCCCCTATCAGTTACGGTCAAGTGCACATGCCTGCATGCCCCGCAACTCAGGCATGTGCACTTGACCGTAACTGAACCTGGGACCTTTCAGTCCACAGGCTGACACTCTATCCACTGAGCCAAACCAGTTAGGGCAGTGGTCGGCAAACTCATTAGTCAACAGAGCCAAATATCAACAGTACAACGATTGAAATTTCTTTTGAGAGCCAAATTTTTTTAACTTCTTCTAACGCCACTTCTTCAAAATAGACTCATCCAGGCCGTGGTATATTGTGGAAGAGCCACACTCAAGGGGCCAAAGAGCCGCATGTGGCTCGCGAGCTGCAGTTTGCCGACCATGGAGTTAGGGCAACAATGGACTTTTTAAAAAACACAACCTTTCATATTTAAACCTAAGATGCTCTTCCTAAGGAGAAATTTGTTTCTTTTTAACCTTTCAATTTTATATTATTGAGAACAAATAAAATTCTGTTAAATTTCAATTTTCAGGAATGTTAATTCCAAACAGTAGTATAAGGATATCATGGAATACATTTTTCTCAACCTTGACTTAGAATACAGGTTTCTGGGAAATTAAAAATAATTAAAAGCTTTAACAGCTATTAGAATGTTTCTTCTTGTTTTGTTAAAAGGAAAAAAACAACTAAGAAATGGTGATAGAATGGGGAGAATATTTCTTTAGTCAATTTCCCCCCCCCCTTGAATGTTACCGTATTTAATAGATAAACTTTCATTTCAACAGAAAAGACTCAGTATATCAAGATATCAAGGTTTTTAAAGATTCTGAACAAAATGTAAGCCTAGGATCACTAAGTAAATTTTTCAAAGTACCGGCTTGTATAAAAGCAAAATGCAAATGACTGCTTGGTTAAACTAAAAACCTCTAAACGGATGAGGTCTGTCTACATACCGTGCTGTCAGAGTCCATCCTCCCTGTCCCTACTTAATGCAGAGTGTGCCTGTCCTTCCCTAAATTGTACACTTCATTGATGGTATCAACCTGGACTGAGAGTCCCCTCAGGAACTAATTTTATAAAATTTACCTTGTGGACTGTAAGAACAATGTGGAAATACTGCAGCTGTCTGTTCGTTACAGACTTTATTGAGATCTTCACTGGATATCCCCCAAATGCTTCCCTACACAATTGATTTGCTTCTATCTGATAGACACTGTGGATCATAATGTTATTTTCCTCCACATTGGCAGGTGGAAAGTTAAGACTCAAATGCATGCTTCACCTCAGCAAGTATATAAAACTTTATGGTACAATATGCACACTAAGCTTTATTCCTCTATCCATTTTATAGCCTTACTCTTTGCTTTACCTTTCTTCTCTCCTTCTAGTTAATAGTATCACTGCAATGGTCTCTGAATTTTTGAAAACTGCCTTATATTCTATTTGGGAACTGATAGGACAGAAATAGCAATATGGCTTATTAAGTTGAGATCCCTCAACTACTTGTTGGAATGGAATATCCATGTTCTAGACCGTGTAGTAAATACTTTGGCCTTGGCTAGAGGGGTCTGGTCTTTTTGCTCCACTTCTGGGAGGTAATCTATGCCATATCTGATACAAGTGTCTTTGTTTAGGATGGAAGCTGGCCACAGCAGATCTTGGTATGGGCCTGGCCATGTCAGACAGACCAACCATTTTATTTAGGGTGGTGGATTTGGGTCAGTGGACCTGGAGGAGAGTTCAACCATATGGGTAATCAATCAATCAATCATGCCTATGCACCGAAGCTTCAAAATAAAATCTGAGACTTGCGTGAGCTCCCCTGGCTGGCAATACTCTGTGTGCACTATCACACATCAATGCCAAGGAAGTAATGAATCCCAAGGTCAAGGGAAGCTTTGCAAGTGGAACCCTTCCCGACTCGGGTCTATGCATCTCTTCCTTTGGCTAATTTTAACCTGTATCCTTTCCCTGTAATAAATAGTCACCGTGAGCATAACAGCTTTCAGTGAAGTCCTGGGTCCTGTTAGCAAATTATCAAACCAGGGAGTGGTTCTGGGAACCCCCTGAACTTGCAGGTGGTGTCAGAAGTGAGGGTACTTTGGTGTGGAGAGGACTAGTCCCCTCAACTCCTGCAGTTTGGCTAACTGTGGGTAGAGCCCAGATGGGCCATTTTCAACCTGTCTGCCCTTGGATCAGCTACATGAACTTCCTATGCCTCATTTTCTTTACTTACACGACACTCACTTGCCCTGCCTACTTCAAAGACTTACAATGACCAAATGAGAAAATACAATGTGAAAATATTCTGAAGACAAATCATCACAGAACATTAATTAAAATTCTGGGAATTAAAGTGAAAGTAATTTTTAAAAGAAATTCATGAACACATAGTTGGAAAAAGAAGTCAGGCCTCAAACCGCCCAGACCTACCTGGGAGTAACCTGAGTGACATCGGAGGGGTGCAATATCCTACAGGTGGTGAAGGTGAATGTTAAGTTTGTGCATGACACACATTTTCCTGGGTTTGAAGCTGCAACTGAAGCACAGACTTCTAGGGATTCAAACACAACATTGAAAGACCAGGTTAATAATGTAAAAAGTTCATTAACACCTATTAATAATAATACAGCACTTATCAAGTGTCATTTGTACAAAAATCCCCAAATCTGGAAATAAAAAAGATATAAATATTTTAATTAGTATTGACTGCTTAGTATACAGCTGAATCCTTTAATACTTTAAAACTGTAATTTAAAAGGATTAAAAATAGCTTAGAAACAAGACAAAAAGATATTCTGAAAAAAAAATTAAAATAACCAACAAGCAAGATCTAGTCATTCAATCTTTTATTAAAAAAATATATTTTATTGATTTTTTACAGAGAGGAAGGGAGAAGGAGAGAGAGTTAGAAACATCGATGAGAGAGAAACATCGATCAGCTGCCGCCTGCACACCCCCTACTGGGGATGTGCCCGCAACCAAGGTACATGCCCTTGACCAGAATCGAACCTGGAATCCTTCAGTCCGCAGGCTGACGCTCTATCCACTGAGCCAAACTGGTTAAGGCTCATTCAATCTTTCTAGTCAAACTATCTATTCCAGTGGTTCTCAAAGTGTGGTTTACAGACGCTGTGGGAGTCCACTTTCGTAACAATGCTAAGACACTATCTGCCTTTTCGACTGGGGTGGCATTTGCTGTTATCTATTCATAGCATTAAAAAAAAAAAAAAAGCCAGATTCACATAAGCAAGTCCTTGATGAAGCAGCAAAAGTTATTAAATCTTGACTCTTGAATCTTTTTAATATTCTGTGTGATGAAGCGGAAGTAGTCATTAAGCACTCTGCTGTATACCAAGATACCAGAGGAAAAGCACATGTGCAATTGAGTTGTAATTTTTTCATGGGACATCATTTTTGCTTGAAAGAACAATGAATAGGTAAACTACAGTAATTCAGACTTGGATAACTGGCAGAAATCTTCTTGAAAATGACTGTCGTGAATCTGTCTATTCAAGAAAAATAGCTGACAATATTTGCTATCACTGACAAAATTTGCGATTTCGAATGAAAATGAGATTTTGGAAAACTTGTGAGCTTGAAAGCTTCTTAATACTAAAAGACTTATCTGATGAGACAGGTGGTGATATTTATATGATTTTAATATATTACATAATGAAATGTGTCAACATCTGCATAACTTCAGTGAATCAATATCCTCCAAATGACCAATGCATGATGCAAAAATTCATGCATGGGGAAAAATGCATTCAAAATGTAGGACAGACCAATAGATTTTAATGTAACAAAGTATAAAAGTTCACTGATAGGGTTTCAGATATCATATTGCTACAAACCTTGATCAAGTTTTGGTATAAAATCAAAGAATATCCACAAATACCTGTAGAGGCTTTTAAATTCTCTTTCTTTTTCCAACTACATATATGTGTGAGGCTGCATTTTTTTTTGCACTCTTCAACCAAAACAACAAACTATAATAAACTGAATGTGGAAGCTGATACAAAAATTTATCTTCTATTAAAACATAAATAAGAGATTTGCAAAATTATAAAACAAAACCACTCTTCCCACTACTTAAAAAGTAGCCATTTTTCATAAAACATATTGTTAACATGTAATTATTATTTTTAAATTAGTTAATACTTTTATAATTCATTTCCAATATGGTAATTATCAATAGATACAACACACAGAGACAAGCTCTCTGGAATTCTCATTGATTTTTAAGAGTATAAAGAGGTCCTGAGCTCAAAAAGTTTGCAAGCCAGTGACTGAATTGATCTCCCCAACCCCCTCCCCCCCAAATCTAATTATGTTGGCTGGCTAAGATAAAGTAGAATTAGAAGGGCCACTAAATGTTATAGGTTTTTACTATATTACTAGAGGCCCGATGCACGAAAATTTGTGCAAGAGTAGGCCTTCCTTAGCGCAAATAATTAAAATGTAAAAGCTATCAAGACTACATTATAAAATTTCCAAAAGCCTCCTAATATTTAAATTTAAAAAGGGGGTGTTAGTAGAAAAATATCATGTAAGGAAAAATATCCTGTGAGTAAATTACATCTAGAAAATTTGTACTTTAGAAAATTAACTTTCATTTGAAATGCTAACAGCAAGACACCCATGAAAAACACACATGGTGTCAAAACAAGCCAGAGGAAAATCATTTGGGGGGAAAAAAAAAGAAAAAGTATCCCAAATCAAATTTATAGAAAATATCCCTTTATTAACTTTTGGTTGAGAATATGTTTGTATATTTTCAGAAAACAACTCCGAGACCATGTGGATTCCTGCAACTGAGAGGAATTGACAGGAGTGCTCCAGCCATGAAGACAGAAGAGAAACAGTCCAGAGATGGAAGACGCTGACAACGCCTTGCCATACTAGCAGACAGCAGCTGTGCATCGCTGAAGGATGCCCAGGACCAAACCAGAGACGGTCGGACCTGCATCACCACCATTTGTCCACCAACCAGAGACGGTCGGACCTGCATCACCACCATTTGTCCACCAACCAGATCTGAAATATCATGGCTGACATGTACACATAAGGAACTGTTTGACATTGAAATTTGGACTCAAAAGAACTGTTGGCCCAGAAAGGAACTCACTACAGACTGATTTATTTGCCTCTCAGCATAACCATTATGGCTTGTCTCATTTTCGGTTCTTATAAGGGTATTTCTTGTATCACATGATCTCACGCATCTAGGGGAAATAATGAACAACATAAATGATGAACAAAAACAGACCCGGAGACAGAGAAGCAGCGATCAGACTGTCAAACCTCAGAGGGAAGGTAGGGGAGGGTGGGGGTAAGGAGGAGAGATCAACCAAAGGACTTGTGTGCATGCATATAAGCCTAACCAGTGGTCATGGACAACAGGGGGGTGGAGGCATACGTGGGGAGGGGTTTGGGATGGGAATAGGGGCATGAGGACAATTATGTGATACCATAATTAATAAAGAAATTAAAAAAAAAAAAAAGAGGAGGCCTTCCTTCCCCTGGCTGCCAGCACCGGCTTCCCTCCAGCACCCGAGACACAGGCTGCTGGCACCAGCTTCCCTCCTCCAGCCACCGGCAGGCACCCGGGACCCGGGCTTCCCGCCTCCGGCTGCCCGCAGGCACCTGGGGCCCGGGCTGGCTTCCCTCCAGCTTTGGCTTCATCAGGAAGGATGTCCAGAATGACGTCTGGAAGATGTCTGGTCTAATTAGCATATTACACTTTTATTATTATAGATATTACAAGACTAAGTACACTACAGTGAGATTGAAATGGAGGTAGTCAGCTGACCATAAGTAAGTGAGGATGCAAAGTACTACTAGTTACTAGATTATATTCAACCAAGCACTTTTCTCACCTGTAACTGGACCACCTGCTGAAGTAATGGGCGGTAGAAAGATTCCTGTTACTGGCTTGGGATCTGTAGGTTTCTGTTCCACTTGAAGAGGTTGCTGGACCTGAAAAGTGATACCTTCTTCTTCATCCTCTTCTAAATCTGAGAGGCGATAGATGTCCTTGGGCAACTGGGTAAAGCCTTTAGTGATGACACCGGGTCGTGAGTCAAGAATGGTTCCTAAGTTTGGTTGAGCAAGCTGCTGCCAGTGGTGCAGAGTTTGTGATCCTGAATACGCAAGACAAAAAAAAAAGGCATGTTGTAAATTTCTCACAAATATTAAATCTTGAAGCAGAAGCTAAAATTACATGTGTAAAGAAAAAGAAAAAAACGACTTATTTGATCTTAATATTTGGTAAAATTTGCAAATTAAAGTCCTCTGTGGAAGAATGACAAGTTGCTGAAGATACAAATAATAACCTTTCTATTTCAAAAGTTAATTTTAAAAAGGACATCTAAAGCAGGGGTGAAAGAAAAACAAGACAACAGCCTTAGGAGGAAATGAGGTGCTGAGGCAGTGATGAGAAGGAAGATACGTGCCTCAGAGGTGGGGCTGTTATTTTCCCGGGTGACAAAAATCAATACTTCCTTGGCTTATAAACTTTCGAGTCAAAAGCCAGGATCCTAGGATGGAAGACACCTTGAATTTTCAGTGGGTTTTGTGTGTACTTCCTCACCTTGCTCATGACTCTCCTTTCCCCAGGCTGGCAGGGAGAGTCAGACAATGAAGGAAATGATGGAAGTAGGATATGTCGCCCTGGTTCCTGTCTATGAGTCCTGGTGAATGATTACCCCAAGCATTTGCATCACATGCAATGTCTAATTAAGACACTACAGTCATTTCATCCTAAAAATGGCAACTCCGACAAATGCCTGCATTAATCATTAGTGAATGAAACTAACATATAGAACCTTTGAGTTTGAGGGGTCCTCAGGTTTCCTACTAAAAATTTTTTCTAACACAGACTCTCTTATGATAATAGCAGAGAATCATTTGAAGGCTGGCAATTTTCTATAAAACAAGTAATTTATTTTGAATTCAAGTTCTATCGTAGGAGAGAACAGTAACAACTAAAATGAACAGAACTGAAAAAGAAAAATAGAGGGACATATACCTCCAAGTAGATGATATTTCTGGGGTAAAGAACTCTTTTTTAAAGAAATATATATTTTATTGATTTTTTACAGAGAGGAAGGGAGAGGGATAGAGAGTTAGAAACATCGATGAGAGAGAAACATCGATCAGCTGCCTCCTGCACACTCCCTACTGGGGATGTGCCCGCAACCAAGGTACATGCCCTTGACTGGAATCGAACCTGGGACCCTTGAGTCCGCAGGCCGACGCTCTATCCACTGAGCCAAACTGGTTAGGGCTGGGGTAAAGAACTCTTTTTTGAAAAGAAAAGTAGAGGTGAAGTATTACATCTAGATTATTCTTACTTATCATATTCCATTTATCTTACCATAAAAATTGCCATCAACAGTATTCCGTAGGAAAGGACAAGGAAAGATTAATCTTCCTCCATCACATTTATATTAAAAAAATAATCAGTAAAAAGAAAACTAATGGCTGATGACCTGGAGAATGCAGATCTCTTCATTCATTTCCCACAAAGTACTGCAAAGCATTGTCACCCAAACAGTGGTATTTAGGGATAATAAAGACATCTTTTGCACACAGTGCTCTTACAATGACAATACAAATATCGTCTAGGACAAAGAAAAGGCCAATAAGGAACATGGCTTAAAAATGGCCTTTACTGATTTATTACCTTCAAGGGGCTTGACAATTTGTAATTTTTCAGGCATAAAACACCGAAGGCAGCTGGTACTGCTGAAGTCCGTGGTCTCCGACTGGTCAGTGCACAGAGAGGCAAGGCTCTCGGTGGAGGTGCCACAGCCACTAACCCCTTCCTTCTGGTCAGCCAGAACCTGCATCTTCCGCTCCCATTCTTCAGCAAAGAACTGCTTCTCACTGAAGTAGTTTTGTCGCCGCAGACTAAGGCGATGCAGTGCTGTAGCCAAATCACTATCTTCAGAGGGCTCTGGTTGACCCAGCTTCTGAACGTTCCTGTGGGAAAATCACACTCACTGACTAGGTCACAAACACCACCTAGCCCTCTCCTTTCCGCAACGGTGAATGTTCAAAGACTGATCTTAAAAACACAGTAGTTTCTCTTAGATATCTAGGATACAGAAATAGTAACAACACACCAAAATCATTAGTACTATATATATTTTGATAGACAAAATAAAAATAGTGACTTCAGATAGACAAAAATATACTTTGTTATTATGTTTTGTTTACTACCCTTTCTATTTCACTTGATATATGAAACTACAGAAATGACCATCTATAAATTCAGTTTAGGTAGTAAGTATAAAAAAATAAGTATTATATTTCATGAGTCTATAATACCACTTATTACAAAAGGCGCCATTATTTTATGTGCTACCAAGAAAGAAAAAAAATGCTACTCCTTAAACTATGAGATGCAAAACATAAACAAGTTCAAAAATATTAAAATGTGAAAAAGTTGCTTTGGGTCATAGAACTCTCTATGAACATTACAGAACATTTAAAAAGCAAACAAGATTTATAAATACTGCATTTTCATAGTTCTATGACACATATTTTTTTTACTTTTCACCAATTTTAAAATTAGAGGCATCTTATAATTGAAATCAAAAGGAAGAGTAGCAAGCTGAGTTGTAGTTGCTCCTGGTACTATGAGTGAATTCACATAGATCTGTTTGTTCAGTCTTCTAAGGTCAGGTACTATTCACACATAAAGCTACTATGGGTGCAGAGCATGCTCACTACAGACCAGGCAATAAAATAAAAAACCCAGAGTACTGTCATTATTTTTGCATTAGGGAAGATTTCTCTCAGGTGCCAAACATCTATCACTCAAAAACTTTCAGCTGAGCTCTAGCCAGTTTGGCTCAGGGGAACAAAGAGTCCCGGGTTCGATTCCAGTCGAGGGCATGTACTTTGGTTGCACGCTCCTCCCTGGCCTGGGCCCCCGTCAGGGCTCCTGCAGGAGACAACCAATCGATGTGTTTCTCTCACATCGAGGTTTCTCTCTGTCTTTCCCTCTCTCTTCCACTCTCCCTAAAACTCAATGGAAAAAATATCCTCCGGTGAGGATTAACAACAACAAAAGGACCAAAAACAAACACCTGAACAGAAACAGCTTTTAGCAGCTGCCCAGTCATGTTTACTTTCTAGTTACACATAATTCAATGAATTGAATTACATATTTAATACAATAAAAAGTGGAAAAAACATAAGTTTAAACAACTAGGAAATTAAGAGCAAGCTAGTTTTCCTCAATAGGTATTCATACTTACTGTTTATTCTAAAGGCACCAAAGTAGTTGAGATTATGAGCATGGGTTATGAGAAAGGGTCATCTGATACTATGTACGTATAACTGCTAGTGACCAAACGCATTTAAACAAATTTGAATTTGAACAGGAAGATTTAGACTCAAACTTGATGCAAGCTCCATTTTGAATACATTTAATTAAACGTAGCTTTTTCACTCTAAAACCTTTTTTGCTATCAGTGATCAGTCTTACAAACAATGATATGTGGCATCATTACTGAATGAAAAGGCGGTTCCAGAACTTCCTTGGGACAGCACAGAGCAATGCTGGATGTGTGCATGTGAATCTGTTATGTCAATGCCACAAGAAATGCAGAATCACTGCCTCGATCTGTGTTTCTTACCCTGGAACCTCCTCCGAGCTGCTCCTCTGGCTCAGGAGGGTTTTCTCTGCTGTTTGTTGTAAACCAGACTCAAAAGGTTTTGCTGTCATGATGACACTTGAGTGGTTGGAGCCTGGAATGGATAGTAGAGCTGGGAATGGGACAGTGCAGCCCCGTGTCTCATTGGCAATCCTGACTGTATCAAATACCCGTTTCAGTTGGGCCCTGTCAAAAAAGAAGTGCTCATTATCACTCCCTACTGCTGGGGTGCTTCAGGAAAGAGATGTCCTATATAATAAAAGGCTAATATGCAAATAGACCAAAAGGTGGAACAACCAAACCGGTTGCTATGACGTGCGCTGACCACCAGGAGGCGCGCATGGAACATGGAGGGCGTCAGCAACAGGAGACAGAGAACGGAATATGGCGGGCTTTGGCCACGGCGGGATGGTGGAGCAGGTGAGCGGGGGCGCCAGACCAAGGCTGGGAACCAGTTGCTGTCATCGGGGCGAGCCTCTGGTGGTTACTGAAAATTCTTTGCTCCCATGCGCTGTGGTCCTGCCCGGCGCTTGCACCTGCTGCTGGCGCCAGCCCCACTTGCACCCACTGTGGGCGCATAGCGCTGACACCTCCCCCTGCTCCTGAGGGGCGATTGGGGCAGCAGCCACTGCTCGCACCCGCTAACAGCACCGGTCCCACTCACACCCTCTGCGGCACCGACTCCAATTGCTCCATGCCGTCAGCAGGTGCGAGTGGGGCCGGCGCCGTCAGCTTGTGGGAGCGGTGGCAGTGGGAGCGAGGCTGCCAGCAGACAGGGGACCGGGGGCCACGGTGGGAGGGGCTGGGCAGGGGCGCGGAGGATGGACCGAGACCCACCCCTGTGCCCACCGCAGCCTCGCGGCCCATAGTTCCTTTCAAGGTGCACAAATTCGTGCACTGGGCCCCTCGTATAGGTATAATTCATTAAAAATAAAGCCATCCTGAAGAGCCTCTAAAGTGGAGGAGAGGTCATGAGAAAATAAACATCAGAACACAGGCACTCTCTCACAAATGTGAGTAGTAAGAGGAAAAAATGGAAAAGTAAGCAGATTTACTACTGAATCTCTTTATCCCTGCTACTCTGGATTGTGGCTTCTTTTAAATTTCCATCCTAACAGTTGAGTAACAGCACATGTATGTGATCTGCACTTACTTTTGTTTAAAGAGAGACGATTCCTCATCCAAACTCAACTTTTTACGCATGGTCCCCTCAATCTCAGATGCCAGAGATTCCTAAGGAAAAGAGTTTGAGATTCCTATAGTGATTACACAAGAAGCCTGCTGGGTGAAATGGACTGTTCTTAAATTAATTAACAGAGTCTGCAGAATCCAGTACTTTTGGTGTTATAAGAAAATACAGAAGAAAAAAAGAGACATTCTGGAAATGTAACTTTTAAACAAGAACCAACTACTTTTTCAGGAAAGCGGTGGCAAAAACCAGTACGATAAATATTAAACATTATATATGCAGATACACAAAAATAAAGGGTATGAAAGGCTATAAAGTAAGTTGTTAATAGTGATTCTGTGGAGGGCAATATTTGAATTTCTTTTGGCTTCTTTTATTTTAGAAAAGTCATTAAAAGAAAAGTAAGCAATGTTCCCCTTCCCCTGGGCTGGGTGAGCATTCAACTAGCATGCGTGGCATGCTCAGTGGGCTGAGCTGACAGTGACTGGGGTTGGAGGTACTGGTGTGAACAATGTGGATGGGAAGGAAGATACAGCTGTGTTGGTGTGGGTATTATGTATAAACATATGTATATTTCTTAGTTTTATCTGCCGAAGGACCTGGAAGCAATGAAACTAGTGGCAATAGACACAAAGCTCCCAGATGTTGGAATCTAAATATCATTCCTCACTAAAAGTAACCAGAGCAACTTGGAAAAATGGTTGATTCCAGGACTGAGACAGGGAAAGGGCAAGATGAGCTTAAAGGAGATCCCCCTGGCCATACTTGGGACATTTTGAATATTAAAAAAAATTAAAAAGTAATAATGAAGTATAATCCTTTGACTAAAATAGGAATAACTAAATGAATAAGTGAGACAGAAAAGCTCTACCTTACAAAAGATAATAAATGTTGAAAACATAATGAAATTAAAAAATTACTATCTCACAATTATAGTATTGTACGGATGTCAATACTTTTTCTGACTTGATGGTGGCAGTGTGGTAATGTAGAGAGTGCTTTTGTTTTTAGTAAATACACACTGAAGTATTAAGGGGAATTAGGGTGTATCTGCAACTTACTGTTGTTAAGTGATCAGGATAAGAGAACGATATGGCAGATGTAGTAAAATGTTAAAAACTGAGGAATCTAAGTGAAGGATATATGAGAGTTTTTTGAACTATTGTTGGAATTTTATTCTAGATTTAAGATTATTTCAAAACAAAAATGTGCTCCCAACTCTTCTTCAGAAAATCTATTATAATTTATAGTTTCAGTCTTTAAAAAAATTTCACAGGAGTGAATGAATGTGTTTAAGAACTAGATTGTTAAAATAAGTCTTTGAACCAATATTACAAATTCTGGCATAAACTCAAAAGTTTTCATTAATTTCTTTAATTAAAAATACTGTTTATTGATGAATTCAATAAACATTAATCCTGCCCTTACGGGGCTTACACTCTAACTGACGTTAAATATATCAAGAAATTCAAGATTTATGAAAGATTTTAGATGCTCAGAGACTATTTGTTAAGTGGAATGTAGTGGGCCTAGGGCAGTGATGGGCAACCTTTTGAGCTTGGTGTGTCAAACTTCGCCAAAAAACTGAGCATAACTCGGGTAGTGTGTCACTTTGAGGAAAAAACTAACTCCAAGACTCTAGTCGCAAATGTTTCATCCTCAGGAGCAGCAAATGTTTGTTTCATCCTCGGCATGTGGCCGCGTGTCATCAGAAATGGCTACGCGTGTCAGTGCTGACACGCGTGTCATAGGTTCGCCATCACTGGCCTAGGGTAAGGATGACCCAAGGTTAAGTAGCTCTATGGTACACAGACCTAAAACTAATTTCTCTGGGGTTCACGTCATATGCATTTTACAATAAATCTGGATAGTCACCTGTTAGAAGGAAGGCTAGACTAAATAAGAGTATTAAGGTAGATGTAGATATGCAAATTAAGGCCTAAATCAAAGGACAATTCATGTTATCACTTCTTAAGATGCTTTACATCATCAGAAACTGTACCACTCTCAGGACAATCTAATCTTAAACAAGTTTCCTTAAATACATAATATCTTTCTCAGTTCCTTACCCCAGAAAAAGCTCCAAATGATTGGGAGTAGAGGTGAGCAGCAGGGCCAGATCTACTACGAAGTTCCTTTATTTCTTCTTGGGATTCATGTAACATACCTAGACACTCCATATTCCTGTCTTGTAATTCATGTAACTGAAAGAAAGGATGGTAATTAGTGTCTTCTATTATATTCTAAATAGAGGCCCGGTGCATGAATTCATGCACTGGTGGGGTACCTTGGTGTGGCCTGCGGGGATCGGGCCAAAACCAGCAGTCCAACACCACCTGCTGCTCCCACTCATCCCGGCCCTACTGCACCTGCCACAGGCTTGTGCCCAGTCAGTCCCTATCAGGAGAGGTGAATGCCGCTGCCGCGGCAGTGCTCGCCAGCTGTGAGCCCTGCATCTGGTGCCCGCCGGTCAGAGGAGCGGCACTCCCGCTGTGGGAGCGCACTGACCACCAGGGGGCAGCTCCTGTGTTGAGCATCTGCCCCCTGGTAGTCAGCGCATGTCATAGCAACTGGTCGACCAGTCGTTCAGTTGCTTAGGCTTTTATATATATAGATATGACAAGGGGGAGGAAACCTTTGGGACAAGTATTAATTTTATCCAGAGGTCTAAGTTTATGAATATAACTCATTTTAATACAAAGACTCTGGAATAAACTAAGCAAGGAGTACATATCTATTTAAAACTGCCAGAAGTAGGAGTGTCTTAGCCAGAATTACACATAAACATGATTTCTTAAAAATCTGAAATATAGCTGAGAAAACCATAATTGTCAATTCAATATTTAATACTTCATCCCCTTAAAAAAAACTTATAGTCGAAACTGGTTTGGCTCGGTGGATAGAGCATCGACCTGTGGACTGAAGGGTCCCGGGTTCGATTCCGGTCAAGGGCATGTACCTTGGTTGCAGGCACATCCCCAGTAGGGGGTGTGCAGGAGGCAACTGATCGATGTTTCTCTCTCATCAGATGTTTCTAACTCTCTATCCCTCTCCCTTCCTCTCTGTGGAAAATCAATAAAATATATTTTAAAAAGACAACAAAAAAACTTATAGAGGAAATATAATAGTCATGTTCAAGTCAGATTTAGCATACTGCTATATTTTTTAAACATCATTCTGAAGTCTGTAAAAGACAAGATCAAGTCTACACAGTATTATATTTGATGTCAGCATGCTCAATTATCCTAAACAAGTAGTTTCTTCTTCCTTGTTTCAGAACCTTCTTTTTTGTTAGATTCACGAGCATGGTAAGAGTGTACATACTTTTCAGAGTGCATTTTAACTTCAAAAATTTCTTCAAGTGTAGTATGTAGACTGTATATTAGCATCACCAGGGTTGGGAATGCTTATTAAAAATGCAGATTCTAGGCCCTCAGTCTAGACCTACTGACTTAGAAACTTTCAGCGATAGTGCTTGGAATCTCCACTTAAAATTCACACTGCCAGGTGACTCTTATGCTTGCTAAAGAGCCACTAAATTATATCTAATAGTTTTTATGTAGATACCAAGTTAGAGATTTTTGCTATTTCTCCTGACATTTTAAAAACTGTTGTGGTAGCTAAGGTAAACTGGTAAAAGAGTCACATAGTCCTAAAGAATCTTATAAAAGTCAAGGTTTTCCCCATGAATCAATAGGATGTTGCCATGTGACTAGTTTTAGAGAGATAATTTTTTAAATGCTTTACTTCTTAGCTCTCATCTTGATCCTCAGTTGTTATTTTAAATCTTATTTACAAAGATGAAAGAAGCGAACCCTTCCTCCCCTCCTGTATCACACCAGATAAAGAAAGATTTCATTACCTCCAATGTCAGCTGTCTTTGGGCATCTTTGGAAGCTTGCAGGTGCAGTCTCAGTTCTTCCTTCTCAATCACATGCTAACAACATATTAAAAGGGACTTGTGAAGCCTTCCCATATAAAATAGAGGCTACTCTCTTTTTAAAGACATCTTAAGGGCATAGTCTATGTAGAGATCTCTAAAAAGCTTACCTTCCAAAAGCCAAATAAGAGCAATAAAATGGGCAAAATAGAAAATCCATAAAGGTGTTCAGAGGACAATGAGCACGAGACAATAACTCACATCACAACTTTCTGAGGAAGATCTGACCCATTTTACTGTAACCAACCCCAACATTCTTTTAACATTATTTCTGTAAATGATGACCTGTTAACTAATACATGACTGCAGATAAACAGTCTGCTTGCCTAAGAATTCTAGGAACTAACTTCAAAAGCAGCAGACTCTGACCTTCAGACATTCCAGCTTCGGGAGAATTGCTGACCTTCAACCAGTTATCTGAACAGACTGTTGGCTGGCTCGGAGAACTCTCAGTCCCTTCATTTTGATTCCTCTGTTCTGTTGTGTGGTTTTTTTTCTCTTCCTCCTCCCTCCTTACAAAAACCTCTGCCTGTGTCCAATTGTTAAGACAGTCTTGGTGACAGGAGTCCACCATCTTCTCAGGCAGCCGGCTCTTGAATAAACCTACCTTCCTTCTACCAGCCCCTGTCTCTAGATTATTGGTTTTTGAGCGGCAGGCAGCAGAATCTGGGTTCAGTATCATTTTGAGAGAGAAATTGTGACTTGAAAGTAGTTATTCATGCTTCATTACACAGAGAAGACTAAAACAGTCATCAGTTTACAGCACTTTAAAAGGGCAGGGACCGTGTTTATTTTGCTTAACACAGTGCATGGTACTAGGTCAGTACTTAACAAACATCTGTTGAATGAAAGAATGAACTTACCTCTTTAAGTTTGTGCTGAAGATCTACAATTTGAGACAAGAGAGAGGAGATCTCTTCTTGATATCGTATCAGTTCATCACTCTTCCCAGACAATTCCTCAGTCATTTTGGACATCTGAGCATTTGTTTCACCTTGGAAACAAATAAGAATTTAAAAAATTAATATAAATGAAGAGTAGAGGTTGGCAAACTATGGCTGTGCGCCAAATCTTGTTTTGTAGTAAGCACTGGACTATCACAAATACAATTTTCTTTAACATAAATTTAAAAAATAAAGATGCTTCTGAAATAAAAGCTAATCTTAGGAACTGAATATTAGTCAAGGATGACTTGTAAAGGCAAGCTAAAGGTTTTGCTTTAATCTTTTTCATTATGAAGAACAAGTAGGCTGAAAAGATATAGGTGAATTATATATCTTTGCAAGTACTAAGACATAATCTCATTTATGTCTTTGAGAACTCTTCAGGAATGTAAATAAACTCCCACAAGCAATGAAAATTAAACTTAAGAAGTCTAACACAGGAACATTTCCAGAATGGAACAGTTACAATCTGTTAAACCTACTGATAAAGCTACTGAGATGCTGCTGTAGGAGAGAGACTTTCTGGGATACGTGGCAAACTGAGTAGAGCCTCTAAAGCAATTTTTACAGCCTAGCACTCTTGAATGCATATGAAATAGAATCTTTAGAATTCCATGGGGGAAATAAATCTTTATTTCATATAAAAACTTGGATATCTAAGCACAAGTGGCAGAACCATGTATCAGCGTCATATAAAACTATTTTTTAATTGACAGAAACTCTATAACATTTCATAGAATGGCAACAAGAAGGAAGGAGACCTGGATCTGAATTCCTGGACAAGTAATTTCTTCTTTGTTTTTTAAAGTTTAAAAGGTGGGTAATGATAGTGTTGATGGAGAAGATTCAATTTACATTACTTCTGGTTCTCTAATATTCTGTTACTCTAAGTTATCACATTCTGAGGCCCACAGCCCAAATGAACTGATGTGATGTTACATTTCTCTTTCAATGTAACAGGCTTTATATTAATAGAGAAATTAAATATCTTTCTCTAGTAAAGCTTATCTTTTCCCAACTAATTTACTTTCAAAACTATTTTAGTTAACATTACATCAAACCAAAATATATTCCTTTATAGACGCATAGTTGGCACTTAATAAATTACTCACTGAATGTTAGACCAGGCTCTGCGACTGATCTATCGTTTTCTGACTGACAAATCACATTCTCTACAGGACTATTTTCTCATCAACCAAATAAGAGCTCTGGTTTCTTTCATTCTAACATGCTGTAACTGATAGAAATATAGATCTTTATTCAATGAAGATGGCAATTGAAACAAAGATATTTTTGAAAAGTACATATGGTATTTTATTTAGAGTTGTACGTTCAATGTGGTATTCCAAGATCTTCAGTAATTATTTAATAGTGTTTCTTGAGATGTTTCTACTGAAACCATTGATCTAATTTCTGAGTTGGAGATATCCTACCAAAGAACTGCCCAAGGCAAACAGAATATGTTAATACTTACGAAGTTCTTTAACACAGTCACTGACAAGCTGTTGTTCCTTCTCTTCATAGCTAATAGTTTCTGTCTTTATGTGACAAGCCTTCAAGAAAAAAAATATAGTGATATCTTCTAATTATTTACAGTATTAACTAAAAATAACCTTTAATTCTCATTTGAACATAAAAGTTAATCACTTACAAAGGAAAAAAGAACCCCATAAACCTTTATCTACCATAAAATAAAGGTATGGAAAAGGATGTTTCAAACATCTCCCTCATTCTCTCTGAATCTCTGTAAATGCCTCCTCATCCCTCCAGCCCCTCCCCCCAGCTCCCATACATTTCTGCCTGGCTAATCCCTAGCCTCAGCTAAAATATCACTTGCTTAAGTAAGACTTCTTTATCCCCACCTCCATCATACAAGCTCACAGAACCTTGTAATTTTCCAACATAAACTCCACAAGGTATATATTCTATGCTGTGGCTTTCTCATCTGTCAACTTGCTATTGTCCAATTCTCAGTGGGATCTAAGAAACAAGGGAAGGCAAATAAATACGAGCATCCTGGCTGTACTCCTTAATTAGAATGTCAATAGCAAATCCTTAGTTATGCCGCATTTCATCTCAACACTAGCTGGGTTTAAACCATATGACCTTTAAGTTAAAGAAACTGGGAATTGGGTTGAATGTACCTTGGACCGAAGAGCCATATTCTCTTCCTCCAGTTCCTTGAGCTTTTCTTGCAGCATGTCCAACTGTAGCAAGCCCTGAGATAAGCTGAAGGACTCATTGAACCGAAGAGGTGTAGAACAGCTGGAATCAGTCTCACTCTCTTCCGAAGCGATGGAGACAATTCGAAGTAACTCATCTTTCTTGGATAGCTCATGCTGCAGTTGATTGACCTGCACAGCAAAAGAACTAGATTCACAAGATGTCCTTTATTTTGTAGTAGAGGCCCGATGCACGAAGATTCGTGCAATAATGGGCCTTCCTTCCCCTGGCTGCCTGCACCACCTTTGCTCTGGCCAGAGCCGCCTTTCCGCCTTCCCATGCTGCCCAGAGGCCCAGAGCTGCTGGGGCGGTGTGGACCACCTGCGTATGCAAATTAACCCGCCATATTTGTTGGAATAATTTGCATACTCACTCCTGACTGGCTGGTGGGCGTCGCGAAGGTACGGTCAATTTCAATTTTCTCTTTTATTGGTGTAGATTATTTAATATAACATATGTAATATAACTTTTAATTCATTGAGCAATTATTCCTCATCATAAAACAAATAATATAATTAGCTGGAAGATTTACTGACTAAAGTAGCAAGTGCTAAAAAGAAAATAATAAACCTCAGATACTTCCCAAACTATAATTTTAGAGCATTAATTCAACAAATACAGCTTTTTCTAAATTAGATGAGAAGGAAAGCCAATTTTTACATTCTATATAATAGAAATATTGGAGGAAATTTTTCACAGTTGAAAACAAAACAAAACTGAAGGAATTTCAAACTATCAGAATGGATCCCTACTTTCAAATTCTCATCCTATAGGTTTGTACTTTTAAGCTGTATAACTCTGCATGATTTCCTAACTTTAGTTCTAGGAAATAAATATATTCAACACAAAGGCTCAAATGTTATTAAATATAATGCATTTGTAAAATGTAAGTAAAACTAGGTAAAAATAACAAATTACAGAAAACTTGAAATTTAACCATTCAAGTTAATAATAAAGCAGTTCTCACTAAAAAATTTCATTGCTTAGGAATAAATAAATTTTCAAAAGGTCTTTTCCTTTTCCTTTTATTTGGGTTTTTGATCAAAGATACTTCATTTAGGTATCTATTATTTGGGGCTGTATTTTTAAAAAAATAAAGTTAAAGATGACACACAAAGTTTACACAAAGGGGTGAGGAAAAAAAACGTTAGAATCTAAGTACTACAGGTACTGAATATAAGCTTTTATATGGACCAACGCAGACTCACATAAGCACTCCTCTGTATAGTATTTTTCATTTCTCTACTGGTTAGTTCAGTGGTTACCAACAAAGTCCACACGTACTGGTGTTACTTACCTACTCATTGTCATCAATTTAAGGACACCCAGGAAAATAAATTCCTCCACAGCCCAAGACCTAAATACTTCACGCTGCAAATACTTGACAAAGACTTACTTGGTCAAAAGCTTGTCCCAGCTGCTCCTCCAGGGCTTCATTCTGCTCAGACAAGACATGATTTCGCTTTAAGAGAGCTTGTCCAATGCGAGCAGCTAGCTCCAGATCACGATCCCTCTGTTAAAATACAAAAACACATTTCTTTGAGTTCCAACAAAATTACATGGTAGTTTAGAGATTTTGCAGTCAATTTTGCTAAATAAACACAAAAAGCAACATTCTAGAAAGTATTTTAACACCCAGATACCAAATAAACACAGGGCCTGGCACACAGGTGATGTTTAAAATATGTTGTCCAAATGGATGACCACCACAGTTATAAATGCAAGAGGGCATTTTTTTCCTGATATCAAGTGAAATTTATTGATTAATTAACCCTATTAATTAGGATCCAGTGACCTAACCTTTACACTTACAACTTCGGGGAATTAGAAAATCAATGCAGTCTTCAAAACTGAGGACAGGGCCTGGCATACAATAAAGGCCCAACAAATGCATCTGTCTATGAAGCATGGTAATGATACAGAACTCGGTATTTAGATATGAGGATCAGGTAGGTATGCTGAAAAGTTTCATTTAGAGGAAAGCTTGCTTATATGCCCTGAGAGCCAGAGGTTTAGAGGAAAGCATAGTCAAGAGCCCTACTGTCAACTGGTGCAAGAATGATGTGAAATAAAATAGGGGATGAAGGACTGGAAGTTTTGAAATGCAAGGTTCTGTTTAAAGTTTAGAAAAAAAGAGAGTCTAAAGAAGTTGGTGGTAATGATGCAGGATGCCTACAGAAAAGCCAAACAAAGCAAGAGTTACTCTTTCTGGGTACATGAAATTAATAGGATTACTTAGAACACAGAAATCCCATCTACATGGTGGTGGTGAGGACTGTATTCTATAGGATGAAAACCTGTCAATATACATATAACTACCTTATATGTGAGTATGGGCTCTGCTTACAGTAATCACTGTAAATAAAATTAAGCTTCTGCTCTTTTGCTCCATAGTACATGACAACAGGTGGATGGGTTATTTCCAGATTTTCAAGGCCCACTTATCTCATTGGCAACGTAAGCTAAGTGGCACACACAAAATTGTTCTGGGGAACTAGGGGAGAGGGGAAGGGGTACTTCAAAGAGAAAGACAGTCTTCCATAGATCAACTGAAACTGAAGTGTAAGGAGACACTTCTATGACTGCCAATTGGAAAAGGTACACTATACATATTAAAAATGTCATGGACAAAGTGAGCTAAAAAAAATAACCCAAACTGAGAGCAAAACTCTGGGAAGATGCTCCAGGCTGCAGGAGATTTGCAATGGATCTGTCTCTTGAACAGGCAGTTCTGCTCCAGGCTGAGTGACATTTTTTTTAGGACAGGGAGGCCAGCCAGCACCATTGTAATAAAAAGCAAGCAAACAAACAAAGCCCCCTAAACCTTCTATAATTTCATAACCATTAACTTCAGGAACCATTCTGCTTTGGAATGCCAGATGGTATGCCAGTTGTTCCAACTGTAACAACCTTACAAAATAACCCAAAACAAAGACATCATCATTTTTCCTTTGATATAAAAACTTGATAGATTCCAAATGATCTTTAAGCTTTAGTTTTTTGTACTGGCGAAAGAAAAAGATATATTCCTACCTCTGCCAGGAGATGTGTAACCATGTCGATGTCATTGTAAGTTTTGGTCATCTGCTCCACCCTGTCTGTGCCTAGAACTAAGATAGTTAAAAACAACTATTTATAGGATTTATAAATAAAAGATAATTTTAACTATTCATAAGAAACAAAAGATGACAACAACAACAAACCCAGGCTTTTATAAGCCATTTAAGAGAATAAAAATATATGTGAAAAAAAGGGGAAGGAGATGTTTCATGTGTTAGACAATCTGTAAATAGATTCATTATTACAAACAAACATACATCATACAATAAATTAAGAAAGTATCAAATGATCACAAGGCAGTCACTTCCTATCTCCTCCTCCCTTGGTAAGATTAGAACTTTGGCCCACTCACACTACAGAATGTGCGCTGGGAGAATGTATTAAATCACCAAATGTTTTACATCCTAATCTAATTAAAGTCACTGAGGGGCAGTTAGTGAGAAGTTATACTGTTACAAAGGAATTCAGCTGGAATTTTGTTGTAATTATCTTGAATATCATCACCTATTATTGTGAGTTAACATCAATAAATAAGGAATAGGACTTGTAAGACTTTTTGTAGCTTTGTTATGACCATAATCATTTTTCGCTTAAAAACCCATTATGATAATCTTCATATCTAGGCCACTGCTATAAAATAAATCGTATACTATATTGTTACCTGCATAATGCAAGCCCACTATTTCTGAACCTCATAAACTCAGGAACTGTCAATGCACTTGGATAATTTTGCTCCAAAGAGGAGAAATATGACTCCAGTGACTCCACAGTCATAATAAGTAATATCTTTTTCAGCTGAAAATGATGCATAATACAAAGGAATCTTTTGACTTTGGAGTGTACTACATGATACAGATTTATGTTTTTATAATTAGTTTTAGACTTAGGTTTTTATAATTAGTTTGTCTTGAAGAAATAAAAGAAAAAGAGAGAGACTTTGGAGCAGAAAGGCTTGAGTGAGCTTGAACAAGTCACTTAACCCTTCTGAAATTCAGATTCTGTATTTATAATATGGAGGCCATAACATGCATCGCACAAGGTCATTAGGAGGTTCAAATATGATCATTTGACTATCATACAACTATATGAAGCTATTACTCTCTAAACACAACTGGTATGTATGAAATAGCCCTGATTTTAAATTCTCTGCAAATAACTCACTGAGTTGGCAGCAAATACTACGATTTCAGTCATCTGTAGTTCTTTAGACCCATCTTGATACTTGAAGTTGCCCAAAAGGCACCCTTAGACATGGTTATTATATCTGAGCTTGTAATTTTTCTTCCTAGCATTATTGCTTAAACTGAATCTGAGAATTACCTAGACCTTAATTATTAATGATAATCTTACTCCTAGTTAAAAGTAAAACAAAGTGCTGTGTTGATATCAGAAGACAGCTAAAAATAGGAGTTTTAAACTGAATATAAGAAAACTTAAAAAAAGAAAAACTATCCAAAACAAAAAACATTTTCACTCAAAAAGAATTTATATTTACAAGTAGAGAAAGTGACTCCATAATTTAACCACAGGATTAAGGAAAACAGGTTTTTGTGTTTAAGAAATCTTCACAATTTGGTAGCTTATTGTCACTAATAGAAATTCCTTCCTTGTCCTATATAATAAAAGCCTAATATGCAAATTGTCCCCTTGACTGGGAGTTCGACCAGGAGTTTGACCAGGGGGCGGGGCCACCGGTGGCTGGTGGCCAGGGGAAGGGAGGCGCCCTGGCCAGCAGTCAGGCAGCTGGCAGCCACTAGGGACCTACCTGTGCACGAATTTCGTGCACTGGGCCTCTAGTATTCATATAATTACTTCCCTTCTCTTTCTCACAAAAACCCCTTGACTTCACCCCATAATCAGAACACTATTTGGGTTTCTGCTTGAATCAGTGCTTCCTGAACAGCTATTTTTTGTGATCTCAAATAAATGCTTATTGCCTCTTACCTTGGCCTTTTATTTTTAGAATAATAAAATTCAGTTAAAAACAATTTTATACAACTAATTTGAAAAAATACATGACATAGCTTATTTTACATAATTGACCACAGTTGAAAATGAAGTGGCAAATTTAATTTGAAGTAAAGCCAGTAAGTTAAGGATGTAAAAAACAGCTGTGAGCTGCAAGTCACACATGATGTAAGAGGAAGAGAAAATGAAAGACACAGTACTATACAAAACCATCTGTCACTGTTTGAGAATTTAAAGCTGAACTTTAAGAAGTTAATCTCATTTAATGACCTCATTTTCTTGTATGAGGAATCTTGACTGAGAGGAATTATATGATGTGTTCAATACCACAGAGTAAGCCATTAGTGGCAAAGCCAGGATAATAATGAGGTGCTAACAACCCCAGCTCACAAGGTCAGAAGATAAAACCTGGGTCTGCTCATTCCTAGTAAGGAGCTCAAACACCATCCTGCTGTTTCTACCACAGTCCCACTAAGATCAAAAGGCATTTATCTGACGAGGTAGTAGAGTATCCACATGTTCTAAAACAGCACAGATCCCAATTCTGTTCTTCAAAGTGTGGGCATATCTGCATATAGAAGAAGCTGGAAGGATATATATTAAAATGTTAATAGTGGCTATCTCTGGGTAGGGATTATAGTTGATCTGTTGTTTTTGTTTCTGTTTTTTGCTAATTTTCCGTGAAGAATAAATGTTATCTTTATAATAAAAAAATAGTTCTTGTTAAGAGGTTGCAAAAGTAAAATTTAAAATGCTTCAATATGTATTATGGCAAAGAAGTTAGATAATGCAACCAGAATTTTCCAATTCTTATGTTTTATGTGAAACAGGCTGTATACTACCACACCCCAAAAGGCTGAGCCAGCTCAATTGCAGAGTTGCTCCAGGGATGTCAGTCACAAAGCATATAGGAAGAAACACAATGGATTCCTCTCTGCAGCCTAATGAGTTCTGTCTTCTCTGCCTCATCACAATACTCCTGATAAAGACGTGTTGCTTGGAAGATTTCCAAAGTACTTCAGGGCATAGCTCTTACACGTTCTCTTGGCATTTAGGCATTGAGATTAAATGCTTCTAAAACCATAGACTACATTAACTGTAATTCTCTAACCAGGAAGGAAGAGACAGTCAAGCAGGCTGACTTTATTATAATCGTTTCTATCAAATCCTATTTTCCCTTCAGTTCTTAGTGGTTAAAATAGAAATATGTTCAATGGTACAGAAATTAGCAATGCTTCTTGCTTATTTCCAGACATGAACTTTCCTAACCTAATTCTCTGGAATAACAACAACAATAATAACAAAACGATATACATCAGGGAGATAATAAAAAAAAAATTATTGAGGTACAATTGACATATAGATAAACATTTTTTTTTTAACAGAACAATTTTGTAACTTGGTTTTGGAAGGTTGTTAATTAATATTCAACGTTTTTGGTGTAATATTTAGAGAATTTAATGTGCCTGAAAAAAAATGGGGGTAATATACATAAGCATTTTATTTATTCTGCATCAACTACCCCAATCTCACATTTTTTCAGGATAGGAAGTACCAATATTAAACTCTGTGTGTGTGGTGGGGACTAAGATGAACTGTGGTTGGTTTGCACCATTCATTGCTCTCCGGATCTATTTTAAAAGTAAACAACCTCTTTCCAGTCTGTTTGGGGGGAGCTACAGAGAACAACTGGTATCATTTCGCTCATGTGAGACAGGCTTCCAACCCAAAACCCTGCCCATGTTCCCTTCCAAGTTTATTTTCTTCTCATATCTCTTTCAATTCCTTTACGTTATATAAGAGAGAAGGTGCCACTTCTTTATAGTTTGTTAAAATTCATTTTAATGAGCACAGTATCTACTGGCATGTGCAGGAAGTAGGGATAATAAGGGGCTGAACCCAAGGATGGCTTACCAGGATACATAATTATTTAAAACCACCAATCTTGAAATATCAAGGGGATAGAAAACAGTGGGAAAGGGTAAGAGAATGTTTTTTATCTTACTTTTTAAAGCCTTGGTCAATTTGCTAAATAAAGTAAATCACTTATCTTTTACAGTCATAAGATGCAAATTCATAATGAAAGTTATTTATATTAGAGTGAATTGCTAACCCAAAGAATTGATACCTTTAAAATAACAGTGAAATGAAAGGAAATTACAAAGATAAAGTATTAGGGGAGCAATTATAATCCCAGTTATTTGCTTCATGATCTTAGGTATATATCAACATATAGTATAGAGTTTAATTTTCAAAGTAAAGTAAAAACCGTAATATTTGACTAATGGAGCAGGAGTGTTTTCCAGGACCTGAAGGACAGATCTGTAACATCCTATTAATCTCATTTTATGGCTCCCTTGAACATTATGGTTTGTTTTATATAAAGTCCTAAAACCCAAGTATTTAAAAATCTTTCATTTCCCAGTTTGTTTGTTTTTAAAATCATCCTAAAAATAACTCCATTAAATGTTTAAGACATCTTTCTAGCTACAGTGCCTCCCTAACCCTCCATGACTTACAGGACAAAGAACATAAACTAAGGGATACTTTCTGTGCCACTTTATCAAAATAATGACAAACTAAATTTATCGTGATGAAATTTCAGTTTGAAATTTTCTTCTCACAAATCTAGAAACTCATGGAACAATGGGAAATGGAAATCAAAAATAGTGTTCCTTTAAAAAAGCATTTTCCAGAAAAATCTCAAGCAAGCTACTTCTTAAACTAGAAAGTTAGAAAAACCTTAAGAGCCTTATTAATAATATTCAGCTATTTAAAAAATTATTGGGGACAGAAATACAGTCTTATCTGAGTTTCTTGATATTCCAATTCAAGTTTAAAACATGTTTAGGATTCTTTCTGAGCAGTGAGTAACCTTATTCTAGGAAACTACTATTGAAAGCAAGTTAATGATTACTATGAAAACAAGTATTTCACAACCATCATTCTCCAGCCACAATCTTTAAAAACACTGAAGCATGGGCTAGGAAAATGTCTAGGATCTAATGCAACCTCATATCTAATTCAAATTAAAAGAATTTCACAAACATAATGTGGAACCTACAGACTTTTATTATATACTAGAGGCCCGGTGCATGAATTTGTGTATGGGTGGGGTCCTGGCGGGCTGGCCAGGGGAAGGGGACACGGAAGATTGGCCAGCCAGCCCTGCCCCCTGGTCAAACTCCTGGTCAGCTGAACTCCCACCTGAGGGGATAATTTGCATATGCGCCTTTTATTATATAGGAGGATTATAACAGCTATTATATAAACAAAATTTCTATAGGGAGTAAGAAAAAAGTAAGCACAGCCTGAATGCAGATCTTTGGAATTAGGTCAAAAGCAAAAAAAATCTCCATACTTTAGTTAAAAAAATATTCTATTTAATTTTGTCATTTCTAAGAGTTTGGTGTAAAACAGACATACTTTCAGAACAATCTGGCTTAGCTTTTCACTGAAATATTCTCTATGAACTAGAGGCCCGGTGCACGAAATTCGTGCACGGAGGGGGGTTATCCCTCAGCCCAGCCTGTACCCTCTCCAATCTGGGACCCCTCAAGGGATGTCCGACTGCCCTCTCACAATCCAGGACTGCTGGCTCCCAACTGCTTGCCTGCCTGCCTTCCTGATTGCCCCTAACCGCTTCTGCCTGCCAGCCTGATCACCCCCTAACCACTCCCATGCCAGCCTGTTTGCCCCCAACTTCCCTCCTCTGCCAGCCTGGTTACCCCTAAATGCCCTCTCCTGCAGGGTTGATCACCTCCAACTGCCCTCCCTTGCAGCCTGGTCCTTCTCAACTGCCCTCCCTTGCAGGCCAGGTGCCTCCCAACTGCCCTCTCCTGCTGGCCATCTTGTGGTGGCCATCTTGTGTCCACATGGGGGCAGGATCTTTGACCACATAGGGGCATCCATATTGTGTGTTGGAGTGATGGTCAATCTGCATATTACTCTTTTATTAGATAGGATGGACAAACTAAAAGGATAGAAAAAAATACTCACTCATATAGCGGAAAGTCTCTTCAGCAAGGACTGGAGAGAGGGAGCCAGATGCATGATGCTGCCGGTGTGGGGACCGAGTCCAGTCTTGATTTTCATATAGAAAGAGAGAGTCCACTTTTAGTCTATACTGGGGTAGCTGTTCTTCTAGCAAATTCACCAGCTCAACTTCAGGGAGATCCTCATTGGAGCAGACATCTAAAGAAGAGAGTTCATGTAAATGAATCCAATATATTTCAATTACTAGGCTACAGAGAAAATTCAGTGAAATTCATTTTGTGAGAGTAAGAAAATCAAAGATATATTAGCCAAGATCACTTCTCCACTAATTTTTACTAATATATCCTAGTACTATAGTTGGTCTTTCTCTGGGTTACTTTAATAGGAGAACTACAGTAAAAATAATACCACAAATATATAAAAATATATTGCTTAGTGTATATGTTTTTAAACTTTAAAATAAATTTAGACAAATTTATTATTTCCTCCTTGTCAACCTAGTTAGTGCTGATTAAAAGAGATCTAATCTCAAAAGTTTATATGCTTGGGTAAAAAAAAAAGGCAGCACATACAACTAGCAGAAAGTAGTCCTAAAGAAGTAAAACTACATCCTCTTTAGTAAAAGAATTTAAACTCTGTGGGAGGATTCTTTAAAATCTGGAAAAATCAGCTAGATATAAAAAATTAACACTTACTGGTTAAATATTAACCAGTTATGTTAACATTCCAGCAAAGTGTTCCTGCACTGGTTCTGGACTAAGTACTTCATTTTTTTTTTTTAAATATGTGGTACACTGAACATCCTAAATACCTTTCACATCACTACTCTCACCTGCACACCCGAACTCCCCCGCGTCATTCACATCTCTGAACTCACCTGGGCTTCTCCGCCTTGGGGTGTTTGTTCCTGGCTTTCTGTCCCAAACTCTGCCCATCACTTAACACCTTTCAAATTTAGCCATTTACAAGAAAAGGAAAGTTATCCCTGTAACATGCTTAAAATACTAGGGCTTAAAATAGAGAAAATACAGGATGTCACACCAACCCTCTCACTTTTTTAAGAGATCTAGTATTTCCTTTGTGGGTTGTATAAAGAAACATGTCCTAACTCTGGCAAAGAACAACAAAGTGAAATCATACCCTAAGAGAGTAAATTTCTACTACTTGACCTTAACTTAACAATAACAATTTAGTAAATCAATTACAAGAAGGCTGACAATATTAGACAACCCTATCCACCTCCTAGAAGGACATGCTGTGGCTTCATAACCACAAAGATGAGGTACATTGAAAACCTTAAATATGGTTCTAAAGGAGCTCTTAGCAGATCACTTAAATGAGCCTTAAACTACATCATATCCTATTTCTATGAATTCCATGTGATTATCCAAAATTTTCCTGCCACAAATATATCTCTTACCGGTTGTCACTGTAATACCTAGCAGGAAGAGAAGTTGCTAAGTGAAATAAGCCAGTAAGAGAAAGGTAAGTATCACATGGTCTCACACATATGTGGAATCTAATGAATAAAATAAACTGATGAACAAAATAAATCCAGAGACATAGAAGCATGGAACAGACTGATGAATTTCAGAGGGAAGTTAGGGGTGGGTAGGGAGTGATTAACTAACGGGGAACTTATATACATATATGCATAGCCCAGGGACACAGACAACAGAGTGGTGAAGGCCTGGGAGGGGCGGTTGGGGGTGAAGGGGGCCAATGGGGGGAAAAACAACAGACAAACAAAGGGGACATCTGTAATACTTTCAACAATAAAGATAAATTTTTAAAAATTACTGTACAAAGTTAAAAAAATAAAATACATTTTCAGCAAACAAATATAACTAAAGTGAGGTAAGTTTAGAAATAGCTGCATAGATCAGGTTTTGTAGACCAAAGAGATTTAGAACCAAAGTTTAGAAAAAACATTGGGTGTTCAGTTTTTGTATTTAGTCTTGCAAATGAGGGCTTATAGGCTTTTACCTGTGTTTGTACACTCTGTCTGTCCTGAGTGCCTCTTACGTGCCAGGTATTCTTGCTGGGTGCTTGCAGGATATACAAATACAAGCAACTCTGTCCTTGCCCTTTGTGGGTAGGAAGACTAGAATGACAGTTCCTGCTGACTGTCACAGGACCTCACATGGTAGAGGGAGTCAGACACAGACAAGGAAAGGCACACAGGCAGATTTTGATAATATGACAGGAGGCTATGGGATGAAAGAATTAATTCAGTCCTTCTCCGTTTCATTATAGTGATCTTATACACTGGATAAAGGCATTTGCATTTTATCCTGTAAGCAACACCCTTCGATATTTATTAAACTGGACTCACCAGTGATGCTCTCTGAGTCTCTGTGATTGTTATTCATGAGGTTTTCTTCACCCATTGGTGATGTAAAAATGGCATTCTGGGATTGATTCATGCAGGATCCTTTCTTGCTTTGGTTGACAAGGACAACTTTGGTATGAATTAGAGTAAAGGAAATCCATCAAGCCATTCAATAAAAAAATGGATCTGGTTGTATGGTTAGTTCCCGATGGACAAATGACATCTGCAGCAATGTATGCTCTCAGGTGATTATCATACCTTGACAGTCATGACCTAAAACAAAGAACACAACAAATGACTTTGAAATTCAGCACGCTCGCTAATAATAGCAGTCCAATTACCTGCAATGCAATGTCTGGCATTAAGAATGCTTTCTTAATGATGCCTACAACATGGGTACATCTCAAAGTAATTACGCTGGATGAGAGAAGTCAGACAGAAAAAAGAGTACATAGTTTATACTTCCATTTATATAAAATTCTAGAAAATGTAAATTTATCTATAATGACAGAGAGCAGATCAGTGGGTGCCTGGGTTTGGAGGAGGGATTACCAAGGGGCAGGGGAAACATTTTGGAGATGATGAATATATTCATTATTTTGATTGTGGTGATGGTTCCACAAGTGTATACTTATGTCAAAACTTACCACATTGTACACTTGAAATATGTTAATTATAGTCAATAAAATTATTTAAAAATTTAAAAAATTAATTGACTGTTTAAAGTAAAATAATAACATATTATGGGATCTATAATATATGTAGATGTAAAATGTGCTATAACAATAGTACAAAGGCCAGGAGGAGAAAAATGGAAATATACTGTTGTAAAGCTTTTATATTACATGGCTATAGTAACATATTGCTTAAAGGTAAACTGTGATAAGTTAAAGATGTGTACTATAAATCCTAAAGCAACCAATAAAATGACTCAAGAATTAGAGATAATAAACCAACAAAGGAGATAAAATGGAATAATATACAACTGTGTTTCTCAACCGTGGCACTGCTGACATTCTGGGCCAGATAATACTTTGTCATATGCTTCGTAGAATATTTACTATCTGACTCTTTGTAGAAAAAGTGTGCCAATCCCTAATTTAATAGTAATATTATTCAGCATCAAATAGCCATCTGTCTAAATCAATTATTTCCTACATCAACTTCTTAAACAGGGTTCCCCCTTACATTTAGATACCTGCAATTATATCACTACTTCTAGAAGAATTCCAATAAACTAAAGAACAGACTTCTACTTTTTAACACCTACAAATATATTAAAATTATTTTCAATTTCTAAGAAAGGATTGTAAGAAAAGTAATGTCACAAATTTGCTTGTGAAGAAGAGAGGGGAAGGAGAAAGGGAGAAGGATGAAATGGGAGAGGATAAAGGCCAAGTGTCTTTTATACTGGTCCAATTTGGTTCTTAAATAGAACTGTGGTTCTTAATCATATTTTAACCAAAAATCATTGTGAAAATTTAACCTTGAGACCCTCTGCTGAACACTGTTACATGCCAGCTGGTTTAATCTTATATTTACATTACCATTCCTATTTTTTCTGTTTGTTTTTAAATTTTTTTTTTACATATATCACACAGGAATACCCCCACACAAAAATCCTAAAGTTTCAACTATGGATTCCAGATCTTTGCTCTAAAGAATTGCTTCTTGCCCTAGCCGGTTTGGCTCAGTGGATAGAGCATCGGCCTATGACTGAAGGGTCCCTGGTTTGATTCCAGTCAAGGGCACATGCTTGGGTTGTGGGCTTGATCCCCAGTAGTGGGTGTGCAAGAGGCAGCCAATCAATGATTCGCTCTCATCATTGATGTTTCCATCTCTCCCTCTCCCTTCCTCTCTAAAATCAATAAAAAATATATTAAAAAAAGAAATGCTTCTTTTTAAAATTGTTGATACTATTACAGATGTCCTCTTTGTGCACCCTCATTTACCCACCTCCATCCAGCCCCCACTCCCTCCCTCTAGCTATCACCACACTGTTGTCTGTGTCCATGGGCTATGTCTATATGTTCTTTGGCTAATCTCTTTGCTTCTTTCATCCAGTCCCCCCAACCCTCCTCCCCTCTGACCTTTGTCAGTCTCTTTCATGTATCCATGCCTCTGGTTCTATTTTGTTCATCAGTTTATTGTGTTCATTAGATTCCACATATAAGTAAGATGTCCTGGCCGAGTAGCCCAGTTGATTAGAGCATTGACCCAATACACCAAGGTTGTGGGTTTGATCCCTAGTTCAAGAGAATTGCTTCTTAATCAGTTTTGGGGTTTTGTTAAGGGTTTGGTCTTAACTCTCGCAAACGAGAATAGAGAAAACCAGTTGAACACAGAACTAAGTCCACCTGCGGAGTCATGCAGGAGGAATCTAGACCTCCAGGGCAATCCAAGAACCTGCCCAACCTGCAGACTGTGGAGCAAGTCAGGGATGATTTGGAGGTGACGCTTAGTACTAAATAAACCCGTTGGATATGCTCTAGTCTAGATCTCAGCTCCTCAGTAGGCCTAGTTTGGACTAGCAACAGTGAGTACAGAATAATGTCTATAACTTGGCATTGGACAAGCCTGAATTTTCAAGCCTGGTTTTCTGACTCTGAGCAGATTATCTAACAGTTTCTCATGATCAACTCAGGAGTTATAACTAACTACTCTTTATGGGGAGGGTCAGGTATGAAGACTAAAACACTAGTTCCCTTTAGTTTCCGCCTTTCACTTGGACCTGAAGAAAAGATGATGTCTTCAGCCTAATATTTATTCTTTTTTACTTTAATAAAAAACATAGAAGTTTATTGGAAGCAGATACAAACTCCATCTGGGCAAGGGTGTCCCCAAAGGGGCCCCCCTAATATTTCTTAAGTTTCTGGCTCCACAGCCAACTCTAAGCCCAGAATGGCTACCCTGTTTGTGTACAGAACAGATGTAGTCTAAAGATTACAGCTGAATAATCTTCCTAAAGAGATAAGAACTGAGAAAATGTGCTATAAAGAGACAAGTGTCATAAAGCAGGGCTATTAAGGGAGATTATTTCTCCATGGATTGTGCGGAAGGGCTGCTTATAATAAGTCTTAACTATAACTGGTACCATTATCCATAGTATAGTGGCAGTATTAGTTTCCTGTCACTACTGCAACAAATTACAAGTTTAGTGGCTTATTATTATCTCACACTGTTGGATATCAAAGGATGAAAGGACTTCAATGGACCAAAATCAAGGCTGTGCTTCCTCTGGAAGCTCTAGGGGAGAATCCTTGTCTTTTTTAGCTTTCGGAGCTACAGTCCTTGGCTTACGGCCCCCGCCTCCATCTTCACATCTGTTTCTTTGTCACATCACCACCTTCTGCCAAGTCTCCCTTTACCTCTCTCTTACAAGGGCAACTGTGATTACATTTAAATGGAGTGGAATAATCCAGGATAATCTCCTCATCTCCCAAAAATCTTAATTTAGTCTCTTCTGCAGAATCTCTTTAACACATTAAGCGTCAAGCCTGTTTTGTCTTCCTTTCTGTTTAGCCTGAGATAGCTGATTTCACCAATATGCTGGCGGCCAGAGACTGACGAGGTCCAAACAGAAAGTTCAGTGTCAGTCACCAGTGACCCACATGGTACTTAACGTGTTAATCATCCTATATAATAAAAGCCCAGTGACAGAACGACCAGAACCCAGAACCGTGGCCTCTTTCCCCGCTCAGTCCTGCCCCCAATCAGCCCCCATCGGGGCAGGCCAGCTGGAGCCCACCAGTGCATGAATTCGTGCACCGGGCCTAGTATAAAATAATAGTCACAGGCTCCAGGCAATAGGATCTGGATATCTTTGAAGGCCATTACTTAGTCTACCACAGTAGTTAAGAACATGAATTCTGGAACTAGACTGTCTATATCTGAACTCCAGCTTCACTTACTAGTTGTATTGATCTTGGATATATTACTTAACCTCATTTCTTCATCTATAAAATGGGTCTAATAACAGGATCTACTTAATGGGGTTGCTATGGGGATTAAGTGAGTTGAGAGAGGAAAATAGTAGCACCTACCTCAGGGTCCATGGGGGAATTACATGAATTAAACATGTAA
Source organism: Eptesicus fuscus (assembly GCF_027574615.1). Taxonomy (NCBI): domain Eukaryota; kingdom Metazoa; phylum Chordata; class Mammalia; order Chiroptera; family Vespertilionidae; genus Eptesicus; species Eptesicus fuscus. Next base: position 84,681,083 of record NC_072483.1, on the reverse strand, counting down.
AGCTCTTAAAACAATGCTTTAGAATACAGTAAATATGATGCAAATATTAGTTATTAGTACTATTAGCACCAATTAATTCTATTTGTCATCATTATTAGTTCTGTACCCTACACGAAGTTAAGCACAATGTAAACCCTATTCCTGACTCCTTAATGGCATCTTTCCTCAACATCAAAAGTCACATTTATTTCCTGCCTTCTGACAAATGATATTTAGTGCCATTAATCCTTTTTTCTTTCTACTTCTCTGATGCTGGAATAAAGAGAAAGCATGCAAAATCAGAGTCCTAAATGTAGTAATAACTGATCTTTGGCAAGCCAAACAACACCCTTTCAGTGCCCTTCCTAGTTTGTATACACATATTCTAAGTTCTACTCTCTATGCTGCATCTCTGCTCACACTTTTTAGGAACTTTGTTGCTTTTTTTTATAAAACAATCAATCAAGCATATGCATTATTAACAAGAAACCAGCTTTTGTAATTCATGCACATTGAGGAGAAAATAAAATAGCCAAATGACTCCTTTTAATAAGAAGGAGACTTAAAAAAGAACAAGCAAAACATGGCATTGATATAAATATTGCTGGCAGATAACAACATGGTTACTGACTTAGTTTAGCCTAGCCATGGAAACTAATGGTCAACAATGAGTGCCTAAATATAGGCCCTGTGCCTTCAAAAAATATTGCTACTTCCTTAACACAGGATACTCCAGTCAGAACAGCCTTAGAGAAAGGCTAAAATAAATTCTGGGAAACTTCCTCTTGACAGAAGTGCAGACAGAAGTATAGTAAATATAATGATTTAATAAAACACTTAAAGTAGAAATATATTTAAAATTTTTATTGTACAAATAATACTTTGGGGATTAATTTAAGATACATGTTAGCTGTTGATCAGCATTCAGCAGTAACAGTGCCATCACCAGCTCCAGCAGCAGCTCTTTCAGGCAGTGGCAGCCCTAATCCAGACAAAGGATCACTTGTGTAATTTAAGAAATAAGTGTACATTGTTCCTACATTAAATAATAGATTTTGACAGAGACTCGCTAATTTTAATGTATCTGGTTACATCAAAGATGTAAAAAAAATCCACAATCATTTTTAAACCAGACACTGAACCACAAAAGACTATTCGATGACTTTAGTGCTAGGAGCTGAAAGAAAAAGAGGGTTTGGGGGGGAAGGGGAACCCTCACCAAAATCCAACCAGGACAGAGCAGCAGAGCTGAGGAAGGCAGAGACCACACACCCACACCAAGCCCAGGGCACTGATGTGCTACAGTGTATCACACTGGCTACATTCTACCAGCAATTGTAAAGCTCGCCCTGAGCAAACAGGATTTGTGCCCAGCAAATACTTTGTCCCTCTTTTTTAGTGCTATTCAATTTAAAGATCAGGAGGGTTTTCAGAATATGAAATATATGGAGGCAGTTCTACTTACAAACAGGTTGGATTCCAAAGGTAGTTAAATCCATAGTTTAAAAGTCCAAAACCATGAGTGAGATTTAGGCTTACAGGGTCCACATTTCCTCCTAGCTGATATTTTGAACATTAAAGAAACCCTGCCCTGTTATGGTTAAAATGAACATTTGCTGAGGTGGGCAACCCCTCCCTGCCACAATCTCTACCAACAGGAGGAGGGAGGGAACCTCTGGCGGCTAAGAAACCCACACCTGCAGATTAGGAAAGGCCTTGAACCCATGGTGCCATCTGTGGGTTTTGATAAACTTCCACAGTCGCACTTCCATTCACCATGCTTAGCCTTTAAGTTCTTGAACGCCTAATTTTAACCTGTATCAACCTTTAACTAAATAGACATCCCACTTTAACTATGATCCTTTAAAACATTTCTTCATCGTTGTCTGGTTGTCAATTGCACAGATACATACTGTATATGTCACACACACTGTGGAACTGTTCTTCATAATCATTCTATGTCCAATCATTTATTTAACATGTATAATTTTCCCACTTTCACTTTTGTATAAATCAATTTATCACAGCTCTGCTTTTAGAGAGAAAATAAGGTTTGTAATATTTATAAAATACTTCAGAACTATACACATATAAAATAAACATACTATCAATAGCAATAAGGGCAGAGTTGAAAATGACCATTTGTTGGTGATCGGCAGAGCTGAATCCCTTGGTCTCGAGCATACTTTGTCCCTCTGCTAATTTAGAAAGTTCATAAATTACAAGATCAGCTCCTACTTTTCCACATTATTAAGTTAGCTCTCAAAGAGCACATGAGCTTATAAAAAGCATAGCTGTATATCTCATCTGGAGCTGCCACTTAGCAATAATTTGGGAGTTCTAACAATTATTCTTACCTATGGTAATCCTTTCTTGTCACTAAACTATTATTGGGCTTAGACAAACTTATAAAAATGTCCCCAAATAAAAAGCCCTTGGTGGGAATGCAGATCAGTGCAACCATTCAAAGAAACCATCAGACACTATGTCAAATGAAGTACATACGTACCCTAAGACTCAGCAATTGTGCTCCTGGGTTTATGTATCCCAAAGAAATACCCTAATCAGCCCATAAAGAGACATTTCTGAGATTATCTCCTGCACTGCTGTTTGTGATAGTAAGGTGAGGGCCTACTCCCTGGAGAGCAGATAGGCAAAATGTGGTGGATACATACCTCAGAGCACCATAGCACTACAAGTACAGTGCTGAGAGAACAATGCAAGAAACAAAATGAGAGAGATACCACAATGCCATTTACATTATTTCATTTTTTTCTACATTATATTTATAAACATATGAAAATGCTTGCCTTAGGGGAAAGAAAATAAGGAGAATTTGGAGTAAGGTATGGGGATAAAAGGGAAATTCTTAAATCCTATGGAAATCCTACTGTTCTTTTAGTAGGCTACTTGCCATATAATTATTATCGCAGCTCTTCAATCCATAAAGTCTGAACATGAACCTGGACACAAAAACATTTGCTGGAGACAATCTATGCAAAACTAGCAATCTTGGCAATGCAAACTATGTGGATACAGTTCCTGACAATTTCTTAAAAAGCCATGTTGCTTTTATATTACTACCTAGCTGCTCTAAAGCAGTATAATTAGATTTTAATTAAGGAAATGGTAAAATAAATAAATAAATAAAACAAAAAACAAGTGTGATGAAGCTTCAGTGTTGACATTTTCAGGTGTTCCATTATCTGATAAAAGCTTTGAAGGAAAAAGTGTTTTAAGTTCAAAGATGACAAGAGTGTAAAAGTGGCGCATATAGACTACATTCCCTAAATAAACAAACCTCTGATTCTCATCAGATGAAAATCAGTCACAAGCTACACTGGAAATTTCCATTCAGTTTCTCTCTTCAAAACACATAAACACAACACAAACATGTGCACCTCTGTTTCTCACTATAAATAAATACAGTAATATGTTCATTCAAAAAAAAAAAACACACCACAAACTCAGGCAGTATAATATGGCAGATAAAAAAATAAAGAATAAATGAAAGCTAATTGTAATCTCTAACCAGCTTTCACTGGGAAGTAGAATACTAACATGCTGTTTAGCAGTCTACTCAGTTATCTTTCCATGTCAACTTATTATCAATATATGCAATCATTTTAAAGTAATTCATTTCTGAATTACACAATATTCAGAATACACAATTATATAATCACTGATAGTTTCCATTAGGGACTTTCTAAAAATGAACAGGTTATTCATCCACTTTAAAACTCAAGAATCCATATAACAAGGGTTTAGCAAACTTTTTTGTAAAAAATGGGTAGTTAATATTTAAGGCTTTGCAGCCCTACTGCCATACTGCCCCCCTTTTTTTTCAACCCTTTAAAAATGCAAAAAACATTCTTAGCTTACAGAATTGGCTAGATTTGGTCCACGGGATATAATTTGCTGACCTCTGGTTTATACCCTAAATCATGGTATTTTTGTATCCCAACACCAAACACTTATGGAAAATATTATAAATAGCCAAATAAGAAATATCAACATCTTTTAAAACTACTTTTGGACAGGAATTTCATCTTTTGCTTTTCACACTCATTTCTATAAAAGATGACTGGCCTAGCAATATAAAAAACAAAGCACATTATTATTTGGCAGTCAAAAATAATTTAGTGATGTCATATGGTAGCTTAAGTAAAAGGAAATAGGATAGAAAATAGCTCAAAAATACTAAATGCAAACCTCAAAAGGGTAGAAGACAGCACTATCTTCTCTGTACCACATGACAAAAGAATTACAAAACCCTAACTAGTTTGGCTCAGTGGACAGAGCATCAGCCTGCGGACTGAAGGGTCTGGGGTTCGATTCCTGACAAGGGCACATGCCCGGGTTGCGGGCTTGGTCCCCTGTGGGGGGCGTGCAGGAGGCAGCCGATCAATGATTCTCTCTCATCATTGATGTTTCTATCCCTTTCTCCTATTCCCTTCCTCTCTGAAATCAATAAAAAAATATACATATATATACATATACATACATATATATACATATATAAAAAAGAGCTACAAAGAACTATGTAGTTAGTACATTCAATTCTAACATTGCAAAAGCTTTTAAGATAGGATTTTCTTAAAACTTCTAAAGAATAGAGACTGAGTTTAAATATATGAAAGTTTGATAAATGGAGGAAATAATATTTACTTGAATATTACATCATCATTTTAACACAGGACAGCAGAGCTCCTCTGAGGAAAGAAATGTTTTTGTTTGGCAAAGCCCACGTATGGTGCAAGGTGAGTTCTTGCAGCATCCATAGGAAAGCTAACTCCTCTGCATCAGACTCGGGAAATGATTGTTCTCTTTCTCTGGAAAGAAGCCCCATACAGATGGCAGTAGCTCAGAGGCCACAAGAACACCAGAGATTTGCAGAAATCTAGGGAGAGTTGTGACTTCCCTATAACATGAAACTGAAGGTCCAAAACAACTATTTAGCACTTAAAGTCCAGACACTCAGCGGATACTTGGGTTACTGGCATATTAAAATACTTGCTCACAAGAGCAGTTGCTATCAAGAATTTATATTTCAGGATAGTAATAAAATCATCATAGCTGTTATATTTTTAAATCTTTTCCGATATAGAAAATTATGTCATTTTGACTAAAGTACTGGTTTTAAAAAAAGGAAAAAACACAATTATAAGTCTTCAAAATTGACTAATGCAGAGTAAGTGGTATTATAGTTTGTGGGTTTCCTGTTCTCTTAACCAAAAATGCAGTGGAGGGGGTAATGTCTTGAGCCGAGGCATTTTATACAATAGATTCTGTGGGTACTAAAATATGTACTATACTTCTACAACCAAAAAAATTCTTCCCCACCAAATTAGAAAGTGTTTTTTTCAATGCTGACTGACAAAATTTAGGTAGTAAATTAAATCAAGAGACACCATTACCTGAAAACCTAAAGACACTTCACAAATTAAGAACCTGAACAAATATAATCATGCTGGCAGATTTAAGAGTATTACTGTGTAATCTGCTCTTCACGACTTATCTTCAAATCAAATAGCTCAGGAGACCCCTTGAAGCAGCATTTTACACAGCAATAAAATAAATACCAATTTTAAAAACAGAAATATTTCAGGAGTAGGTAGAAAATCTGTGTCCTCATTTCTTTTTGCCCCTCTAAGAATCAAATGTAAACTTGTTTTTTTGCTGGCTTATGATGATCCTAAATTTTTCAGTTATTTTAAACTATAATACTTAATTAAAGTCTTCAGAAGTAGACGTTTCCGAAAGGTGCCAAAAGAAAAACTGTAGGCAATATAGCTCTTCAGATCAACAAAGTAATCAGTGGCACCAGGACATGCAATCTTAAGTGGCCAGAAACAGGGTGTAACTTAAAATGGAGTGATGCCAGGGTAGAATATTTATTATATAAACATACGTATAAACATATATAATTCTAGAATGAGTCTAGAATTCTGCATATCTAAGATTTATAACCATTTTAGTAATGTAATTCTACTAGGCAAAAAATGTTCAAATTATATTATGGTTGGGACATAAGACTCATTGTTTTCCAAACCATTTGTCACAATCAATTCCACGACTTCACGATAAGGTCACCTTTTGAGGGAGAAGTGAAATGTAGTGGATGATTTTGGTTTGCCAATGAAATTCAGGAACCAAATAAAAACAGATAAAAATTCTGTTGGCTGTCTGCAATTCAGGAGACAATTAAGATTCTCAAATGAGCTAGCTGGGTCTGTAACTAGGTGGCTAAGGAAATTTAGTAACTCGATTCCTCCACCTGCCTTTAGTAGCTGGTATCCCCAGTTCCTCAGGATTTTAACATGGGCCCTCTCTTTTCTCTCCTCAGAAATCTCATCTACTTCAAAGGCCTTAATTTCTAATTATATGATAATTACTCCCAAGTCTCTATCTTTAGCCCAAATTGGCATATTTTTTAAACTGAAACTCTTTTTATTTTAAACTGAAACTCTATCAACGTATAATACCATAAATTTATCACATTCTAAACTGAATTCATTATTCTTCTCCCATTAAATCTGTTTTTTCTTGCTTTACTAATTAGCTAATATTATCAATTCACCTGATCGGCAGGGCCAAAAACCAAAGTCATCTTTCTTCTCCTCAATCCCCGCTTTCCATGTAGTTACAGTTACTGTCCATTGATTCGCCAAGCCTATTGCTATGGCCTTACCCAAGTCCTTCTCTCTGTCCCCGACCAGGGCAATGGTTTCCCACCTGGTCCTCCAACCTCAGCCCTCATTCTCTGCTCTAATCTACTGAGGTTCTTGGAACCCATACTGCTAACTCAGCCCACCCCTCCCATCCCCTTAGCATACTGTTCCTTATGCTTCAAGTGTCCTCCACCTCTCAATGCAGACACAGGAAAAAATGTCTGGTAACTTGGTCTCTCACGCAGATTTTCCTACAAGGGAAAAGTATAGTATGGGAACCAAGACATGTGGCCCACCCGAAGGTTCCGCTGTATACTGAGCAGACACTCCGGCGTCTTTATCATTCTTTAGTGGGTCTGCTTGGTGTATACTTTCCTCAAGGCCTGATCCACAGAGTACCCGAGAAAACTTCAGCTTCTAGACCTGAACAACTGAAAAGCAGACATCACTGTCCTGTGAAACTTCCTGAACAGAAACGAGTTCTTTTGACACTAAGAACAAAAAGCAAAACCTCTTTGTTAAATTCATGACTTTACTACAGAATATACCAAATGAACCTAGCACCACAGAAGTTTGCTGAGATTAGCTTATAATGGTAAACAACTGATATAAAGACAGAAGAGCTCTGTTTCAAATGGAAAATACAAGATAGAGAAATTGATTCTCAATTCTGTTCCAAATTCAGTCTTTTCCAATAATAGCTAACACTGACAGAGCACTCATTATGTGCAGGGCATTGACTTTATTCTTCTCCCATGAAGCCTGTTTTTGCTTTATGCACACAATCCCCTCTCATCCGCACACTACCCCAAGATGTGGTGTTACTGTCAAGGTTTTATAGAGAAAAGTTAGGCTCACAGGTTAAAAACAGCCAAGCTAGTAAGAGCCAAGAATCAAACTCAGAGCTGGGCCTCTCATTTCTGAGTTCTATGAGGAGAAACAAGGAGTGTAGGGGACTGTGAATGTGTGTAGTTTGGCCAATTGATGTGTCTGTCTGTCTGTCTCTCTCTCTCTCCTGTTCCTTCCTCTCTCTCTAAAATCAATAACATTTTTTTTTTAAAGAAAAAGCCGCAGAAATCCTTCTAAAACAGTCTTAGCTCTTAGCTCTCCACTCCATTTTGTAAAAAATACATACTGATTACTGAAAAAGAAAAAAAGGGCAAACAAGCCCCCAATTTGTTCTTATGAGCTTTTAGAAAAAAATGAGTCACCTGATCCCAAAGTTGGCTGTATTAACAAAGAAACAGAATGATCTGTGTTTTTATGTTTATTGTGTTTCTTTAATAAGACAACTCCAAATCTGCATTTGATTTTGCCATTAAATAACTATTCAACAGTATTGAGAAAATAATACAGATATATTATTACTGTAAATTGGGAATAATTCTGTCACTTGTTCTGAGCTGCTAAAAATAAGTGGGATAAAGATCAAAATAAAATTTTGTTGCAGGAAATTAAGTCCACCTATATGGTAATACATATCTTGCTAATGCCATGCATTCAATAAATATCTGTTAAGAGAATAAATCCATCTGTAGTCAAGTTACATCCATGCAATCTATAGTAGAGAGAAAAACAGTACTACATGAGAAATATAGGGTTGTTAGAGCATTTGAAAACTGAAGGCTTTCTTAGCCTAATTTACAAAAATCTACATAGTCCTCTCATGGGTTTTAGCAAAGAGATATGAGTGTATATATAGGGCTACATCAATTAAGCCCATCAGTTACACTAATATTGCAAACATTCCCTAGAGAAATGTGTTTGAAAACACTGTGGCAAAAACTACAAAATCTTTAATACTCTCCCCTACCCCAATTTTCTTATTTTAAAAACACTGGTAGTAAGATGTTTCCCAATAATGTTAAGACATGGTAATGAGGAAAAGTCCAACAAACTGCTATTGGGGGGAGCAGAAGTCCTGAGATAGAAAAGGCTGATAGAATTCGATGACTCAGGGTCATTACTATGACTAAGCAATTACTGTGTTATAGTGACTATAGCACTATCCTCTACGATTATAAGCTTTTAAAGAGCACCTTCTCCCTACACTAAATGGTCTCAAATTGCTATTTTTTATTTTTACTTTTGAGATTTTAAGTCTACTTCTAATTTGGTTTTCTGCCTCACTGTGAGGCAATCAACCACTACACTTCACGGGTGCCAGTGTCTCTCCCCTTTCTAATCTGCTGTTAGCTGAGAAACCAGATAACCAGGTTATCAGAGAACCCAGAAGTGTCTGCTTGAGACTAAACCTTAGGGCCTGTTTGCCTGCCCTTGGCTGGTTCCTCAGCACCTCTTTCTTTCATCCCGCCACACTAGGGATTTAGCTGGCTTCTTTTCTTCCTCCGGCACAGTCCTGCCGCCAGTGTCTGCCTCACCTGGTGTGCTCTTCCCGAGGTTGGCTGTGAATACGCTTTGTCCTTCCTCACTGTCTCCCAAGAAAAGTGCAAGTCCTCCTCTTGTGGGAGAATTTTACTGTCAGTTGTTATAGAGAAACATAAAGTAGATTACAAACATGGAAAAAGTTGTTTAAGGAACCTTAAAATTTTTCATTGTGATTTTGTTCCTTAATCAGCGTTTACAGAGTCCTCTCTTGAATGCTCGCTCCCGGAGACTATGTGCTCACTTTCTTCCTCACTTCGCTGTGAGCTCCTGGAATGAAGGTATCTTATGTTCCTATGCCCAAAACTTAAAGCAACTGATACAGGCTAGGCTAGCAATACATGCCTAACTGTAAAGTTAGTGATTTAAAATGTCAACACACTGAATTATAGAAGTAATTCGATGAACAAAATTGCTTATCAGTACATTTCAGTCCAACATCAACTAAATGAATTGCCTTGGGGGAAAAAAAGCCTTAAGCTAACAGTGAACATTTGAAAGAAAACATTGTTTTTGCTTTACGAATAACTCTGTATAAGAGTTTGCTGTTAAAAGAGGGATTTATTATTTTTATAGCAATAACACAGTACCCACTTTTCTTATAACTAAAAAGAAGTGGCTGACAATTTCATAGGAAAGTTACAAATGAATTTTTGGCTCACAGCTTAGTTTTATCATGTTTCCCACCAACAGTATTTGCAGCTGTTTATAAATTACATTTAAATTAAATCTCATATCAAATAAGAAATGAGAAAATATCTACTTAAAAAACCCACAATAGCTAATATTTGAAGTCTTTTGTTTTTTTATGACTAAAAATAGAACAGTGTTTAGCCTAGTACTAGCTAAAAAGATGAGAATAGATGGGAAAAATCTTGTTAAGTTGTTAAATTATGTGCTTTAGGAACAGCTGTACCATCTCAGAGACATTTTAGTTGGCTCCCGGCCTCCTTCTCGTCCTTTCTTCCTTCAGACAGAGAGTGTTCTTTCTTAACCAACAAACTTCCCTTTGTTTTGATTTATACCACTGGCCTGAATAACCCAAAGCACCACACACAACATGCCAATGACTACAAGCAGTAAGAACAGAAAGCAGAGGTTTGGTGCTTAGACCCTAACCTTTCTGTACGTGATGAATTTTAGAGAAGTCCATTTTCTAAGTTGACAAGCATTTTATTAAATGTAAAGAAGTAGTTAAGTACTCCTGAAAATATTACAAATGATATGAATGGGGCTGTTGCAAATTTGGCCATCAACCTGGTCATCACACCACAGGCCATTATCCTCTTAAACGTCCTTTCCTGAGACAACTTTATACCACACCATTCTTGCTAATCTCGGAAACCCTATCTGTTCTCTATTCTCTTACTCTCATTCCTCCCACCAATAAATTCACAAAATCTATAGCTAGTATTCTCTTCAAACTCTAAGAACGAAGTACAAACATAATCTCAATCATGCACTTTCACACTTGCTGAAGGGAATATAAATTAGCAATCCTCTTAGAAGAGGAACTGGGTGAAAGATAGAAGGGGGAGAGAAACTTATTTTTCCTAATATACCTTTCAATTTTTCTACACGTGTATATGTCCACCAGGTTGAAAAATAATGAAATATGTTACTTAAAAGTCTCTATTCCTGCCTTCTCTAAATCTCCCTCTAACTACTGCCCTCTGTTCTCAGCCATGCTTCTTTAAAGGGTATTTCCTCTCATTCTCTGTCCTATCTCTTATTCATACCTTAACCCACTACAATCTGATTTCTCCTGAAACCACTTTCCCTTCAGTCGCCTGTAGTCCCTGCTAACCAATTCAATCAGACCTTCGTAGTTGTTATCTTATGTCATCTCTGGTTCAGTATTGTTGACTACTCCCTGCTTTCCTCCGTTGACTCTCTTTTCTGTTAATAACTCCCAGTCTGGCTCTTAAACCAGACTTTTTCCTGAGCTTCAAACAATTTTCTCAAAGGCTGATCATGATCCCCTAAACTGATCCACTGAACAGATGTCTCCTTTTTCTCACCTTGCCACATCCAACCCATTACCAAGTTCTGTGCAGTCTAATACCAATACATGTCTCTCAAATTTACCCACTTCTCTTCATTCCCTCCTCTTTCATCCTAATTCAAGCCATCATCATCTCTTAGATTCCTAAGGTAAACCAAGCTCCTATTAGGACTCCATGCTAATCTTTTATTCTCCATAAGGCAACAAGAATCACGTTTTTTAAAACTAAATTCCTTTTAAAAATAAATGAAGGGGTCCCATAATACCTAGAGTAAAATCCACACTTCACATCACAGTCTACAAGGTCTGCCCCTACTTGTCCCTCATCTTGCAACACTGCTCTTTGCTCTTACTCAGCCGCAGAGACACAGACCTGTCGTTTCCTTTCACTTCTCATCACACGCTCTTATCTCTGGGCCTTTGTAACTGTTCGCTGCACCTGGAACACACACTCTTCCCTCTTGTTCTTTACAGGGCGACCACTTCTCACCCTTCAGGTCTCAGGTGAAAAGCCATCCTAAGGGAGACGTTACCAGTCTATCTTATCTAAAGTAGTCTCCTCTGCCACGTTTATTTTACAACGCAGCACCTAATTTATTTCTTTTACAACATATATTACAACTTACTTCCAGGAAGAGAGAGGGAAGCTGCTATCTTTTCCTTTTCCTCCTCCTGGCTGATCAGAGTGGCAATACAATGGCAGGGGCAGCAACTCAATAAGTATTTGTTGTTGAACTATCAACTGAACTGGTGGGTGAATTCTTTCACTATTAACGTGCATAATTTATCAACTCCATTGGTACACAACATGGTGTAATGCTTTTAAATTAGACCCTAATTTATTTGAACTATTTCTTCCTTCTTTATGACTTGTGAGAAAGCTTTCTAAAGAGAAAGAACTCAAAGTCTGGCAACCACTGACAGCGATATATATAGATAAGCTTCAAAGACCTCTCTGATCTTTACAACATGAATTAGCTCCACCTCTACACCACGAGTAGACTTTGTATGCTCATTTCCTTAGCATAAATAAGTCATAATACAGGGTGGGGTGGTCAAGTAGGATATGCCTAAGGTTACGTGAGTTCTGTGGTAAAGCTAGGAATAAAGTCAGAACATTACATACTAAAAAGCAGGTCAGTGATTGAAAAAATTTCAATAAAATGACCTCAATTAACAATTGGCCAATCAGCTGTTTATGAGACAGCTTTCAATGCCTCTTGAAATAAACTAAAAGTACTGAAAAGAAATAAAAAGTAGTGTATAATAGACTCTGCCCTAAGGAGATTAAAGATGTAAGAAACCTAAGATCTACTGGTGAGAGCTCTAATAATCTCTATGATTTACATTCAACCTAAGATCTAATAATCTAAAGAAATTTAAGAAAATAAGATACCACCACCAGATTTATTAGGAATTTATGAGTGTTAGGACAGAACTGTTCTGTACTTAGCCAGGGGGGAGAGCATTTTATAGCTGAAGTGGTGTGGCTTCACATAGGAGTCAGATTTAAGTGAGTTCCTCAAGGATGGGAAGATTTGGATAGTGAGAATGGGGACAGCTGGTAGGGAAGACAGAAGCAGGCAGAGCCAGTTTGGCAGCAGTGCACAGACCAATTTAAGTGGGAATATTATGGGAAAGTACTTCGAGCTTTAAATTTGACTAGCTCAGATTAAGAAATCTGAACTTGATCCAACAGGGGAACAAGTTTCTAAATGCAAAGTGACATTTGAGAAATAAATCTGGAGTCAGACTAGAGAATAAATTTCAGAAGTGGAGAAATTAGAGACAGAAAAACAATTAAGAAATTTTATCACATTATGCCTGAATTATTGTAACAAACACATAACAAGGCGAATGGAAACAGAGGGATCTGTGAGACAGTGAAGGCAGGACTTGCTACTGATGAGCTGGGACTAGATGAACTTTATCCTCTCCTAAAAGATCATTACATTTAGTGTAACTTCAATCATTTGGCTTAAAACCTCACAATTTTCCTTGTTCCTCAATCCCTAAGAGTTCTCTTTCCCAGGCATTTCCTGTTTTCCCATCCCCCAAACTCTTTTCTCCAACTACACAATATATTCCCAACAAAACAAAGGATTGCACTTACTAGTTTTCTAGACACATCAGGAAATTCCCAATCCTATAACTTTTTCGTGCTATTGCTTGTAACTTTAATGTCCTCTTTCTCTTCTACATAGTCAAAGTCTATCCAATTCTCACATCCCAGTTCAAATGCCAGTTTTTCCACCAAGCTTTCCCAGAAGCCCTAGTAATCACTGCCTCTCAATGCTCCACTTTTCTCTAAAACACTTTAAAAACACCCAAAAACTTATTATTGTTCCTTATCTCCCCTGATAAGCTAGCTGTATACTCCCTATGGAAAACATACCCAATTTACTTTTGTCTTCTCCTTTCATAGGCAGTTGAAGATCTCAATACTGTATGGCAAGAGCATAATGTAATGGCTAAGAGCACAGATTCTGAAGACGGCTTGTGTTTGAATCTTACCACTGCCATTTATCAGCTATGTGACAGGGGCAAGTTACTGGACCTCTCTGTACGTCAATATCTGTATGTATAAAATGGAGATAGTAATAGATATTTCATAAGATTGGCTTATTGCTTCTCAGCCTTTTGGCTAAGATCAAAGTATAGGACTTGGCTTAGAACAGTGTAAGCACCATGAAAGTGTATTAGATACAGTGGGAAAACAACGAGAATTCTGTGGTAACTGAGTAAAGCTTTATGAAAAGCCAAGTGTCAAAAGCATAGCCAGTCTGTAGGTACAAAAAAGTATATACAAATTCTTCCAAAATCTTGTTATGTATGCCCTAAAGGTTAGCTGTGCCCTTTAAAATCTTCCTTAACAATGGAAGATCTGTTTTAGTTTGATATTTGATATTCAAAGAAAATATTTAGTTCAGCTTCCTGTGGCAATAGACACCTAAACTGGTCTCCCTGCCTCCAGTCTTATCCCCTTTAATCTCTCCTCCACAAGGCTCGCAGAGTAATCTAAATTGCTCTAAAATGCAGAGCTAATGTTTTTGCACTGCTACAAACCCTCTTCATCCCATTCCCTTAAGTTAAAGATTAAACTCCTTAGCATCTCATACAAAATTGTCCTAATATGGTCCCAGCCTAGTCTCCAACTTCATTTTTCAACACTTTTTACCACAAAACCTAATCACCTGGCCACACCTAAAAGGCTTTTTGTATGCCATTCCTTCGCCTAGAACATCCCTGTATTAATCTTCTAGGGCTGCCATAACAAAATACCACAGGCTGGGTAGTTTACATAACAGAAATTCATTTTCTCGCAGTTCTAGATGCTAGAAGTCCAAGATCAAAGTGCTGGTAGATTTGGTTTCTCCTGAGGCTTGCAGATGGCCATGTGCCCTCACATGGTTTTTCTCTGTGTCTCTTTCTGTGTGCAAAGTTTCTCTTATAAGGATACCAACCAGAAAAGATTATCATCTACCTTAATGGGTTCAGTTTAACATAATCACTTCTTTAAAGGCCCTGTCTCCAGATACAGTCACATCCTGAGGTCATGGGGATTAGGGTTTCAACATTTAACAAAAATTTTGGAGGGACAGAATCCAGCCCATAATAGCCCCTTCTCCTTTCTTTGTCCAGGCTAATTCTCATTTGTTTTTCCAAGACTGGCCCAAGCCTTCCCACCCTAGGAAGATTTCAGTGCTCTTTCTCTATGTTCCCACAGTACCTCTGTATGATGTCCTCTGTATGCTGCTATCCTGTTACACACTATCACAATTGTTTCTTTCCCTCTTCAGCTGTATTTCTTAAGAGTAGAGACGAAATCTCTAGCACTTAGCACAGTGTCTGGCCCCTTCAAGGTATTTAATCAAGATTTGATTATTGAAAGTACTACAAAAACATGGACTTGAAGACAGGCAAACGTGGGTTCAAGTCCTGGCTCGATCATTTAATAATCTTGTGACTTTGGGCAAGGCACTAAATGTTGAACTTCCATTCTATACAAGCTAGTTGTAAAGATAAATGACCTAATTATAATTTTTTTAAAAATCCAGTTGTGGTTTGGTACACAGCAGATGCTCAAAAAATGTGAAGAGTAAAGATTCTGAGGTTGCCTGGGGTTAACACCCAATTCTACCACGAGGTAGCTGAATGGCCTTGCGTATGTTAACTTATCCTCTGCTTCAGGTGCCTATCTATAAGATCACCTCTTCCACCTGACTCTATCACTTAGCATGATACTCTAAATGTCCATCATGCTGTCACAAAAAATTTCATCTTTTTTTTTATGGCTAAGTAGTATTCTATTGTATGTATGTATATACCACATCTTATTTATCTAGTCATCTGTTGAAGGATACTTGGGTTGTTTCCATGTGTAGGCTACTGTAAATAATGCTGCAATGAACACAGGGGTACATATATCTTTACAAATAAGTGTTTTCAGTTTTTTGGATACCCAGAACAGGTATTGGCGGGTCATACGGTAGCCCTATTCTTTGAGGAACCTCCATACTGTTTTCCACAGTGGCTGTACCAATTTACATTCCCATCGGCCATGTATGAGGCTCCCTTTCTCCACATCCTCTCCAACACTTATGGACTAATTGATAAGAGCCATTCTAATGGGTGTGAGACAGTATCTCATGGTGGTTTTGATTTGCATGTCACTTATAGCTAGTGTGAGTCAGATGGAAAAGGTCAGGAACCAAGAACCACATGCTCTTACTCATGCATGGGACATAAAACAAAAAGCAACAAGCAAAACAAACTCCTAGATAAAGACAACAGAATGGCAGTTACCAGAAGGGAAGAGAAGTGGAGGGAGGACGAAGAAGGTAAAGGGAGTCAAATACAAGGTGACAGAAGATTAGATTTTGGCTGGTAAGCACACAATAGAATGTATAGATGTTGTACTATAAAGCTGTACCCCTGAAATTTATGTTATCAGCTAATAAATATAATTTTAAGACTACCTCATTGTGGTTCTGTGAGAATACGGTACTACAGGTAAACATTTAGATGGGTATCGAATAAATAGGTAGTAAGCATATATAAATGTTTCCCGTTATTATATGGACACTGCAGATCTGGACAAATGACTGGAACCCATGCATAATTTAGTTCTTTGCATTATTAAATCATTTAAAATGTATTACGTACTTTAATGCCTCAGATTTCTTACCAACTAAACAGTATGGTAACTAAAGAGGTTCAAAAATTAGTACAGATGATATAACAGAGCTCAAAATAAACATGAAATAATATATTATCATCATGTCTCATTTCTTATATTGGTTTTTAACAAAAAGGGGTATAAAAGTAAAAATTTTAAGAAACAAGTCTTTCTACTCTTAAAATCTATAGATATTAAGCATTTTCAGTGGAGAATAATGCCCATTGGCTCATATTTTCAATTGTAGATTCACTAAAACTCTGAACCAGAAAGGACCTCTAAGGTGAAAATCCAATCCTATGTCTTACACAAGTAAATTGGAGTGGATTTGGCATGCGCTTTTAGGATCTTAATGAGAAGCTCTCTGGGGGACGGGAATTGCAAGCAGAAAGAACAACTTGTTCAAAAGCAGGGGTTTGGACTTACTCTAGATGTCCAAAGTATGTAGAAACCAGTATTGGGAAATAACACCGGAAAATGCCTTCAAGAAAAATTTCTGAAGGAGGTACAAGTTATCTGACCTGTAACTTTGAAGCGAGGCAAATCTCGGTTTGAATCTCCACTTAATGTCTCTGAGCCTCAGACTCAGTGCAAAGGGGTTACAGTGATTGAGTGAATGTCTGTAGAGCTCATGACTGGGGTGCCTGGCAGATTGAAAACACTCAAATGTTTGTTCTTTCCAACCCCTTCTATCATAAGAATAAAAACCTCTACAATGACAAAACACTGTCTTTCATAAAGTGTGCGCTGGCTGAATGTCTCAGACTTGTTGAACATTTACTTAATTTTAAAAATAGAAAGCTGAAGGAACGCTGCCCTCTCTCACCCCCAACTGTCCTTCACAGTTGGTTTGGAGGTGCCCCGTCTCCACCCTTAACAAGCTACTTGGAGACCACTGTAGCTCAGACATCCGATTCTACAGCAAAGATTTGAAGGTCGGGAAAAATTTACTGAAATATATATATTTTTAAAACTGGGAGTCCATTTCATTTTATTCCTATGGCCCATTCTAGCTTGATGAATTGCCAGTGAACGGTTGGTTTCTTTTTTTTGGTGTGTGAGTGTGTGAGTGTGTGTGTGTGTGTGAGTGTGTGTGTGTGTGTGTGTTTGGCTCAGACACTGCACGTTTAAATACCGGTAAAAGGTTTGTGGGCAAGCACCACTCTGTGACCCAGAAATCTTTGAAGTGGTTGATAGATTATCTTTACATCAGTCCTAACAAGGACATCTGCCAATACCCATTATTTGCGCTGGAAACTAAAGTCAGCCGTTTCTTTTGAAAGACGTGTGGTGTCTGGCTCAGAATCCATCACAAAAAAAAGCCCAAGGCCACTGAACCCAGAGAGAGCTCTTCCCAACACCCGCTCCCCCGGGGCACATCACAGATGGCGAGCGAGGCTGTGGGTTTAACCGCCGGACACGGTGCCGCTCACCGCTCAGGGCCCCGCGGGGGCTGGACGGATACCGCCCCGCAGGGGAGGAGAATGCCGCCAGTCCTCGGAGGTGGGGGAGCCCGCAGGCCAGCGCCCAGCGCCCATCCCTGCGCACCCACACTTGGGAAACACCCCACTTCCCCCGGCGGGGCGGGGCGGGGACCCGGCGCGGACCCTGCCCTCGGGCCCCAGCCTCCGGCTCAGGCGTCCTCGGAGGACCGGGCAGCGTGACCTCGGAGGACCCGGCAGCGCGCGGGGCTGGAGGGCGCCTCCGCGTCCCCGGGAAGTTGGCAAGGGCAAGTTCGGGTCGCGCACGGAAGGTTACTCACAGGAATGGCCCCGCGTCCTCCGTCCTCCGCCCGCGTCCCCTCAGGGAGAAGCTTCTAAGGCGGCGGCAGCCTCCAAGCAGCCAGCAGCTGAGCTGCCGCCGCCGCAGCCGGGGACCTCCGGGCGTGGCAGGGACGGGCGGCGACTTCACAACATCATTACTCGGCGACTTCAGATTTGCGGCAGCACCGGATCAATGGCAGTCCCCATACAATTGGGGAAGAGCGAATGAGACTCACTCTCCCATCAGCCTCCACGCACCGGCCCAGGGCTTGCTGGGAATTGTAGTTTCCCGAGTTGTAGTTCCTCCTTGGCCCCGCCCCCAAACTCGAAGGCCCCGCCCTCTGGCTGCCCGGCCCTGGGGCGGGAGGCGGGGCAACCCGGGTCGGGGTGGGGCGAATTCCGTCCCGACAGAGAGCCCGGGACTGGGGCAGAGTTCCCCGCGGACCGCCCCGGTCCGGGTCGCGCCGGCCTTCTACTCCCCGCGGCCCGCGCTGGGAGCGGGCCTCGCGCGCTCGCCTTGCCACTGGGCGGACCGGGGTCCCACGCCGCCCAGGCCCCGCACCGCTGGCCGCCTGAGAAAGAGTCCTGGCCGTGATCGGCTCCGGGTAACGTGGGAGGCCGGGTCCGGGAGGGGGCGGGAAGGAGGGCGGTAGGTCCACGCACGCCGCGCAGAGCCCGAGGCTGGACCTGGCCGCCGGCCTCGAGCGCGGCCCTGCCCGGCTCTGCCCGCGCCCCCGGCCGCGCCGTGGCCGAGGCACCTGCGTGCGGGGGAGGCGGCGCCCGTGGGGTTGGCGGCGCCAGGTGCGCGAGGTCCGAGCTCCCGCGGCGCTGTGCCCGCAGCTCTCACCTTTAGCCGCTCGGGGGCTGGAGAAGTTTCCGGGCCGAAGACAACCCCTGGCCCGGGCTGTGTGCCACCTTGGAGATCGCTACCAACCAAGCCCCTCCACTCCCCCCCCCTCCCCAAAAGCAGGTCTAGGAAGGAACTTTTTACAAAAGCAGATGAAATGCCCGGCGCCGTTTTTGTGCTCAGCATTGAAGTTCAGCGTTGTGTTTGCCTTCGTGGGTTTGTTGTGTCGGGTACCCTTCCCCCTGAAAACTCCATCAGGATTTGGGACACATCGCCTGCCTAGCACAGAGCACACAGTAGGCGTTCAGGAAATGTCTTCTGAGAGCATGAGTCACGATACTAATTTGGAAAATTACACTGAGTTGTGCGTTGCTATAATTTTTAAGATATTATGGATATTATAGGTTTCCAAGATCACTTTGAAAATTACAGTAATTTAAAAGCTCAGCAGAGATTTAAATAAGGGTTTGGTTTTTATTTTATTTTGGTTTGCACTCCCTATAACAATGGACTGTTGGAGTTCTGTAAATAGACACAGCTCCTGATTTTCACAGAAAGTGTCACCCTTTCAGATTAAAACCTTCGGACTACCAGTCTATTATAGGACAACTTTAAATTATTTATAAAGCTTTATCCTAATTAGCTTTTCAGATACAGGTGCAAGGAGCCACACTAATGTACTTGTGAATACATTTAGAAAATTAGGTCTGAAATATGAACATTTTTAAAGTATTTATGTTCATACCTAGTGAAAGAACATGTAGAGAAAAATATGACAGCAAATCTCCAACACACACACTTCCCCGCCCCTTAGTAGGTGCAGCTGCTGCCTTGACCTCAAAATGTCTTGTAAAATTATCTCTTATTAGACTGGTATAGCCTAAGCAAAATCCTCTGGGATTAAACCACCCCATGGGGGCAACCCTTTAGTACTAACAGTTCTCACACCTGGGGCCCGTTTCTTCTGAGCTTTTCCAAAAAATAGGTAAGGTAATGAAGTTTAAAGCTTTGTGGTTGTTCTTGTTGTTAAGAAAGAACTCACTGATATTGAGTGGAACAAGCAGAAAACAGAATCGTAATAACCAGAAAGTTCAGTTCATTGAGACATCCCTAGTCTTTCTGCCTGTGGGAAGGTAAGTTACACGTGGTCAGAGCCTCACCTGCCCCGTCACCAGTGAGTGCCCCCAGTGCCCAGCACAGTGCCCAGTCCGTAGTAGCCGATTATGAAACAACTGTGAAATGACTACTTGGCTGTTTCACATAACAGTATAATGGCTTTCTATGTATATATGGTTTCTTCATTTGCTTGCATATTTCCTTATAATAGATTACTGGAAGTGAGAATTATACTGGGTCAATATGAACATTTTCATGTTTATCAAAATATTGCCCACTCACTACCCAAATGAGCCATACCATTTTGTGCTGGTATATTTGAGTGTGCCTTTCAGAGCATCCTCTCAGGCTCTTATATTGATACAGTGTTTGGTGGTTATGGGTACTTTCAGATGAAGTATCTCACCTGATTTCAGTCACCCTGGAAGGTGGGCAGGGCAGGGCAGGCATTGCATTCCTCCTTTTGTAACAGCAACTCCCAGCGCCTTACATTGATACAGTGAATGACAGAAGACAAAATAATCATGCTTTCAGGTTCTTCCTCCTCACGTTCTTTACCTTTGGTGTGTAGTGACCATCCTGAACAAATACATATTTTTCCTTAGCAATAAAATTGGGTTCCACTCTGTAATATCTATGGTTTACAACATCTCCTTTTCGTTCTCATTTTGCTCAGATATTTGCAGATGCCTTCATCAAACTTGAGAACTTCATTAAAATTAAATAATGAAGCACAATTTATATGAAAGTAAAGACATTGATTAATTATAAGGGAACACCAAAGCACTAGCAAGTTTAGAAAATTACCACCCTTTCTATTAGGAAAGATCTGGAAACTTTTGGTGGTGCTTTTATAGCTCCTTGAATCTGTAGAAGTTACTATTTTAAATCTCTGAATCTGTTGCAGAGTCTTCATAAACTATTGAGCTTAAACTCCATTACTGAAAGTGGACAGTAATGACTTCTATAATAATCTGCATATTTTCATGTCTATAAATAAGTTCCAAGAATAGAACTGAGAACTCAAAATAAAGTAAAAAATATTCAACCTACAAAAAAGTTATTTTACATGAAAACTGAAAAAAAGTCTTTTATTTTAAATGTAGCAACAAGAAAATATTAATTCTTAGTTTGTTACTAATCCTGATTCTTTCCAAATTTGCTGGGTAGGAAACCCAAATGATTGAAAAGGTAATTAATCTGATAAGGAAGCCTCAAAATTTATTTAGAGTGCAATCATTGAATTCTTGCAACACCATTTATATCAAAAGTGGGCTCAACATTGTTTTTCTATATTGTTTTCACATTTGCTAGGGCTCTTTTACCAAGTACAGAAAAGATAGGGAAGGAGAGATGCAGGTATATTGAGGCTTTGAACCTCCACTCTGCCTTTCTGTTGTGATGTCAGGGCCCAAATAGTGTTCAGTAAACAGAAATGCTCTTTAAAGACACTTTCCAGGACTGTCTCTGGTCCTTGTGTCAAAGAGTAGCTGCCTAAATATTGTGTGGGTTTATGATAACTAGTTCTTCAAGAAGCTTATACGTAAGTCTAAATTATTTTCCTTTTGTTTTTATCGTAGGATATTTCTGCATCTTGAAGATAAAGCAATAATCTTCTCTGCAATAGATGGATTTTTGTCACTTTCTGTGAAATAAAGCGATTCAATGTCTTTTCTGGTAAGTTCTTGTTAACATGGATCTGATTCTGTGCCATCAGAGTACTTAGATGTTAATGCAGAGCCATAACAAAAGGCATATTCTCATGAGATATTCTTTACCTGAATGACTTCGGGTCTTAAGAAATGAGTTAAATTCTCGAGTTTTTGTTTCTTTAAAAAAGAGTTTCTCCTATACTTTTCTGATATACTCATTATTCTGTTCTTTTGACCCATACCCACTTTTTCTCATACATATTCTCTACTTGGATATGCCTCTCTCATCCAGTTAGCTGTGTCTTATCCTTTAAATCTTTCAAAAATATCTTAAAAATTTCCGACTAAAGGCAAGCAAAATAATATTTAAATAAGCCCCTCGACTTAACAAGACAAAGAGCAGTTGGGGTCAATGTATAATATGATGTATAAATACTTTTTTTCTGTTAATATTAGATCCACATCTAATATACTTTAGGTATTGGTATCTACTTTAGATTAAGTAGTTTTATGACTTTCATCTTGTTTTATATAGAATACAATACAATACTTGAATATTTGAATTATTATATTAAAGCAGTGATCTTTTAAAAAGTGATGGGTGCACTTATATGAGGATGTATAGTTTACAGAAAACTTTCATACATTGTATCTCTTCCAGTCTTCAAAGTTGTGATTAACTGGCTGGGCAGGTGGTATAATCCTCATTTTGAGTTTGGCCCAAGATTGCGAAAAATTAGAGCCAGGGCTCAAACTCATATCTGCTAATCAACACCTTCATTTGCCAAGTGTAAGAGGCAGAAAAATGAAGAGAGGAGAATGTTGGTTATATAGAAAATACTGTCTGCATTACTTTTGTTTAAAGTACAGCTTTTCTACTTAAAAGGAGGAGCTTTATATATCTGGAAAATTCATTAAGGTGAGATACCTACTTCATTTTCCAAAGCAAATCTGAGGATCAAAATAAAAGTGATAATAGTGGGTAGAGCAGAATAATCTTTAGCTAAATATTCGGAAGAAAACTGCAGGTGATAGAAGAGTTCAATATCAATACCAACTGTAAAAATGAATTGATACTATGACCTCCAGAGAGAGGACAAGGATCAGAGATATGCCAAGTAGCATTATAACAGAAGGAATTAGTCTTCACACACAGCTGCTTCTCTGTCCTCTCGCATACTGTACCCCCACAGTATGAGTCCTGACTTCAATTCCAGGTCCCTGCGTGCTCCCCTTTCTCTCTGCCCTTCACTCCATCACTAGACCTTGTATCCACATGTCACCCCTGCTTATTTTGTGGGGGCTTTTTTCACTTATTTAATTTCTGAATTTCCAGGATTGTTTCTGCACTTCACGAACACAAGTTGAATCACTCAGACCTGAAAAACAGTCTGAAACCAGTATCCATCAGAACTTGGTAAGAAATGATTGAGTACAATTAATACTCTTTCTCTGCCTTCTGTAATACCACTCACTCCTGGTTCTCCAACATCTCTTCTCCTTCACCGTGTCTTTGCTATTCTCCAGTGGTCTATCACTGGCCTCTTCTCTTCTGTCTAAACCATCTCTCCTTGAGCATTCACCTATTCTAAGGCTCCGTTGCTCAGATTTCAGATTATCCTGGAGCTTCCTCAGGTCAGGAGGGGACTCTGGCATCAAGCAGAACTGATGATTTTCACATTTTTACCTACACCTCTCGCTCTTTCTTGTGCACAGGGGTGTCTGTAGACTACCTTGTGTTAGGGTTTTTGAAGACATTTTTATGCAGTTTGGGTAAAACCTTAATTTTCTCTCAGACTCAGCAACACATTGTGTTTCCTGCTCTGGCTAATAAGAAACCCATCTACTCGATCATCCTGACCAGAAACTGGAATTACCCTCACACTGCCTCTACCTCTGCTCCCACATACAGTTATACACCAAGTCTTGTGATTCTGTATCTGAAATACCCTGAGTCCATGCCCTCCTTCACCTGATCACTAACTGCTGCTACTCACGTTCATCATCTCTCACCTGGACGATTACCGGAAGACTCATTGCCTCTGGTTTCCTAGGCATGCGTATTCCCACCTCTCACACTCACATCAGGATTCAGCACTGTTACCAATACAGGCCTCCTGTGTCACTTTCCAGCTTTAAGACTTCATTGGTTCCCCAAAGCCTATGGGATAAAGCCTAAACCTTTTCTTTTTCATGCAGGAAAATTATTGGGAAGTTCTTTCTAGACCAGCACTGTGAGAGATGGAGGAGGCAGTGTTGTTGGTACCTAAGAAGTCTGAAGAGAGGCCTTAGCCGTTCCCATGAGCATCCCCGGAGCTGGCATGGCTCTACCTAAATGTCCTAGTTGTCCAAGGGCTCTGGGCATTTGTACTCCTGTACCCACCAGTGTTGGATTCAAACGGACCCCAGGGAAGTGGCTAACTGGGCAGGGTGGCTTCTTTCTGAAGAGGGCAATTCCCTGTACAAGACTCAGTGGTCCTCGTTGGGGAGATTAGCACCTCCATTCTGAAAGCAAATCTGGCTGTGCTCCATAGTATCCACTAGAGAATCAGCTAATGAGTGAAGGACAGGAGATTTTACTAACAGTCTTAGGATATTAATAGAGGTTTTCCACGTGGGTGAAGGGGGAAGGCCTAAACTTGTTAGCATGGTATAAGGATCTTAGTGGTATGGAATAACTTTAATTTTTGAGTCTTAGCATATACTCTCCTTCCTGTTTGAAATAGTCTCCATTTTCTGTCTCTAAAATTTCTCCTCATTCATAAAGAGTTGGCCCAAATATCACATCTTGAAGCTTTTCTTCTTGTACCTTTATTTATTATGCTCCAACATATGTTAGACATTCCTATAAAATGGCATTTATTCATTGTCTCACAATGATTGTTGTATACGTCTCTTCCAACTACAACATGATCCCCATAAAATAGGCATCCTGTCTTTTTCTCCTTTATCTCTCCTGGGCAATGCCCGATGTAAATAATTTAAAGAAACATGCTTAGGAATGAATATTTCTCACTAGAAAATGGAACCTGCTTTGCAAATGGCTTATTTCCTACAAAATAAGATAATCCCATTTAATGCTGTTTGTATATTTATCCCGATTTTATCTTCATTTTTGTCATTTCACTTTTTGCTCACTAATACTCTAAAGTCTTCTAGTTACCTGTCCTTTTGTACAGTAGGATGTAGTGTCTAATCCTTGCTTTTATTCAAATATTACCTTCAGGTTAAGGTAATATTCAGAGAGTAAAGTATCTGTTGTTATCTCCTTGCTGTTGCCAAGAAACAGGCCTAGAACTCAGTAAACTTCCACACGTGCTACCTTTTTTTTGGTATGTGCTAAAGTACATGTAACAGAAAATGTACCATATTGACCATTTTTAAGTGTGTACAGTTCATTGGTATCAAGCACATGCATAATGCTGTGCAACCATCACCACTATTTGTCTCCATAACTCTCCATCTTGTAAAACGGAAAATCTCTACCCATTGAACAGCAACTCCGTTCCCTCTCCCTCCCCTTCCCCTGGCAACCATTCTACTTTCTGTCTCTGTGACCTTGACAACTCTTAGTACCATATATATATATATATAATTTTGTTTTTATTTATAGATTTTTGTTTTATCTATAATAATAAAAGCATAATATGCTAATTAGACCAGATGACCTTCCAGATGAAGCCAGGGCAGCGAGGGAAGCCCAGGTCCGGGTGCCAGAGGGAAGCTGGTGCTGGAAGCCTGGGGAAGGAAGGCCTACTCTTGCACAAATTTAAATTATTATATGCTCTTCTTTCTGTCTCTTACATGTGTTCTTTAGATCTCAGTTTGTTTGAAGACTACCTGTCCTAAAGAAATTAAATTGATTTATTTATATTTCTCTTTTTTTCATTGGGATTGTTTCCAATTGTATAGTGGAATTTCTTTTTACAATCTTTCATCCCTCTTTTAACAATATTCACTTTCATTCATCTTTAGCCAGGAGCTTATCTTTTTCTGCTCTCTTAAAACTTTAGGGAACATGTTGAGTTAAGGATATAAAAAGTAATTAGCACAATTCCTAGCACATAGTAATGTGACTTCTGACGCCCTCCTTCCTTCTCTTTACCTTGGAGGCAGTAATAAGATTCGGCGCCTGCTGGTGCCTGCAAGGCGCCCGAGTGTCTTTGGAGTGCTGCTGTCCTCTGGGAGAGCCTCCTAGCTATCGTATGACACCAAGTTGTTGGCCTCCCCTTCCTCCTGCGTGCATGTTTCACTGCCACTGGAACGGTGCAGCCCAGACTCCGGCTCCAGAGCACCCTGTGAGACACTCATAGGTTCATGTTCATTACCTCGGGGCGTCTGTACTGTGGCCTCCCATTTCTTGACATTGATTTATTTATCTCCCTTCTGATTCATTGCATCTTGTGAAGAACACCTTCGGCAGTTTAACAGACTAGAGTGTGGAAATTGTTTCTTGACGTTAGCACCTCCACTAGCTGAGCGTGTATCTGTGTGTGTCATGGATAAACCTCGCGATTCCTTGAAGCAGTAGCACAAGCAGAGAATCCTTCCTCGCAGGCCCCTGCATCTCTTCCTTTGACATATTTATTTATTACTGCCTTGAAGAATGAATTATTCTTAAGAACTCCTAAAAATGCTTGCTTGAAATTGTGCTGGAAAGTATTCTGCTACCTATAAATCTGTTTTTCCTGCCCTCTCGCCTTTATCAGCTGATAGCTTTCTAACTAGCATCAACTATTAGCAATTGTAGATCTTGAACCGGTGTCCTAAGTCACCTTTCAGTGTGCCTTCCCTAATGAGCACTGTGTGTTTGAAAATACAGCGTCTGCATTTATATTGAGGTAGCGGATCAAATTGGGGGACCAAAAGAGTCTAAACGTATTTTGTTTTCATCTTTCTAAAACCATGCAGGTTGATAAGCCAGCCCTTCCCTGGTTGTCTCCATCTGCTAGACTCAGTGAAGCGGTCTGTTCCACCAACGCTTCTCACTATGAACTCCAAGTGGAAATAGGTAATAATCATGGATTTCACATAATTGATCCTTCATTGTTAGAAATGAAATTGATGAGAAAAAAGATCTTTTTAGTCATAGTCCTTTAACCAAATTTCTTTTAACTTAAAAACTTACCTAAAATCCCATCTGTTGTGGTAACCTGTCTGGAACAGGATGGGTCATTATCTATAGCCTTATACACGTGAAACATTTCCTCTGAATATTCAGAAACATTAAGCACTGCAGGTGCTGTTAGATGCTGGTCTATAAAGCCTTGTAATACACCTGAGGAGTTCATTCTCTGGGAAGATGAACACACAGATGGCTTTGTTTTATCCACTAGAGGGAGCTGTAGTGGAGGTGTGCGAGGTGCTGTGGGAACAGAGAAGATGGAGCATCCGACCATCCATCTGGGAGTCAAGAAAAAGCAGAAAGAGCTGGGTCCTGAGAATGAGGAAAAGGCTGCCAGATGTTCCAGTCTGAGTGTTTGTTACAAACAACAGAAAACAATCCTAACAAGCAAAAGAGAAAAATTTTTAACAGTGTTGCTAACACAGAATTATTGACTAGAGAAATAATTAGGCTTGGAAGAAGCCAAGAGAAGCTCAGCCTAGAACCACAGCCAGGGCCATGACCTGGAGCAGCCTCGGTCGTGTGCTACCTCGTAGGGTACTTCCACCACCAGACGGTGGATCCCACGCAGCGAGTTCTGACTGCCGCTTCTTTATGTCACTCACTCCATCCTCCAGTTGGCCACGCTTAGGTCGCTGACACTCCGTGCCAGGGTCAAGGAGACAAGGAGAATAGGATCTGCCCTTTTCTAAAATAGCACTGGTAGAAATGCCCTTAGGAAGGAGGTTCGGATGGTGTCAATTAAAAAAAAATAAAAAATACTTACTTCAGTGATGGTTAGAAAGGGCCTGCCACATGGTTGCCTAGCAGTGGGAGCACGGGGAGTGTGGGCAGCGGTAGGGCAGGAGATAAATGTGGGAGGTTGCGAACACATTGTGTATTTAGAGGTTCAGACTCTGTCCGCCCCCACAACTGACCCACTTTATTACTCAAAGGATTTAAGGCCGGAATTTGGAATTTATCCTCTCTGTGCTAGAAACACATTGTGGAACGTGATGATGCTAATATTAGCATCTACAAGGCATTATACTGAACATTTGATACGTGTTTTTCATTTGACCCCTCTACCACTCCCATTTTGCAGGTAAGAATTCTGAGGCTCTGAGATTAATTTAACAGTCATACAGCGAGTGATTTGAAAGCAAACCTTTTGACTGCGGGGTCTCAGCTTTCAGTACCTTTCTGTTGATAAAATGCTGGATTTAGAAAGACAGCGGGCAGCAATTCCATGCAGAAGTCTGGAAGGTGTAGATTAGTGCTGAGGAAGTATCCTCACCACCCGAGTCTTTTTAAAAAGTGCAGTGCCTGTGTCCCATCACAGACTCACTCACTCAGAATTGCTGGCGACTGAAGGTAGGCTTAGGCTTAGGAAGTGGTCCCTCGGTGAGTCTGCCACGGGCCCTGTTGAGGAGATAGGGCACAGTGAGGAAGCCCCTGCAGCTGTCCCGGAAAGAGGACAGGACTTGAGCCAAGGCAGTGATGCCGACCCTGCAGAGGAGGGGATGAATTCGAGATTAATGTCTTTTTAAAGATAAAAGTAACAGAATTTGGTGATTTACAGACCCCTAGTTAGTCCAGTCACAATGTTTGGAACTAATGTTAAGTGCCTATTAATAGGTGCCACTCTAGGTGTTTAAAAATTTGAACACTGACACCAAATGCTGGCGAGCATGTCAAGCACCTGCAGCTTTGGGGAACACAGACGGGTTCAGCCGCGTTCAGAGAGGTTGGCACCTTCTCATAAGGTGAACCCATGGCCCGCAGTTCCAGTCACAGGTATTTGCAAGCAGAAATGAAAACATGTCTACCTAAAGGATGTTTTTGACAGTTTGATTCATAGTCTCCAAACACTGAAAACAACCCAAGTGATCTGTCAGCTTGTAAATGGATAAATAAATTGTAGTATATTCATAGAATGAATTATTACTCAGTAGTAAAAAGAAATTAGCTACTGAAGCCTACAAAGTGGTCTGCTAAGCAAACGAAGCCAAGCACAAAAGACTCCATTCTTTATGACACCATTTCATGACAAAAATCACATAGTGGTTGTAAGGGACTGGAAGTGGCTGTAGGGACTACTGAGCAGCATTCCATTGTTTGACTGTGTCACAATTTGTTTATCAAGTCACAATTTTAGGATTGTAATAGGCATGTAATGCCATATTGTTGTGGTTTTAATTTGCATTTCTCTATCTTGAACATCTTTTTATGTGCTTATTGGCCATTCCTATAGCTTCTTTTATGGATTGCCTATTTAACCTTCTGCCTATTTTTAATGAGTTTTTGTTTGATTATTATAGAGTTGTAAGAGTGATTTATATACTCTGGATGTAAATCTTGTCAGTTAAAAGTATTATTAATACTGTCAGACAGTGGCTTGTCTTTTCATTTTCTTGAAGAGTTGAAGTTTTTAATGAAGTTCAAATTATCAGTTTTTTCCTTCTTTGGTTGCTAACACAAGTTTTATGTCTGATTGTAGGAAGAGGCTTTGACAACCTGACTTCCGTCCATCTTGCACGGCATACTCCCACAGGAACCCTGGTGACTATCAAAATCACAAATCTGGAAAACTGCACTGAAGAACGCCTAAGAGCTTTACAGGTGACAACACCAGGAAATAATACATTTAAAGTACTGTTTATCCAAGGAGTTAACACCTGTAAGAATTCCCCCACCCCCAAATTAACAGGCCTTTCTGTTAGAGAAAAGTAGATTTCTTTCTTCTAATAAATATGCAATTACAGAATTAGAAAGAATACTTGGAAGGCAGATCCATGAAAGAACAAATATATTCAAACTTTGGTAACTCTATCCACTGAGCCAAACCCGTTAGGGCTATACCAAAATATCAATAGTGGTTTTCTCTGTGATATAATGTTAGCAATTACTTTTATCTTCATATATACTTTATCTTCATGTATTTTTTAAAATTTTCACCTGAGAATATGTTTGTATTGATTTTTAGAGAAGAAGAGAGAGAGAAACCTCGATCGGTTGCCTCCCGTACTCACCACCACTGGGGATCGAACCTGCAACCCAATGTGCCCTGATTAGGAATTGAACCCGCAACCTTTTGGTGTACAGGACAGTGCTCTAACCAACTTAGCCAACTGGCCAGCACTTTAAATGTATTTTTTTAAATGTTTCTATCCTAAGAACACAGTATCCTATATAATAAAAGGGTAATATGCAAATCAACCAAACAGCTGAACTACTGGTTGCGGTGATGCGCACTGACCACCAGAGGGCAGACGCTCAATGTAGGAGCTGCCCCTGGTGGTCAGTGCGCCCCCATGGGGGAGTGCTGCTCAGCCAGAAACCGGGCTCACAGCTGGTGAGCACAGCTGCGGTAGCTGCCTCCGCTAGGGCTGCAAAAGGGCGCAGGCCAGGCTGAGGGACACTGCACCCCCCCCCCCCCCCCCAGTGCATGAATGTCATGCACCAGGCCTCTAATTGTTAATAAGAGTTTGTTCTAAGTTCATATCCCACTCACTTCTTTTATCATGTGCTCTTGGACAAGTTTTCTAACTCATTTCTAAGTGTCCTCTTCTGTAAAGTCATATCACAACGTGTAGTGGATACGAGATTTAAAGGCATGACAGCACTGAGAACAGTGGTTAGTGCTAATAAGTTCTACTGAGAATTAGCTGACACGACTGCTGTTACCTTCATCGTAAGGGGAAAAAGGTTGTTTTTACATGTCTTTTCTCTTGTGTTTATCCTAGAAAGCTGTGATTCTATCCCACTTTTTCCGGCACCCCAATATTACAACTTATTGGACTGTTTTCACTGTTGGCAGCTGGCTTTGGGTTATTTCTCCATTTATGGCCTATGGTAAGAAAACTCTAGATAAAATAACTCATAGCTTAGTCTGGATGCTATAATTGTAATGATGAGTGGGCCCTTAGATTTATGATTAACCACTTTTAATTTATAAATCTGATGGCCAATTCCAAATTTCATGCTATATTTTTATTTCTGGTTTGTGTTGAATTATAGTCTTCAGAAAAAAGAATAGGTCTGATGATGAGTGAGCCACCACTGCTTCTCCAAGAAGCCCGTGCCTTTGAGCTCGCTGCCTCTCCCCTCGGTTTCTGTCCTCCTCAGTGGGGAGCTACGTTGTTCTTCAGGCAGAAGGAGTGTTTCTGCTCGTGCACAGCATCCCCGTCCCAGTTTCTCTGCATAGTGAACTTACATTCACTTGCAGTAGTAGTTACATCTGTGTGCGTGCCTGACTCCTTCACTGGATCGGAGCACCCTGCGGCAGGATTATGTGTGTATTATCATGTGGGTACCCGGGGCTCATACAGCACCTGGCACAAAACAGTGTGCAGTAAGTGTGCTGAATAAACAAATGGATTCTAGAACTTGGATTTTTAGGATAGCTTTTGTGAATTGTATCTGGATTTAAAAATATATATATACACACAGTATGTTTTGTTTTGTTTTATTTTCTCAGTAATGCTAAAAATTGTTAATTCTCTTTTCTGGTCCTGAGTGTCTTTTTAAATATTTCCTTTGCATAGGAAAATGGTTAATTCTGAAATGTAACAAGGGTGTGTGTGTATGTGTGTGTGGTGTTTATAGTTGAAAAGAACATTTAAAGCATAGATAGGCCTGGCCAGGTAGCTCAGTTGGTTAGAGCGTCACCCCTTTATGCCAAGGTTGTGGGTTCTATCCCCAGTCAGGGCACCTACAAGAAGCAACCACAGAATGCATGAATAAGTGGAGCAACAAATTGATGTCTCTCTCTCTCTCTCTCTCTCTCTCTCTCTTTCCCTTCCTCTATCTAAAATTAATCAATCAGTCGATAAAAAATCATTTTAAAAAAAGTTATCCAGAAGCAAAATCACTTTCAATGTTCATTTAAAGATTTCAGGGGTTTCTTTCAGGTTCAGCAAGTCAGCTCTTGAGGACTTACTTTCCTGAAGGAATGAGTGAAACTTTAATACGAAACATTCTCTTTGGAGCAGTGAGAGGGTTGCACTATCTGCACCAAAATGGCTGTATTCACAGGTACTTACTTATTTGTATTTTGCAAAATGAATTTTAGTGGAAGAAATCTTTTAGGGAGCTTTTAGGAAGGAGGGAGCAGTTGAGTATCAGAAAGGAGGGGTAGGAAACTGAGGGAGGAAGGGCCGATAGGTACTGTTGAAGCTTGCATTTTGTGCTCATTCACCACCGTGTTCAGACCCCCTCTCTGTGCCGAGTGCTGTGCTCAGTGCCTGCTGGAGCCTGCCCTCACGGAGCTCACGTCTCAATCTGATGTGGGATGGGAGCTGTAGGGAGTGGGGTCCTAGTTAGCTCTTTTTTTTTCCTTAAGCTAATAGCTCCTTTATCCGTTTTTCATCTTTAAGCCATAGTTATATCATGTACAAATTGCAACAACCCTTCTCTGTTTTCTTAAATATTTTGTATATCTTGAGATTATCATACTAAATATCAATTCTCTAGTTACCAAACTGTAG
Source organism: Eptesicus fuscus (assembly GCF_027574615.1). Taxonomy (NCBI): domain Eukaryota; kingdom Metazoa; phylum Chordata; class Mammalia; order Chiroptera; family Vespertilionidae; genus Eptesicus; species Eptesicus fuscus. The sequence goes on along the minus strand of NC_072483.1, from coordinate 84,648,893 downwards.
ATGCAGAATTGGCTGAATATTAAAAACAGTGCTTTTCTAAGATACACTGGAACTTTGTTTTCCTTTTTAATTAAGTTACATTTAAATAAGCTTGATTTTTTATTGTTTGTTTCAAACTCCATAAAGCTTTTTTTCTTACATTTGTTGTTTTTTAGCAGCATTCTGGTTAACTGAGGATTTCTCACAGACTGTATTGTAATTTTACCAGATTATTGGTCATCCTACTGTAGTTAGTCTGTTAGGAACTCTATATTAGTTTTCAAATCCAGTGTTTTGGATAAAAAACAGGCTCTTTTATAATTTGACAAAGGAAATTTTTATATGAGACATCTTTGTAAATATTGTTAATACTATAAAAGGCTTTTTAAAATAATACTGCATTTAACTTTAAATTATAACCTTATGCTTTAAGTATTAATTAGTTCTTTGATTTTTTTAGACTTTTCCTTTTGCAATAGCATCCTACAAAAGTGAAATAAATCATGATTCCTTTCCAAGTTTGAATAAAATATTATCACTTCCAAACATGTATGTAGTTGTCAGTTACATCTTTTCTTGTCCTAATGCTATTTGAATAGCTGAAAGGATTCCTTAATTCCCTGAGCATTTCCCATATATTCATAGCAGTGTCCTGCTACTTTATAAAGAGCATTTAATTTCCAAGAGCATACATGAATTTGTTCTGACCAGATTTTTATTCTTTCTTCATTGGCCAATTTCCTAGTATTTAGGATTGTTTCTTTTTGTTCTAGGAGTTTTAAAGCCAGCCATATCCTCATTTCTGGTGATGGCCTAGTGACCCTCTCTGGCCTGTCCCACCTGCATAGTTTGGTTAAGCACGGACAGAGACATAGGGCTGTGTTTGATTTCCCACAGTTCAGCACGTCAGTGCAGCCGTGGCTGAGTCCAGAACTACTGAGACAGGTCAGGTGTGGCCGTTGCATTGGGTTGTCTGTGCGTCTCGAGTGTCTTCTAAGCTTGACTAAAGGACAGTTGTGACCTTATATTTGGATTGGTGAATGCACTACTACTGCAAGACTTTTTTCCCTCTTTCTTATCGAAATTATTATGTTAGGAATTTTAAAATGTGTACCATATGTTAGGTATAGCTTGATTTCTCACTTGTAAGTTTTTTCCATTATTGGTCACCATCCTTTATAAAAAAAGCACATGTATGTAACTTTTTAAGTTATTTACACTAAAGGACTTCACATTCATTGTTCTACAGGATTTACATGGATACAACGTAAAGTCAGATATCTACAGTGTTGGCATCACAGCATGTGAATTGGCCAGTGGGCAGGTGCCTTTCCAGGACATGCACAGGACTCAGGTAAATGCTACTAAACTCCCAGAAGTACCATCCTTCCATATGATCCCTTATGTTCTAGGTAACATCTGGTAAATCCCTGCTGTAGACTCTTAGGATCTTTATTGTTGTTGTTTTAATACTTTGCCTGATAAGGGTTGAAGGAAATTTTTCTGTCTTTTAGATGCTGTTACAGAAATTGAAAGGTCCTCCTTATAGCCCATTGGATATCAGTATTTTCCCTCAGTCAGAATCCAGAATGAAGAATTCCCGGTCAGGTGTAGACTCTGGGATTGGAGAAAGTGTACTTGTCTCCAGTGGAACTCACACAGTAAATAGTGACAGATTGCAAACACCATCCTCAAAAACTTTCTCCCCTGCCTTCTTTAGCTTGGTACAGCTCTGTTTGCAACAAGATCCTGAGAAAAGGTAATATTGCTCACCTCTAAGTAACATAAAACATATGTTTTACATTTTATAGAAGCTTTGTGATAGTCCCTTCCTGCCAAATTCAGATCTTTAATCCCAAAATTATAGTCTAATCTAGATAGCATCAATGCTAAAAACAAATAGAAGCAGTGAGCAAAAGGGAGGAAAATACAGGATTCAAAATCAGAAAACTTGGCTCCAGTTTTAGCTATTTCATTTCCTAACCAAGTCACCTTGTAAAAATCAGTTAATCTTCTGGACGTTAATTACTGCATTTATGTTAAGACATTTTAGAAATTTTTAAGCAGTACAAAATGTTAGTTGCTGCTATTATAATAATATAAATTATTATATATAACTACACCTTATCATTAATATTTTGGAAATAAGGTGTGCATCTTATCTTTTTTTAGCCCCTTAATGCCTAGCATAAGCTCCGTATAATTAGTAAGTGCCCAGTAAATGTTGAGTTATGGACTAATTAAAGGATATCTGTAGAATTCTCATTAGTCAAGGAAGCTAAGAATTAGGCCTCTGACATATATTATTTTTCCTTAATTTTTTAGTATTGGGTTTTGTAGCTCTAAACCTAATTTCTATTATATTTTTACACCTAAAAATCAACATTCTAATATGAGGTTCTGTTTTTTTATAACTTTTAAAAATTTTTCAGGCCATCAGCAAGCAGTTTATTGTCCCATGTTTTCTTCAAACAGGTAAGCTGATCTTTTTTCTGTTGTCTGTATATTTTTAATACTACTAAAAAGTCACTTCATGTATTGGCTTAATGGGACAGTTTGGTTGTTAAGGTTCTTAATAAAAGCTTTCTTACAAAATAAAGTTAAAATCAAGAAAACTTTTGGGTAGTTCAGTTAGACTTTCTAAAATACATCCATTCTGCAAAACGAATAAAAACAAATCATTATATGTGACGATATGCTCAGTTGATATTTTGATTAATTTAGAGACATTTTATTGTTCTATATTGTCTAGAAATGACTTAAGGGCAAAACAGTTCTGATAAAAATCATTCTATTTGGCTGTCACTTCTTCCTGTTTTCAGATGACCAGAATCAAAGGTATTTTTAGTGACTTGGTTAAAAACAATCTTAAACACTTTTAGTGATTTCTTTAAAAGTTGTTTTTTGCTAACAGAGCTAATGTATTAAATTTATGTACCAACAGCCTTATTTTGAGTTTCTTTGACAGATGAAAGAAGAGAGCCAGGATACAATCCTTTCACTGTTGCCTCCAGCTTATCAAAAGCCATCAGTAGCACTGCCTCCCGCACCACCTTGGACTGAGCCAGACTGTGACTTTCCTGATGAAAAAGATGCAAACTGGGAATTCTAGGGCTGCCAAATCCTTTACATCCTATATACTTGACACTTTCTCCCTGCTGCTTTTCTTCTGTATTTCTAGGTACAAATACTAGAATTATACTTGAAAATACAGTTGGTGCACTGGAGAATCTACCACTTAAAACCACTCTATTCAAAGGAGCATGAGTTCGTAGCCCCTTTGGTTAGCTCAGAGTGCTACTGCACCTCCAGGGAAACTAGAAGTATCCATCTAGCTGCACTTGGTGTCATCTCTTCTCAACTTTTATTTTTTCCAAAGCTGTGACTAATTCTTCTTGATCTCACTATCATTTTTGAGCCATTTAATTCTTTCAGCATTTCCTGCCCTCAGGGAATGTGCCCTCAAAGGACAGTGCTTCCAAATACATTTTTTACTTCCAGATTTTCGAGCCTTTTTGATCAGCTATTGTTAGACCAATAGGCTAGTTGATTCTGGCATCAAACCCTTGTTTGGTAACAGGGAAAAGTTTGTACTTTCCCATTTTGTTCTGTTAATACTTATGATAATATAAACTGAGCCTCACTCACATTAAATGATTCACTTGAAATATACAGAGAAGTTGTGATTTCCTTTTTTTTTTTTTTAAGGGGCTAAAGTAACACTTTTCTACTTATGTAAATTATAAATCCTAAATTCATGCATCCCGTGGGAGCTCAATAAATTTTATTGAATTGAGTTTATGCTTTTATTTGTTTTTCTTCGCCTGGTTTGACAAAGCTGTTTTAGATTCTAATTTGTTTTGCCAAGGAAAGCCGTTTGCAAACAAATAGCTTTACTTACATAACCTGTGAATTGGGGACAACGTGGTCTTTGATCAATGGAGAAAGAAGATATTCTGGTCCTTTATATGGTCATTCTTGCTTCTGTAGGTGATATAACATATAATGACATAGAGACCTTAATTCATGGAAGTACCACATTAGCAAGAGAGAGATGCTGTGTCTCAGAGTACGCAGTTCGAATTGTAGATTCTCTTAATCTGTACACTTATCTGACATTCCATTTAAAATTATTTTTAAATGATTGTCTTGAGACTAAAAAATTAGAAGCAATGAGACAGTATATACTAGTAAATTAATAGACAACGTGAAACACAAACCTTTCCATGTTGATGCCAGCCCTTGTCAAGAATGTTTAGGTCACTCCATCAAGTCAGCCACAAAGACCTGCAAGGTGGAGGAGGGAGAGGTGAGCACCAGTTGAGGCCCTGAGGTCACTGTAGTAGCGGGGGCTGGAGTGGTCCACCGACCTCCGAAACTTCCCTTCACAAGAGACCCACAGGAATCAGAGGTTCTCCTGGATCTGCGTGGAGCGGAGGAATGTGGCGTGCAAAAGGTGGACTGGAGAGCGTGAGGCAGTGCCTCTCGGATCTCCCGTGTGTTCTGGTTCTCCAGAGAAAAGAACCAATAGGAGACTTACTCTTAGGAATTGCCTCACACGATAATGGAGGCTAACAAGTCCCCAGATCTTCAGGGTGAAAGGACAAGCTGAAGGCCTAGAGAGCCAATGGCGTTCCAGTCCCAAAGCCGGCAGGCTGACCGGCAGAGCTGATGCCACAGGCAGGCAGGCGGGAGGAACTCTTCAGACCTTGACCTGGAGAGGCCCACCCACATGGAGGAGGGCAGTCTCCTTTGGTTTGTCTACAGATTTAGATGTTCATTTCATCCAAAGTGCCTCACAGAAACACCCAGAAGTTTTCACTGAATATCTGGGCACCCTATGGCCCAGTCAAATTGACACTTGAAATTAACCAACACAGTAGATATTGTACTTGACTGACATCCTTACCCGGAGATTGGCTTAAATTTTGCACTATAGGCTCCCTGCTTGCTGTATTAGTTCTCTATCGCTGTTGTAACAAATGACCACAAACTTAGTGGCTTAAAACAACACAAATCATTTTCCAGTTCTGGAGGTCCGACGTTTAAAAGGCGCTGGCAGGGGGAGAATCTGCCGCCTTTTCTGGCTTCTGCGGGCTGCCTGCCCCCCTGGCCTCAGGGCCAGCACTTGTTTCAGTGTTCACATCTCCTTTTCTGACCTTCTGCCTCTCACTCATAAAGACTCAAGATTATCTGGGGTCTACCCAGGTAATCCAGGATCATCTCATCCCAAGATCCTTAACTTAATCACAACTGCATAGTCCCTTCTGCCAGGTAAGGTACCATATTCACAGGTTCCTGGGATTAGGATTGATGGATCATTATTCTGCCTAACACACATGTCCAGTCATGTTGGCTTTCTGAAGGACCCAAGCTAAAATGCCCTATGAGCTAAGTACTTTTCCCAAACAATGCTTCTGTAACTATTATTACTACTTCTGTGCTTGTGTCCCTAGTAGACTGTGGATTCCTTGAGAATATTCTTATTCGCTAGTACATCCTGATGCTTAGCAAAGTGTTTGGCATATTATGGACATTTAATAAATATTTAAGGAATTCAACCTTGAATAAAGGTAATGAGATTTTTTTTTTTAAGACTTGAATATTTGAGAGATTTCCCTGGTGGGACATTTTAAACTCTGTGCACAGTATTGCCACTAAGAGTTTAATGAGACAAAGGGATCTGAGATTTCCATCTAGTAAATATTTCCTCCATCAATGGTTTTCCTCATAAGTACTGCTGGTCAATTGTCTGTTTGCTCTTAGATCCATTTCTCCACTCTTCCCTTGCTCGGCTTCACTGGGAACTACATTTCCCATGCACCCTCTCTTTTGGGTGTCCAGGGAGGCAATAGTGGAAAATCAGAGAGCAGGAAGAGAGAGGGGACGGGGCATTTCTCACCCTGTGCTCCTCTTCCTGGTTTCTTGCGGAGTCCTGGCAGTGGCTCTAAGTTCTTGGCCTTTTGACTTTAGGACTCTGGCAGCACCGCTTGCTCCTGCTGTCTCTTCCATCTGAGAGGTAGCAGCGCATCCTGCTCTTGCTAATCTCTGGGTTGACCCACCGTCCCTTTTGATTTCTTAGCCTTGATTCCATCACTCATGAAATCAATTCCCCATGTTTCTTCTACTTAAAGATTCAGAGTTATAACTGTTTTCCCAGTTACACTATGACTGATGCAAGAACAACTTTGAGGATTACTAGAAATTCTTGGCCTCCAAAAAAATGTACTACCTTGATCATACCATTAAGTGAATGATCAGGAATTAAGTTCTCCATCAGCCAATCTACTTAAACCCCATAGTTTTTATGATTTATGGGAGAAAAATTAAAACTGACAAAAAATTCTTTAAATTGAAGTTTTGCTTCTCAAGAATGAGCCCAAGTTCAACAAGACCCCAAATACTGTACTTGATAGGAATAGAGCCAATTCTCAGAAGTCTCTGACTTAAGTCCAGGGCTGATTTAGCTAGGCAATATTTTAGGCAGTTTTTATAAATGTATGCAGCTTCCTGAGTTTTGTGTTATTAAAGAGGCCCTTTCATAGTTTTTCAAGTAAGTCACTACAGTGTAGGAGCTGCCTCAGAAATTCGTATTAAATCTGTTCTTTATAATCTTTAAAGTGTAAAAAGTTGTGATAGCCAATATTAAAATTAACAAGTTTTATAGGCCTAGAGAATTATATTCTGTTGAATCAAGAAATATAACTAAAGCTGAAGAGTAAAAGGGGGATCAATAGCACATAGAGAACTTAAAAACTGGTGGGTAGGGATCGTTCAGAGCATAAAACAGATTTGAAAAATCTGAGAGCTATGAATTGGAGCAATACTGTCATATAGTGAAAAAGAAGAAAAGCTGGGAATACAACATTGCTAATGAATACGAACTGAATATGTATTTCTGGGTTTGTTCCCTATGATTCATAAACGAAAACATTTACATCAAAAAGTGTTTCTTTTACATTTTAATTAAAACAAAATGGTTCTAACAAGATGAAATTTGGTTGCTGACTTCTATCACAGAAAAGGACAGATCTCCAAACCATTTTGTTAATTGGAGAAATGATATTCTGACTGTTGGCCTCACATATCATTCTGAGCTATTTAACAATTGGATAATATTACAAGTGAGCAAACATTTTCAGCATTTTCTTTCAAAAATTTTTGGCTGTGTTTTACGGATTTCATAACGTGGGACGGTATCATTTCAATGAGCTAAGCCTGCTGAAACTTGTAAACTTCCCAGTGTAGCTCTCTCGATGCTTGTTAACCCCCGGAGCAGTACACGGTCTGGCGTGTTTTAACCGATCGTGGCTCTCCTCTGGCTTCTTTTCTAAAAGCTTTGCTCTTGATTTCGCTTTTTCAAGATGCTGAAATGAGGTCATAGGAAAATCCTCAAATCTATCCGAACAATCCTAAATATTAAAATAAAAGATCGAGTTGGTGAGTTAGGCTTCCTTAAAGTATATTTTACATTTATAAGAACCAAAGTTTGTAATATCAACAAAGACAAAAAAATGAGAGCATCAAATGTTTTATAGGTAAATTCAGACCTTCCACCCAATGCCTCCCATTAGAAACTATAGAAACCTTGTAATACTACCAACAATAAATAGATATAAATAAATAAATAACCAAACAAACAGAAACAGAGATGAGAATGTAGAACCACAAAAACAAACAAAAAACAAACAACAACAACAAAAAATCACAACATGGTTTCAGCCTGCCGGTGTGTTTCAGTGGTTGAGCATCAACTCATGAACCAGGAGGTCAAGGTTGGATTCTGTAACACCCCCACCCCCTACCCCCCATCAGGACACATGCCTGGGTTACGGCTTGATCCCCAGTAGGGGGCGTACAGGAGACGGTGATTGATTATTCTCATCACTGATGTTTCTACCTCTCCCTTTCCTCTCTCTGAAATCAATAAAAACATACCTTAAGAAAAATCTATTGTTTCAAAGGATCTGTTATTTCAAAGGGACGGAAGATATAAAGCTTGAAACCAGATAAATTTAGGGAAGTTGTCCCTAGGGGTCAGACTCCTAAGTAAAGCTGAACAGCCTGTTCTATAATTCTCCTCTTCCAAAATACGTCTTCCCCAGCCCCAAGTATATATTATAAACTCTTATATTTTACTTTTTATGTTATCCCAAATTTCATTCCTTAAAAGTTAATAAACATCTTTAATACACACACATGCACAGAGTTCAGCATCTAAGGATATGGTTATAACGTTTATATTAAAACAATTTTAAAAATGTGTATATTTTGAGAGTAAAAAGTAAGACATTCAGAAATAACTAAAAGATATATACCAAAATAATTTTTTAAAATGGTGTCTGTGTTAGGGTGGCGGGATTATGGGCTTTGTTTTCCTTTTCTCTTCAAATTTTTAATAATATGTCTGTATTTTATACTTTACATTGTAAAGTTTACAAGTGAGTGAGGGGTTGTGTGCACTAGGAATAGGAAAAAAAGGGTTTATGGTCTTCAGAACACAAAGACTCTGAAGATTCTTTAGCCAAGTGGAATCATTAGTATCACTTTCAAACAAAACAAAGAAATTATGTTTAGGTTACACGTTATGAGATCATATAGGACAGTGATGGGCAACCTTTTGAGCTTGGTGTGTCAAACTTCGCCAAAAAACTGAGCATAACTCGGGTAGTGTGTCACTTTGAGGAAAAAACTAACTCAAAGACTCTAGTCGCAAATGTTTTCATCCTCGGCATGCGGCCGCGTGTCATCAGAAATGGCTACGCGTGTCAGTGCTGACACGCGTGTCATAGGTTCGCCATCACTGATATAGGGTCTCAGAATTCTTATCCTAAGACTGGGCAAGAGAGATTGAGTTATCTTTATTTCCCTCTCTTAAACCAACGGTACCTGAACTTTTCTCTCTAGTGACATTGGCAACAGAGAATAAATGGTAAGGGAATTTTTCAGATCATCAGAATGTCTGGCTCATCTGATTCTCTAAACTTTACTTGTAAAGTTTACAAGTATGCATAAGGGAATATGGAGCTATTAGTCATTCTCAAATTAGTGTAAACTAGTTTCCCCTGCAGTTTGAGCAGCTTGTCTCTTAACACTTCAAAGAGATGGCCACACCAAAGAAATGGGCTGCTTTCATTTGGAGAGGAAGTGAACAAGGATTATTAGAATTGGAGAGCTGGGGGAGGTTTGGCAGGACTAAGAATTAGACAGCAGTAAAGAGATTTACAAAATAGGAGATACCAAGAGTCTAAAGAGAAATGTGACCCACTTCACATTTTTGCCGGGGTTTGCAGAGGACAAGGAAGCATTCTCCCTCTCCCCTCTCATGTGCATAGAGCAATTAGGTAAGTCACAGCATTAAGGGAGTGTCTGCTACATTGTGAGTGATTTATAACTTGCTTCACAGCAGATGTACTGTTGCTAGAGGACCAGTGGAAGTGCATGGAGCCCCCGCATCCCCCCTACGCCCCCTGGTTATTTTTCTGGATGCTCCTACAACTCAGTTTTTCAGTGTTCTGTTTTGAGTCCTTTGGGAAATTCTTGGATTTTAGAGAATCAGATGAGCCAGACATTCTGATGATCTGAAAAATTCCCTCTTACCATTTATTCTCTGTTGCCAATGTCACTAGAGAGAAAAGTTCAGGTACCGTTGGTTTAAGAGAGGGAAATAAAGATAACTCAATCTCTCTTGCTCAGTCTTAGGATAAGAATTCTGAGACCCTATATGATCTCATAACGTATAACCTAAACACAATTTGTTTTGTTTGAAAGTGATACTAATGATTCCACTTGACTAAAGAATCTTCAGAGTTTTTGTTTTCTGAAGACCATAAACCCATTTTTTCCTATTCCTAGTGCACACAACCCCTCACTCACTTGATACTAAATTACTGAATTTAGATAGAAAAGAGAAATCCAACGTTGAGAGTATAAGCTATATTAATAATATTTACCCTGCTACTAATTTGTTTTACTATTTACTAAAGCTAAATATTTGCTTTACCCTGGAAAATCAATTTACTATGGACCTAAACTGGTTTGGCTCAGTGGATAGAGCATCAGCCCGACTGAAGGGTCAGGGTTCAGTTCTGGTAAAGGACATACCTCGGTTGCATATTCAATACCAGGCCCTAGCCAGGGCTCATGCAGGAGGCAACCAATCGATGTGTTTCTCTCACATGGATGTTTCTCTCTCACTGTTTCTCCCAATTCACTCTCTAAAAATCAATGGGAAAATATCCTTGGGTGAGGAAAAAGAAAGGAAAGAAGGGAGGGAGGGAGGGAGGAAAAATAATTTACTACGGAAATTCAACTATTTTGAACTTAGATTGATTTTCTCAAAGATAGAATTACGCACATCAAATTACCATTACAATGTATGAATTTACATGGTAGGTCATGCCTGTTTATATATACCAACAGATAAGAGCAGTGGTCAAGAAAATTAAAATACATCCCTTCCATTCCCAGAATAGTTTGTATAAAGTGTAGTAGCAGATTTACCTTCCTGTTTTATGTTATACTAGAGGCCTGGCACACGGAATTCGTGCATGCGTACGTTTCCTAGGCCTGGCCTGGGATCAGGGCCATCTTCCCCAGCTGCCCGCAGCTGGCCCCGCCACCCACCGCCACCCACCCCCGGTTCCCCATTCACCATCGGGTGATTGGTGCCTGCCGGCCAGGGGAAGGGACCGAGAGGTGGTCAGTGCACCTCATAGTGACTGGTCCAGCGGTCATTCTGGTTGTTCTGCCGTTAGGGTCAATTTGCATATTACCCTTTTATTATATAGGATTAAAAATAGATTCCCAAATTTGTGAGCAGTGGGGTTGTGGTAAAGAAAAAAAAAAAATACTGGAAATTAAAATGAAATTTTGCACTTCATAATTTGATTGCATACCCTAATGCATAGCAGAACAACTGGCATATAATATATTTGTTCACTGAAACAGTTGTTCAGTGACCTGAAACGCATTATATATTTCCATAGCATACAGCCACTGCCAGTGGTTGTTCGGGTTGTGCCTGTACAATGGCCCCTGACTCGGGGCTGAAAGCCAGCCTGTCTCTCATGGACAGGGCTTGTGCTCTGGCTCCCGGCTGGGTCAGCCTGCAGAATCTTCCCAGAGGGAAGGGGCCTTTTCCTAATACTCCAGAGGGTGTGCCCTTTATCTATTTCACACAAAGGTACTCATGTGTTAACAGTCCCTGGTTTTGTGATTATATTTTGGATCAGGTAAGATGACATTTGGATGTCAGAAGAATATTTTTTTAAATTTGGAGATCTGTACATCTTGGGGCAACAAAGGTTATACACACACACTTGCATGCAGATATATCCGTATAAATATACAGATATAGATATCCTAAAGTAGATTATTTACAGAACTTCAGAAAATACAGGAGATTAGAAAAGCATGATTACGTGTATAGTTCTTCTTGCAGTCCAATGAAGCAATGCCCTTGGGACAGATTTCCTTGGCCTTCTCCTGGCAGGCGGCGTGGTTGCCAGTATCTTGACTGTCTTAGGTGACTTCGTTTGTTGGTTGACACGATCTCTTTCTTTTCGGACCTTGGGCTTTAGATTTTCTTTCTTTAATACTTCTGGGAAGAGGGATGGTTTTGAGTTTTTCTCAGCTTCCACAACTTTATATTTAACCAATTCAAGGACCTTAGCACAGTTTTCATTGAAAATTTCACTTGGTTTTAGATAAAGACTTTGTATTTCTTTTTCATAATGTGCAAGTGTTTCTAAATGTTCTTTTTTATTATTGTTATTATATCCTTTCAGTCTCTGACAATGGTTGTTCCCAGCCTCCGAACTGAAATGAGTTAAAGTGTTACTCTCCCTGGGAGGAGACGTGAGTTTACCCATGTATTCTTCATCTTCACTTGGCATTTTGCAATAAGGAATCCTAGGGTTCGGTGGCAACAATACTTCATGTCTTTCCTGTACCATCAATTTATAGATATTCTGCTCCTTTTTTTCAAGGGACTTCATTTTTAGTGTGCTTTCAAAGCAAGTGTTTGATTGAGTTATTTCTGATTTACCATTCCAACTGTGTGGATTTTGAATCTCTGTTTTGAAATCAAAAGTTTCTGCTTCAGAAAGCTGCATGAAACCGTGTGCTTTCCTTTGTTTCTTAAGCACTATATCTGTAGGTCTTTCTGATGACTTCTTGGATGGAATTGCTTGGGTATTTTTGTTGGAAGAAGGTTGTACTTTAATTAAAGCCAGTGTTTTCTGTTCTCTAATGATTGCTGGATTTCCTTTAATATTCTGTAAGGGAAAATACTCCTTTTCCTCCTTCCTGGTCAATTCTGTTTCTACAACTCTATCCTCAGGAGACTTTTGTAAAGTAGCTTTATGAATAACTTTTGGATATTTATCTTGCTTTTCTGAATGCTCACGCATAAATTTATTTTCATCTCTGAAAGATAAATCTGGCTTTATACATTTAAATGGTGTGAAACTAGAATTAATCAAATTTATATGGTTGCTGATTCCCTTTAATTGCCTTTCAGTGATTAGTCCAGATTTTGAAAGTTTATCTATAAAAAGTATCTGGAGGTATTTACTTAAATCATCTTTTAGACTTAATAGTTCATTTTCTGATAAAGCTACAAGATAGTTTTGCAGAGATTTATCTACAGGATATTTCATGTTTATTTCAAGCCTTCTACCAAAATCCCCCTTTGAAATGTCTTGTCCTAACTCATGAAAAGATACTGAAGAACTTTTAGAATTTAGAGAAGATATGTTTGAGTGCATAGGTTCAGTTTCTGTCTCTTTAAATAAACTGCTTTCCGAAAGGTTTTTTTGGAAATAGTTTTGCAGAATTTCGTTTAAAAAGGATCTCAGCCTTATTTCCAAATGTTTATCTATGAAATGATGATTAAAATTATCTACAAAAGACATTGTTTCTTTTACAATTTCTGAAGATTTCTCCAGAGAAACATTTTGCCCTTTTGGTTCTGTTTTCTCATTCATCAAATACAGATTTTGATAGATTTTAGGTAAATCCTCTTTGGTGATATGTCCTGATTCTGAAAGTCTTTCTATAAGGTAATGCTGGATATGTCTGCTTAACTCAGATTTAAATTTTTTAATTTCTGACTCTGAGAGTGTTTCTAGAAATACACGCAGCTTTGGATTCAAATTAGGTTTTCTCTCTAATTTGTCTGCTTCCTCAAAATTCTCTTTGATTTCTTCAAGGTCTTCTGCATTATTTAGAAAAGGATGTTGGATTAGTTTCTCTAATTCTTTTTCTGGTTGTCTTCTCTTTTCAGACTGATTATGTTTTAAAAAAACATTAAATATGTTTTTGAAAAAGGATTTTAACTTTATTACATCTGGCTCATTAAGTTTACCCATTAACAAGTTATTTAAATTTTCTAAGGTAGAATTTAGATCATTTTCTTCTCTATCAAGCCTCTGACGATTACTTGGCAAATCTGTTTTTTCATCTGGTGTTGACTGATATTTTGTATCTTGTGTGGATGTATTTTGGCTTTTGTCTATAAACGTGGCTCTATTCAAAAAAGAAGTGGTTTCTTTGGGAATGATGGGTATATTCTGCTTTGCAAGAAAATCTGTTTTGCTCTTGATTTCTGAATAATCGTCTGTGGAGTCCTTTGGCTTTTCTCCAGCAAAGGCTGATTCTGTGTGCAGCAAAGAACTCTTCTGGCCTCCATCATCTAATTCTACCACTTTGATGATCCCAGATCCTAAAAGAGTATCTACAGGAAATGCTTGCACTATCTGGCTTGCAACAGATCTGGCCTCTGGCAATTCTTCCCCATCATCGCTTTCTTCATAGTGACCTGGAATATTTGAATATAAACTCTCCCAAGATGTGGGTAATTGATTCTGCCAGCTCAGCTGTGTCTCACTCAATTCTTCCACTCCCATCGCCAACTTGGAGAGGAATGGGGCAGTGAATATCTGCTTTATAATGTAATCATGTGCGATGCTATTGAAATCTGGTTCGGCGCTCGACACTTCACTTTCTAAATGTTTCTTTTTGACACTACTTTTTTTTTTAATTGGAAAAGCTATCTCACCGTCCTTCAAGTGGTTTTCAGAGACAAGGTCCCTTTCCACCTCTAGAGAATTTCCTGGCCCATCTTCTGACAATGAAACTCCAGGAATATCTTTAATTTTTGGATTTACAGGAGACTCTGAATTCAAAATGTCTCCTTTTGAAAGCCAGTTATTTAAATCTTGGATTTTTTCAAGTATTTTATCTTCCAAACTTCTTGGTGGTTTATCATGAACAAGTGGAAGTGGAGAATTATGGCTTTTCTCTCCTGCTTCAGTGTCATTAGGAATGTTTGATTTAGAAAATATTTTATCTAAAAGGTCTTCAAGATTTTTACTTAAACGTGGGCTGAGCACCACAGATTGCTGTAAGTTGTGTAGGAGGTCAGTAAAACTTAATGATTTTGAGAGGCGACCTCTATGTACATCTACACTTTCAGTCGGTGATGATTCTCTTTTAAAGTTTGGCAAAGATGTATTTGGTAGTCTTTCCTTCAACTGATTCTTAATATCTAAACTCTTTATTGTGGTGATGGTAGGATCACAGTCTAAATTATTCTTACTGCTTACAGTCTGTTTTGTGATGGTATCAGGATCAGGGGCTAACTCTTTCTTAGTGTCTACAGTCTTAGTGTCTACAATGCTGCTATCAAGACCACTGGGCTGGTTTGTATCAGTAGGGCTTGAAGGTTTGGAATGTGTTGGGTCAGGAGGATCTTGGTCCTCGTGTTCTATAACCTCTGTACTTAAAGTGTTTCTATATTTAGACATATCTTCATTGTTCCTTTTACTGGCTGGTATTTTGTTGTTTGTAAGCCTTAGAAAAGGATCAAAATCGTCCTTGGTGTTGAAATTCTGTAAAATTAAAAAAAGGTAAGACATCCTGTAACATTTATTTTGAATTTATAATACATTTTCTAGCTAAGTCTTTGAGCAATCTGTCAGTCTATCTATCCATCCTCCTACCTTCTACAAACTGAAAACTAACTTTAATTATTTTAAAAATATTTGAAATTTTAATGCAAAAATTTCCATTTTCTAACTCTGATACTATTTTGTGTCCAAAAGCTTTTTCCTACCTGGAATATTTGTGAATACTTCACAAATAGTAAAGAATTCAACTTCCAGTGTTAGTTGCATTTGCTTAAACAATGGCGACCATCGGGATCTAAGTCCTATCCATACAAACATGAATCATTTTAGGAAATTTTTTAAAAATGCAAAATAGTATATATCCCAGTGAAAGTATCAGGAATATTCTTTTTTTTTTTTTTTTTAGGAATATTCTTTAAAGGCTGACTTGGGGGCATATATCACCTGCTTTTAAGTCTGAGAATTTCAACTGGGATGAGTTCCATTCAACCCTTAGAACATCACAGTAAAATCTTGCTTTTTGATTAGTACTTTATATGCCTCAAAAATGGTTAAGAGACAGCAATACACAAAATCCTGGATTACAGTGAAATTTCAGTGTGACATCCATAGGCAGTTTTGTAGCTCTGGAATCGAACTATTTTATCACTGAAATGAAGTCTCTTATTCAAAACTTTTGTTCAAACAACTTCTACATTATCTATCCAATTGAAAAAAACAAAGTGTGAAATCAACCTAGAATTTTAGTTCATGTCACATTAGTAGTCCAAGCTTCATTTTAATGGATACACTTCATTACAACTGGTTTTCAAATACTAGTTGATATCCAGGTGACAGCATAAGAACCCACTTAGGTTTTTTGAAAAGTACAAATTCCTAGGCTCCATTTCGAAACTGAGGTTCTTAGGTCAGAGGTGGGACCTGGGAATATGTATTTTTAAAAGATATCCCAGTATTTCTAATGATTATTTTGGTTTTGGAGCCATTGAATTACATATTGTATTAGGAAAGCCTAATAGTTAAGTATGATTGGTATTGGAATAGAATAACTCAGCACTCACCTGATATTTTGGTTTGGGTTCTGAATGTTCTGGTCTCAAAGATGCTACCATGTATTGTTTTTGAAAAAAAGCCACCTTATAAAAAGAGAAGTTTTAATTTTGGACTGCTTGTAATGAAAGAATATTTCCCAAGTTTCTCATAATATTATACTTTTCCAATTATCAAAATAAATCTATATTTATAGATACACAAATATATATCTATTCTTAGCTTCCTTAATACTGTAATATTTATTCTACTGAATTTATAAAACCAAAATGATGTACAACAACTTCAAGGAGAAACAAAAGTAGAAAACAGAATTGTCAGAACAAATTGTAATTTAACTTTAAAAGATTTTAAAATGCTTTAGATAACAAATGGCATCTGATAATATATTGAAATCACATTCTCAGTGATTCTCAGGAGACAGAAAATGAAACCTTTAAAAATATTTTTCATAATTCATAGAAGGAAACTGGTAGACAATGTCCATTTGGTTTATATCTCAAGAAATATTTAAAATATATTCTTAAAGCCTTAAAGATAACCATTAGAAAAATAAAAATTCATGCCTAATAGCATTGAGAAAAATTAGAGGGAAGATTTGAAATATAAATGCTCTAAATCACTCATCTTTCCAAGTGTAATATCAACACACTCTACCTGAAGTTGGTAAGTTGAAAAATCAAATAGACTTTCAATAAGTTAAAACTAGAATAAAACTTACTGGAAGAACTATAAAGCAAACTGTTAAAAGTAGTCATCCTAGGGAAATGAGAATGGTAGTGTGGTTGTGGGTAGAGAAGGATAACTTTCATTTTGCATTATACCCTTTTGTGCTGACAGAATTTTTCAGGGCTGTGCAGGTATAGCTTTAATTTTTTTTTAAAAAAAACTTATAAAACTTATAAATGTAAAAATAATAAAGGGAATTCTTAATAGGGCATTGATTAAATAATTGTACAGGCTCACAATGAGAGACAGTAGAATTTGGTGGTTTGCAACACAGACTCCAGAGCCAGTCTGCCTGTGTTCAAAACCCAAATTTACCACTTAATACCTGTGTCATTAGACAATCAGCCCCTCTATGCATGATTTCCCTACATATAAAATATAGTAATAATATTTACCTCATAGGATTGTTGTGAGAATTTAATGAGTTAATATATAAAGGCACTAATATAGTAGCTTGCAATAAGCGTATTGGATATTATTATTATTAAAAACATTTTAGCCATTTAAAGTAATTAAGTAGATATAAAGGCTATCTAAACAATGTGATATTAAGTGAAAATTAAGATGCATAAAACATGGCTAGTTTATCATGATAAGCAACTGGAAAAATGTTGGTGGCATATAGGAAAGTCTTTTTGCAAAAGGGACTCAAGTGGAATAAGAAAACTTGAATAGACAATATTATTAAATTTTTTTAAAATAATTAAAATACATCACTATACATTGTCAAAATTCATTGAGCTGTATTTCACAGAGTAAACATTAATGTATGTAAACTAAAATTAAAATAAAAACAAAATGTTGGGGGTCAAGAAATAATTCAGAGACTTGGCTAAGAACATCCCTATTTGAGGAAGTGTCAAACCCCTTTGACACAGGAACCCTGAGTTTTAGCTCCTCACCCCAGCTTTAACTCTGTAACTTCGAGTAAGTCACTTAAGCTCTCAGAACTAGCTTTTTTGTTTCCTCACTTGAAAACAGTTGGATAAAGGAGTCAATTCTGAGTTGATAATAAATATAATAAATCACTTATTTAAAAAAGACAGTGAATCTAACTGTATTACAAATGTAAGATATAACTACACTGAAGGGAGTAGGAGAAAAAAAGAACTGATCTTGGTAACGATGTTTTGACTAGAAATGTAAGGCTAAAGATAAAATGTACATAAACACTGTATGTACACTAGTAGGTAAATTTGTTTGTCATGGGTACAGTACAAGTTAGGAATTCTGAAACTGCTTTATATATATGTAAATGGATAGTGAATGTTGAGATCCATATTTCTCATGGTTGGAGAGAGAAGTTACATCCTAGACAAACAAGAAAGGAAGACTAGAATAAACCAGGATGTGGGATAATGGGTACTTTCCTACATTTGGGGTGTAAATACAAATTAATAAATTTGGCTTAAAGGGTAATCTGGCAGTTTCTATGAGAATAAAATGTGTGCATATACTTTGACCCAAACAATTCCACTTTTCATATCTATATAATAAAAGCCTAAGCGACTGTTATGGCAGAACGACCAGAATGACTGGTCGCTATGATACGCACTGACCACCAGGGGGCAGACGCTCAACACAGGAGCTTCCCCCTTGTGGTCAGTGCGTTCCCCAGAAGGAGTGCCACTCAGCCTGAAGCCGGGATCACTGTTGGCGAGTGCAGCTGCCATGGAGGGAGCTTCTCCCAACTCCGGGCAGCGCTACCAAGTAGCGACAGCAGGCGCAGTGGGCTGGGATGAGCACGAATGGCGTGGTGTCAGGCCCCGATTCGGGCTTCTCCTTGGCCGCCTGCCACTTGGTGCACTGCTATATCCCCCAAGGGGTCCCAGACTGCGAGAGGGATATCCTACTGTCAGCTTAAGCCCAATCTCAGTGCCGTTCTCTGTAGAAGGCAGTCAGTCTAAACAACTCAGTGACTCAGGGAAGCGCAGGAAACTCAGGGTGAACCTGCCTCCGTGCTTGACTCACCCACTCGATGGTGTTCGCAGGACAGACTGTGGTGGCCCAGCCCGTGCATATGCAGCAGCAGCTGAAGCTCAAGCCACAGGCTGTGCAGCAGTAGGAAGCCATCCAGTCACAAGCTGGCAGTTGGACATCCCCTGAAGGGTCCTGGACTCTGAGAGGGCACAGGCTGGGCTGAGGGACACCCCCCACCCACTGTACGAATTTCGTGCACCAGGCCTCTAGTTTATCCTATAATATACTTATACAGGTGAAAAAAAGATAATGCTTACCATTTAGCAAGTGACTATTATGTTCTAAGCCCTTTAAAATTATTTGAAATAAATGATAGCATACTTATTTTGCAGATGAGAAAACTGAAACTCAGATGTAAACTGCCCAAAGTTATATGACCATGGAAGTGAAAGAATCTAGGTATTTCTACCTGTAAAATCCAAGTCCTTTTATTATTTCATACAGGTTTCTCTTACCATCACCAAACACTGCCTTTCACTGGTGGGTAAAGTTAAATTCCTCATCCCTCCCCACCTTTCTTACATCCTGATGTTTGGGAAAATATTTTAGCATCTAGACATTGTTAGTGTTTAAATAGAAACTAATTAAGCCATATCTGAAAAGTCTTAATTTATGAAGGGGCTCTAAAAATGTGAAGAAACTATTGAAAGACTGTCACCTGAATCAGCCAAGAGTTGAAAATTTAGTCCTTTCCAATTCAGATTAGCACTTCAAAAGTTTGTCTCAAAATACTGCATTTCTTTTTAAAAAATACGTTTTTATGCCGAAACCGGTTTGGCTCAGTGGATAGAGCGTCGGCCTGCGGACTCAAGGGTCCCAGGTTCGATTCTGGTCAAGGGCATGTGCCTTGGTTGCGGGCGCATCCCTGGTGGGGGGTGTGCAGGAGGCAGCTGATCGATGTTTCTCTCTCATCGATGTTTCTAGCTCTCTATCCCTCTCTCTTCCTCTCTGTAAAAAATCAATAAAATATATTTTAAAAAATACGTTTTTATTGATTTCAAAGAGGAAGGGAGAGGGAGAGAGAGAGAGAAACATCAATGATGAAAAAGAATCATTGATCAGCTGCCTCCAGCTCGCCCCACACTGGGGATGGAGCCCACAACATGGGCATGTGCCCTGACCAGGAATCGAACAGTGACCTCCTGGTTCTTAGGTCAACGTTCAACCAACTGAGCCATACTGGCTGGGCAAAATACTGCATTTCTTTAACACACTACCTTAGGTTCATTTTTTAAAACCCTCTTCTTTTAGCCCTGACCAGTTTGGCTCAGTGGATAGAGCATCAGCCTACAGACTGAAGGGTCCCGGGTTCGATTCCAGTCAAAGGTATATAACTTGGTGTGGGCACATCCCCAGTAGGGGGTGTGCAGGAGGCAGCTGATTGATGTTTCTCTCTCATTGATGTTTCTAACTCTCTATCCCTCTCCCTTCCTCTCTGTAAAAGATCAATCCTATCTAATAAAGAGGGAATATGCTAATTGACCGTCACACCCTCACAAAGATGGCAGCGCCCACAGCCACAAGATGGCTGTGCCTATCCCCTCATCCCCCCCGCCTCTCAGGGCCAGCCCAAGCTGCAGGCAAGCCTCCGATGGCAGCTGCCCAGCCGTCCAGGGCCACCTGAGGTTCAGGTTACCAGGGCCGGCCGAGGCTTGCACTGCTGGCAGTGGCAGGGGTAGAGGTGTGATGGGGGCATCACCTTCCCCTGATCGTCGGGTCACCTCCTGCCCCTGAGGGCTCCCAGACTGTGAGAGGGGGCAAGCCGGGCTGAAGGACCCCCCTCCAGTGCATGAATTTTCATGCACCGGGCCTCTAGTAAAATATATATTTTTAAAAAGCTGATTAAGGTAAAAATTAACACATTTCTATTAAAAGAAAGGAAAAAAACCTCTTCTTTTAAATTCTAACAACTTAAGAGTTTATTTTACCATAAAATTCTGAGGATTTTTGTGACTTGTCTGTGAAGCAATCAGCTTAGACTTTTCAGAATTTTTTTCAAGAACTCTGATATGTCTTCTTCAGAAGCCTGTTGCCATAGGTGATGGATTCTTTCAACCTTCTAAATCTATTGATTGTACATAACCTACAGTGTATGGATTACCCACTAAATTTATCTTGTTCAATTTACTTTAGTTTCACCTGTTGTATACTGGTCTGACTACCACCTTTAAGAAATATATATATAAGGTAAGTTTTCTTTTTCTTTATTTTTTGAAAATCCAGCTATTTGGAAATAATTGTTGATTTATATGCATTTGTAAGACATAACACAGAGAGCCCATGTACCCTTTATCCAGTTTCCCTCAATGGTAACATCTTGTAACCAGGGTACTGACATTATAAGGTCAAGTTGCAGAACATTTCCACCAGGATCCCCAATGTCCTTTTACAGATAATAACACCCATTTCTTTTCTGCCTCCACCACCTACTTAATGCCTGGCAACCACTAATCTGTTCTTCATTTTTATAATTTCAAGAATGTTATGTAAATAGAGTCATACAATGTATACCATTTTGGGATCAGCTTTTTTATTCACTCAGCACAATTCTCTGGACATTTGTCCAGGTTGCTGTATGTAACAATACTTTGTACCTTTTTATTGCTGAGTATTATTCCATGGTATGGATATATCACAGTAATAGCCATTCATCAATTGAAGGACATCTGGGTTGTTTCCACTTTTGGGCTATTATGAATAAGGCTGCTATGAATATTTGTATTCAGGTTGTTTTTGTAAACATAAGACTTAATTTCTCTGGGATAAATGCTGAAGAGTAAAATTGTTGGGTTACATAGCAGTTGCATATATACTGAGTGGCCAGATTATTATGATCTCTGAATGCATAATAATATGACCACTCAGTATATATCCTATATAATAAAAGGCTAATATGCAAATTGTCCCCTCGACCAGGAGTTCGACCAGCAAGCAGGCTGGCTAACTACCCATGTCCCCTCCCCATGCACTGGGTCTCTACTATATATATACACACTGAATGGCCAGATGATTATGTGTTCAGAGATCATAATAATCTGGCCACTCAGTGTATATTTTTTTGAGAAACTGCCAAACAGTGTTCAGGAGTGGCTATACATTTTAAAATTCCCATCAATTTCTCCATATTTGGTTTTATTATTGTTGTATTGATGTTTTCATATTTTCATTCCTGATGTTGGTGACTTGCATCTTCTCTCTTCTTGCCTTCATCAGTCTTATAGAGGTTTATAAATTTTGTCAATTATTTTGAAAAACTAGCTTTCTTTGTTTCACCGATTTTTTCTATATTTTTCTAGTTTTCAATTTTATTAATTTCTGCTATTTATTCTTTCTTCCCAAGTTTCATTTTTCACTTAGAGTTTACATTCAATGTTATTTTGTATTAGTTTCAGATATATAGCACAGTGGTTATCATATAATCATAATTTTACAAAGCGTTCTTTATTATTTCTTTTTCTTGTTGGTTTGGGTTTATTTTGCTTTTGAGGGTGGGACCTTAGATTATTGATTTGAAAGTTTTCCTTTTCCAGTGTACATTTAGTGCTATACTTTTTCTTAGTGCAGTTTTAACTGTGTCTTAACCAATTTTGATATGTTCTATTTTCATTTTTATTCAGTTCCTCTTTGATCCAGGAATATTTAGAAATATGTTGTTTAACTTCCAAGTGTTTGGGGATTTTCCTGTTGTCTTTCTGTTCTTGATTTCTAGTTTGGTTCTGTGTTCTGACAATGAGACAAGATGGACCTATACACTAGTATTGCTACCCCACCCCACATTGTCTACTTCTTCACAGCAGGCTAAGACCCATTAGCTCAAAAACCTGCCAGAGCCACACTAAGTTTCATACACACCCAACTGTTTTAAACATAACCAAAATGAGCAGACTTTTAGCTATTTAGAGCCAGCCTGCTTTGCATACCCCATGAAACTGTGCCCAGAATATTTCAGTCATAGATAAGGTAAACCTTGAGGGTATAAAGACCCCAGGCCTTTGATGCCCCGTGGAGTTCTCTAACCCAGACACTCCCTTCAAGGTGGCTGAGAAAAATAACCAGGCATGCACAGCCTCATTAACTCTTATTACTAAGTGGGAATAGGGTCTCTGTTGACTATGCAGCCCACTGATACTGTGGTGGTGGGAGAATCAGAGCGTTCTTCAGGCAGGGGATGACAGATCAGCTCCCAGCTGAGCCCTGACAACACTCTCCCAGCTGGGCAATCAGAGCACTGCCTTGTTCTGTGGGTGGAGATGGAAGACAGGCTGCCTGCTCTCCCCCACCTAATTGGAAAATCAGACTGTATCACCTGCTCCCCAGGGGTGGCAGTAGGGGTATGAGATAGAAGACCAACTTCCTGCTTGTACCCACTGATACCATGTATGGGAGAAAAGCATGGCTTTTCCATTGGTGTTTGGCTGGAGTAGGGTGGGTATTGTCAAAACAAATTTGCTTCATTTTCACATAAAACTTCTGAGGATTTGTAGGTTTCTTAGCACTGCTATATAATTGCTCAAGGTCCTTATAGTAATAATTTTTTACTTTAAACAGCAGTAATATCAGATTAATGATTTGTAAGACAAATTGGGATGTCTTTACCTTAGGAATTACAGGGAGATCTCATCTTGCTTCCTATTCTGTTGATATGTATGAAGGCTGTCTTTTCTTCTCTTTCATTAACCACTGTGCCTCTCCATAATGCCATGATAAATACCTCTCTTTCCTTTATCTCTCATTTATCTTTTCTTCCTCTGCATATTTTAAAATGGTGAACTTTTGTGTACCATTTACATAAATATTGTGTGTGTATGTGTTTGTGACTGTTTATAACAAAGACATATACCCATTATTTGCAGGGTTTTTTCTGAGTTGAATACCCTCCTCCCTAACCCAGACCTTAACACCCGTAATCGAGATCCGTGGGAAGTCGTGGGATGCAATTCCCCACATTCACACGT
The DNA here is from genome assembly GCF_027574615.1 of Eptesicus fuscus. Classification (NCBI taxonomy): domain Eukaryota; kingdom Metazoa; phylum Chordata; class Mammalia; order Chiroptera; family Vespertilionidae; genus Eptesicus; species Eptesicus fuscus. The sequence goes on along the minus strand of NC_072483.1, from coordinate 84,625,288 downwards.
GGCCTTAAGCCTTGGCTGCAAGTGATCTTAGAGGGACTGAGGGATATATCTGGGAGTAGGAAAATATATTTAGAGTATACTTGTGAGCATTTGCCTAACACTACCAATACCTCTAGGCTAGGGGGTAGTCACTTGGGAAACAAACTATTAGTGGCAACAGCAATAAGCCAAAACCCACATGGCAAATACAACATCTGTCGGGTGACTACTTTATACCATTATGCCAGATGCAAGAAGATAGAAAGATGAGTGACATAAATATCTTGCCCCAAATATATAAAGGCTGTGGTCACATAATCAGGTACAAAGGATGGAATAGTGCTCTGGTGACAAACCACCAGAGATGCCGTAGTTAATATGGAGTCAGGCCCAATCTCCAGCCAGATCATCTTTACCTGTCAGTGCTACTTTGCCCATACTGACTGTACTTTTTAAAATTATAGCTTTTAGAACAATTATGTTGCTGTGATATAATGTTTCCTTCAAGTAAGTCTTTTCCTCTACCTGGCTATAAGGTCTTTGAAATCGAGAGCTATATTCTTTTCATTTTTGTATCCACAGTGTCTTGCACATAGTAGGTACTCATTAAAAACGTGTTTGTTGAGTTCTTAGGTTCCAGAAACTGTTCCAGATGCTGGGAAAACAAGATACAGAACTCCCAGCTCTCATAATGCTTACATTCTGGTGGAGAAGATGGACAACTGTGACTAAAGATCTTGTACAATGGCACTTAGGAGATAATTTATACTTGCCTAGCAGTCTCTAAGTGAGTCCTTTGGAGACCCTTGGGACTGCATATTTCTGATAAAATTTATCTTCATCAAAATATTTTGAGTTGGAATAGACATAAAATTTCTATTTCTCTAGTCTACTGATCCTACCACAATAGGATTGTTTGAATGCCACTATTATGAGGTTCAGTTCAATTCAACCAACACAATACAATCTGTATGGGCAAGATACTAGAAAATATTCTTATATTTTATCTCACTGGGTCATCATTTTGGTTAAAAGGCCTTTCATTACTCATATCTATCCCTATCTTGCCCCAGGTCCCTGCATTCTTTTTTTAAAAATATATATATTTTATTGATGTTTTTACAGAGAGGAAGGGAGAGGGATAGAGAGTTAGAAACATCGATGAGAGAGAAACACCGATCAGCCGCCTCCTGCACGCCTCCTACTGGGGATGTGCCTGCAACCAAGGTACATGCCCTTGACCGGAATTGAACCCGGGACCCTTCAGTCCCCAGGCCAACGCTCCATCCACTGAGCTAAATGGGTCAAGGCAGTCCCTGCATTCTTAATAGGATGCTCCAAGGCACTCTATGCCTTCATCTAGTGTGGCTGCATTTGCTTTTCTGTCAGCTACATTCACTAATGGAGATTTGGTTACTCAAGATCAGGTGGCAAGAGAAGGTGGTTGATCAAACTTCAATTCCTTTACTGTGACATGGTACAATTTATCTAACCTCACTGAACCTGTTTCCACATCTGCAAATGTAAACAATAACAATGCCTATTTGTTGTGAGGATTAAAAAAAATAATGCACATTAAAGCTTAATACGTGCCCATCTATAGTATATTATCATTAACTACTAGAGGCCCGGTGCATGAAATTCGTGCACGGAGGGGGGTTGTCCCTCAGCCCAGCCTGTACCCTCTCCAATCTGGGACCCCTGGAGGTCCCTCAGCCCAGCCTGACATCCCTCTCACAATCCAGGACTGCTGGTTCCCAACTGCTTGCCTGCCTGCCTTCCTGATTGCCCCTAACCACTTCTGCCTGCCAGCCTGATCACCCCCTAACCACTCTGCTGCCAGCCTGTTTGCCCCCAACTTCCCTCCTCTGCCAGCCTGGTCACTCCTAACTGCCCTCTCCTGCAGGGTTGATCACCTCCAACTGCCCTCCCTTGCAGGCCTGGTCCCTCTCAACTGCCCTCCCTTGCAGGCCTGGTCCTTCTCAACTGCCCTCCCTTGCAGGCCGGGTGCCTCCCAACTGCCCTCTCCTGCTGGCCATCTGTGGTGGCCATCTTGTGTCCACATGGGGGCAGGATCTTTGACCACATGGGGGCAGATATATGTGTGTTGCAGTGATGATCAATCTGCATATTACTCTTTTATTAGATAGGATAGAGGCCTGGTACAGGGGTGGGGGCCAGCTGGTTTGCTCTGAAGGGCGTCCCGGATCAGATGGGGGTTCCCTTGGGGTGTGGGGCAGCCTGAGCGAGGGGCCTGTGTGGTTTGCAGGCAGGCCACGCCCCCTGGCAATGCAAGCGGAGGCCCTGGTATCTGGAATTTATTTTCCTTCTACAATTGAAACTTTGTAGCCTGGAGCGGAGCCAAGCCTGGGGCTCCCTCCGAAGCCAGCAGCCATTTGTGTTGGGGTTATAATTGAAACTTTGTTGCCTTAAGCGGGTGAGCCCGGCAAGGGTGTGCGGAAAGCTTTGCTTCCCCTGTTGCCAGCGGCAACCCTGGCCTGCTCTCTCAAGCTACATTCTGCCGCCATTTGTTTGAATTTGTTTACCTTCTATAATTGAAACTTTGTAGCTTGAGTGGAGGCTTAGGCCTGGCAAGGGCAGGCGGAAAGCTTGGCTTCCTCTGTTACCTAGGAAACCTTGCTCTCTGTGGCTGTAGCCATCTTGGTTTGGGTTAATTTGCATACTTGCTCTGATTGGATGGTGGGCATGGATGGTGGGCGTGGCTTGTGGGTGTGTCAGAGGTATGGTCAATTTGCATATTTGTCTATTATTAGATAGGATTAACTAGCACGGTGCCTGCTATATCATAGATATTCAAAGAATGTTTCACGAATTAATCCCCACTTAACTTCCAGTGAATAGGGGAGAGAATGGTGCCACAATCTAGTCTTCTGACTTAAAATCCTGTACTCCTGCTGCAATATGATGCCTTGTAGATAGTATGCAATTCTCCCCCCACCTCCAGATCAGGCTCGTTCTGGGTGGTATGGCCGTAGACTATTTTTCCCCCCTAAATAGAAGTTTAAGGCAGTAATCTTAATGGATTTTTTTGTGCTAATTTTAGGTGCTTTAATCAGTCTGGAAGGAGTAGTCTAAATATCAAAACGTTAAAATTTTCAGGGCATTTTAATGGATTATTGGGACAACTGAATTGAATATTAGTATCAGTAATGTATTGAAAATTTGGGATTACTGTCCTTAAAGGGACTAATCCCTTTGCATGGAGTCCAAGACATTCTTATATTAAATTCTACTCTACAAAAGAGTATTTGCATGGGGTTCCAATGTCTCGAATTGAGGCAGTTAAGTCATTAAAAATTGCAAGGAAAAGCACTGATGCTTCCTCTGGGGCTCCAAAACTTCCTCCCTGAGTAAGCATGGTCCTTCTCTACTGAGTGCAAAGTGTGAAGCAGAGAACGTTTTCTTTCTCTCCTTCTCACTTTTCATCTCATATCTCTTTTAAAAAAAAATATATATATATATATATATTTTATTGATTTCAGAGAGGAAAGGAGAGGGAGAGATAGAAACATCAATGATGAGAGAGAATCACCCAGCGGCTGCTTCCTGCACACCTCCACTTGGGACTGAGCCTGGGTGGCACCAAGCCCCACAACCTGAATTGAACCGTGACCTCCTGGCTCACAGGCCTACACTCAAGTACTGAGCCACGCTGGCTGGGCTCAGTATTTCTTTCTTGTCTGATCCTCATCCCAAGCCACACAAGCTCTGTTGTAGCTCTGAAATACTTACTGCTGGTAGTCTGCATGTAGACAGTTAAATCTTGAACAATTAATCAGTTAATTGCCACGATATTTTGAATTTAATTAAAAGAAGTCCACCACTTGCATCTATAGATGCTTATGGCATACAAATGGTTAAATTTTTTCAAAGAAAGGAATCCAATATCATTAATTTCAGGTATTGATGGGCAATTGGGATGAGAAGAATGGTTTCTTTAAAATTGTTCATATCACAATAGATGGGCAGAGGTAGTCCATGCTTTCCGGGTAATATTGTGAGTTGCTTATTAAGCAATAGCAATTTTGGCGGAGGCAGAAGTAAACAATTCAATAGCATAGTCTGCTAAAGTTAATGTTATATTTATATTGCTTTATAATAATAAATTTATAATAAATGATAAAATAGATGCATGATAAAATATTAATTCAAAACAATATAAAATGTTAATAATTGTTTTTAAAGGATATGTTGTCTACTTACTGTTTTTCCTTTTTTATTTGTATTTAGCCATCCGCAGTTCTTATCTTGCATTAACTCATCTGAAAAAAATTTTAAAAATAATTATATAAATAAGTTGGAATTTATCGCATTTGACCAGCATGTTCTATACCTGCATCTAATGATTGTGTAGCATAGCTATTAAGAGCGCATGCTCTGGAGCCAAACCACTTGCTCTCAAGTAGTCTCTGTAACTAACAAACCATCTAACTTGGGACAACTTATCTGGACTCCCTCTCAGTTTCCTCACTTGTCAAACAATGAAGATCCTCCTTCATAGGGTTGTTATGTGATTTAAAGGGCTAAAGCATGTCACACCATGTGTGGAACATAATAAGCACGCAATGAATGCAAATGTTGTTGTTATAACATGTTACCATCATTACTACTCCTTTTAATCTCTGTCACACTGCACTCTTGGGTCTGTCACTAATAAATCCAATTACTATTTTCAATAGTACTGTTAAAATGCACACACGTAATTAAAATTAAATGGCATTGTGCTCTGTACTTTTGTGTACAGAAAAGATTGTCTCTTAGTCAGATTATAGTCAATGTTTATATTGTGTACTTCTACTTTTTCTGGCACTTAATGCCAATTCAAAAAATAAAGTAAAAACAAACAAAAAACTCATCATGCACTCTAGGTGGTTCTGAATGTTTTTGTAGCTGTTAAAAGGGAAGCACATTCTTTCCTTAAACCCCAACATGGCACAGCGGGAAACCTCCAGAACTCTGACCCAACACCATTGTTTGATTTGGTTGTTACATGCTCATGCTGTTCTAGTTGTTAAATATTCTGATTACTACCTTAGGGTTTACTGGTATGTTGCATATGTTTTCATAATGATATCACGGAACAACTTTTTGAATTAGAAAAACCTCTTCACTAATAGATCTACAGGGTAGCCAACATGTTTGTAAACACAGATAAACATAAGTGGTTTACTACATGGTGATGGAAAAAAATTAAAAATAAATGAACAGGCTACTAAATATTATAATACATAAAAATAAACATTATCTAGGATTTTAAGGTCACTTGTATGTTGCTTTATTTTCCACTTATATTATAATTCCATAGATTTTTCATACCAGTTATTACAACATATAAGTGGATTTACATTTTGAAAGAAAATTTTGATAACCATTGTTTTATATGAGTTCATGTTTTCAATTTCACTGAATATTTGAAAATTATAAGAATACATATACAAATAATAACATACGTATAAAACCAGGGAGCTTTACATATTCATCCAGCGTGTTAAATGAACAATATGAACTCTGAAATAAAAACAGACCAGTAAAAGTTAATAGAAACAATAATTAAATATCAATATAAATTTTAAACTTAGTATTATTGATGGCTATAAATAACTAGAGGCCCGGTGCATGGATTCGTGCACCAGTGGGGTCCCTCGGCCTGGCCTGTGGGGATCGGGTGGAAACTGGCAGTCCAACACCCCCCGGGGAATGTAGTAATGCGAGAAGCAGGAGGCAGCCAGGGAGGAGCCCAAGCCCGGGCCAGGCAGCATGGTGCTCCTGCTCATCCTGGCCCTGCTGCGCTTGCCACCCCCAGTTGGTAGGCTCGCTGCCACTCCACTGCAGGTCTCCGTGCGCCTGTCCTAGGGAGATACCAGCGCACCCGTGACCAAGAAGCGGCCGTGGGCTTGCACCCAGTCAGTCCCAATGCCAGTTGGGTCCTGATGGGGGAGGGACACACAGGGGAAGTGTCCATGGGAGAGGCTCACGCTGCTGGAGGTGCACTTGCTAGCCATGAGCCCAGCGGCATCTGGGGCCCATCGGTGTCTGGGGCCCTTCGCTCAGCTGAGTGGCACTCCTGCTGTGGGAGCACACCAACCACCAGGGGGCATCTCCTGCATTGAGCGTCTGCCCCCCTGGTGATCAGTGTGTGTCATAGCGACCTATCAAACAGTCTAACAGTCACTTAGGCTTTTATATATATAGATAATAAAATGAGGTCCATTGTTATCATTTGGCTTTATCTCACATAAAGAAAATAATTCCTTTATAATTTCACTAGTGCAACTGCAGGTGGTGAGATAACTTGCATGGCTGAAACATTGTATTAGTAGGTTTGGAGGTAGGGAATGGCAAGCATTAAAAAACCCCACAGGTCATGTGATATTACTTTGTACATCATTGACCCCCTCTTGTTCTCTCTAAGCTCTGGCATGGGGGGACTAATAACTTAAAAAATAAAGTAAAAAAGAGAATAATATCAAAGAAAAGATATATCAAAAGAGAAGGGAGAAGTGACATTATACAAAATGGTGTAGTATGGTGCTCAAAGAATTGGTTTCTCCATTGAAACAAGTATAAATTGTCAAACACTGACAGATCAATTATTTCAAATTCCAGAATCTAATTTTGGTTGCAAAACTTATAGCAACCAGAGGGCTGGTTAATTTTGAAAGGATAGCTAAATTTGGGTGTTCTAAGAAATCCATTAGGTCATTACCTGGCTACTGAGATAATGGAACAGAGCCTTAATGGAAATGAGATGGAGCACAGTCTTTGCAAAAATAATTTGAATAAATCACAAAAGAAATAGCTAACTGCAGCCCTAAAAAATCAACAATAATATCCCATATTATGGAGGAGAATAATCTAAGTTATAGAGTTACATTATAATATTTTAAATGCCCAATTTCCATAAAAAATTATAAGGCATATAAATAAACAGGAAATATGGCCCATTCATAGGGGGAAAAAAAAAAGCATAGAAACAATCCCTGAGAAAATGCAGGCATTGGACTTACCAGACAAAGATTTTAAAACAACTTTCTTAAATATACTCAAAGAGCTAAAAAGGATCACAAAGAACTAAACAACAGAAACAATGTATAAACAAATCTCTATAGATTAAAGGCTAATATGTTAAGTGTCCTTCCCTCCGTCCAGGTAATGACATCACATAGCAATGCCCAGCTTCCTCTCCCTAGAGATGACTAGCCTCCTTGCAGTTTCTTCAGCCCAGAAACACTATGGCCAGGTGGAAACACTTTACACTCTAACCAAATGTCTGTGAAGTGTTTTTCCATGCCTCATCTCATTTGATCCTCACAGAAGTCCTGGAGTAGGTAGATAGGAGACTCATTGGAATCCTATTTTCTTTTCATTAGCTGGAAAATGGAGATTTAGAAAGTTTAGAAACTTGACCCAACTGAAAAGAAGAGAGAACCAAGATGGTGGCATAAGTAAACACCTATACTTGCTGCCTCTGACAACCACATCAAAATTACAACTAAAAGGCAGAACTACCACCTAGAACTGTGGGAAAGCTGGCTGAGTGGAAGTTCCACAACTAGAGAGGTGAAGAAAGTGCATTGAGATTGGTAAAGAGGTGTGGAGGCGCGGAAAGTGCTGGCACCTGGATGTGCTGCTCTTTTAATCGGGAGGAAGATACAAGCTCCCGCTTGCTCTGAACTCCAGTTCTGGGCAAGACTCTGGGGGACCCAGACACATACGGGGAGAAACTGGACTGTCTGGCATTGGGACAGGAACGTGAGGGCAGCTTTCTCTCAGAGGTTCTCGCAGTGATCATTGTTCCTGTACAGGGGCGCGAGACACAAAGACCCGTGGACCTCTCTGGTGCAGGGCTGACTGGCAGCCATTGCTGTTTACTCCACCCCAGTGATTCCCAGAGACCCCACCCCACCCAATTTACAACACCACCCAAGCTATGTGCATCGGCTTTTGCATATGAATGGCCTGTCCTTTCTCCACCTAAAACCTGTCAAACTGCAGCTGGGTCAGAGAGCCCCAGAGCTTTCAAAAGAAGGCCCAAGGCCTGGCAGCAGCAGCCTGCCTTGCTTCACAACTGGGCCTCGTCTGGGCACTTCCAAACTCCATACAAAGAAGAGGAATCTACAGATGTCTCTGTAGCTCCTGCTGCATGGCCCCAGACAGTGGCTGACTTGCACCTCCTTGGAGATCCAAGAGCCAGTGTGTCCAGTGGTCAGAGTGAGACAATATCAGACTACAACTTCTCACATCCATAAGAGATACACTCAAGGGGCAGACTCAGTGAGCACCAAAGCCCCACTGAAGCAAGTCCTGCCCCATAAGGGTGCCTCCTGTGCAACACATCTCCCATTGTAGACACAGCTGGTCATCACAGCCAATTGGCCGGGAGGTCAATTCCTCCCAGTGATACCAACAGCAATCAAGTGTTAACTACAATAAGACTGTGCACACAGCCCACAAATGGGTGCACCAAGAGCGTCCACCTCAGGTGACTGGGGAGGCTGAGCCACTGGGCTCTATAGGACACCTACCACACAAGGCCACTCTATCACTCAAGGAGACTTAGCAGCTACCAAGTACATGGAAACAAACACAAGGAAGCAGCCAAAATGCTGAGACAAAGAAACAAGTCACAAATGAAAGAAATGGGTGAAAGCAAAATACTGGATATAGAGTTCAAAACCACAGTTATAAGGTTACTCAAGAATCTTCTAGAAACCTCCGAGAAATTTAGTGAGACCTTCAAAGATATGGAAAAGGACCAATCAGAAATTAAGCATACACAGACTGAAATAAAGAATAATATACAGAGATTCAAGAGCAGACTTGAGGATCCCAAGAATCAAGTCAAAGATTTGAAATACGAAGAAGCAAAAAACACCCAATTGGAAAAGCAAAAAGCAAAAAAAAAAATCCAAAAATATGAAGATAGTGTAAGGAGCCTCTGAGACGACTTCAAGCATACCAACATCCGAATTATTGGGGTGCCAGAAGAAGAGAGAGAGCAAAAACCTATTTGAAGAAATAATGATAGAAAACTTCCCCTACCTGGTGAAAGAAATAGACTTACAAGTCCAGGAAGCCCAGAGAACACCAAACAAGAGGAATTCAAAGAGGACCACACCAAGACACATCATAATTGAAATGCCAAGGGCAAAAGACAAAGAGAGAATCTTAAAAGCAGCAAGAGAAAAACAGTTAGTTACCTACAAGGGAGTACCCATATAACTGTCAGCTGATTTCTCAACAGAAACTATGCAGGCCAGAAGGGAGTGGCAAGAAATATACAAAGTGATGAATAGCAAGTAACCAAGATTACTCTACCCAGCAAAGCTATCATTTAGAATTGAAGGTCAGATAAAGAGTTTCACAGACAAGACAAAGCTAAAAGAGTTTGTCACCATCAAATCAGTATTATATATATTATATGAAATGCTAAAGGGTATTCTCTAAGAAGAGGAAGAAGAAGAAAAAGGTAAAGATAAAAAAGTATAAACAAAAAAAAAGTATAAACAACAAAATGACATAGAATACATATCTATCAACAAGTGAACCTAAAAATCAAATGAATAAAAAACCTGATGAACAGAACAAACTGGTGAATGTAATAGAATCAGAGGCATGGAAAGGGAGCAGACTGACAATTCTCAGGGGGAAGGGGTTGTGGGGGGGTGCAGGACGAGATTGAAGAAAGATTTTACACCTATGGACGAGGTCAGTGTGGGGGAGGGGAAGGCCTGGAGTGGGGTGGGAACCAGGTGGAGGGGAGATTTGGGGGTGGGGGGGGGAAAGAGGAACATTTGTAATAATCTGAACAATAAAGATTAAAAAAAGAAGAAGAAATGGTGGACCTTGAAAATGACTTCAGGTTTTCTCACTGCACAGAATATAGTCAAACACTGCTGCAGTTAAATATTTTATCCTTTGTTCTCCCTGTGTGATCTACAATAATAATCTGCTTCGTGTTGATATTTACTGCTGTGTTGCTGACAATTACCTGAAAGAGAAGTTGGGGTGCTTCACTGGGCTGGAAAAAGTTTAGCTAAATCAGAAAGCAGGTCTAATTAAGCAAGTTTGTTCTATTTCTATGAAAAGCTAAGTTGACTCCTGCATGTGCGATATATATAAAGCTCTTGCTGGTGCCAATCGCATGCCTGTGTTTCAATCTGTCATTATTGATCGTGAATTTGATTGACACTTCTATTAAAGAAAAAGGGCAAATAGTTATATGAAAATATTTCTTCTAATTAATTTTCTTTCAATGTGCACGAATTCAAGCACTGGGCCACTAGTTTAAAATAAAGAGATAGAAATTTTGAAAAGGAACCAAATAGAAATTCTGGATCAGGAAGTATAACTGGAATGAGAAAATTATTCAGGGAGTTTGAGAGCACATGGAAGCAGATAGAAGGCAGAATCAGTGAATTAAAGATAGGAGAACAAAATTATGCAGTTTGAAAAAAAAGATTCAAGAAAAATGAACAGAGTCTAAAGAACCTTGGGGACAACCATCAATATACACATCATGGGAGTCACAGGAGAAGAGAGAGGAAAGGGTTGGAAAGAATATTTGAAGAAATAATGGCCAAACACTTCCCAAATTTAATGATAGGCATGAATCCATACATCAAAAAAGCTTGACAAACTCCAAGAAGGATAAACTCAAAGAGATATATATCAAGACATACTATAATCAAACTACCAAAATACAAAGAGAGAACTTGAAAGCAGCAAGAAAGAAGTGACTCATCATATACAAAAGTTCTTCAATAAGATTAACAGGCATTTTCCATCAGATACCAGGTAAGCAGACAGTGGAACCACTGAATTCCTTCAGGAGGTAGAGGGAGGAATATGGTTTCCCTAATGACACAATGTAAAGCTGAGATTCACTAGGGCCAGGCTGTGTTCTTGAATATATCATTTCCATTTGGAAAGCTTATTGGGCCCTTTTCACCTTGTTAATTGCTGAGCTAAACTTGATCCATCCCAAAATGGAAACAACAGGCCAAAGAGTCAAAAGGCCTCTACAGGTAAGGTGTTCACGAAGTTCAGTAGCTCTTGGTACTAGGTACTCAAGGTAATAATTGCTTTCCAAAAGGGGGATACCTATGAGTTGTGTTTGAGAACTAATCCAAAACCCCAAGAAGGGTTTCCAGGCAGGGTTTCCAATCAGCACAAAGATCTGTAGCTCACAAGAATTCTTAGGATTGTTGGACCCCAAAGATAGTGTATCCAGCTTGCTGAACAGCTCCTAACTCAGCTTGTTGGCTTGGGCTCCACTAAAAGGATAGTAATTTATAGGTTAGCCAATACAAAGGACCAGTAGAATGCCCAAGTGAGGCACTTACTATCTTCGATACTCAGAGTCCAACAAAGTTCTGGGCATCCTCTTATGGAGTTGATGGAAGAGGGTAGGGCAAAGAGGCAACAGTTTTTCTTTTACTGCCAGAAGGATTGAATGTTATGAATCTGCCCAGATAACCCCAATGAATTTTACCTGGTAAGTAGGCACATGAATTTTATCATGATTTACTAGCCACTTCTGCTGGTGAAGATGTGATAATACCATATTCAAGGATGTTGAGAATAAGACTTTTGATTTGCTGACCAGGACATGATCCATATAGTGAAAGCTGGGGACATCATCCTAAATGCTTACCCACTCACTGGTAACAAATGGCAGGTGAGTAGGTACCATGGCATAGCACAGGTGGTGGTGGCAATGTCCAAGAGAACATACCAAGTGCCATTATTCTGTATAATGGATTCACTTATAGTCACAATATTTGGAACAGTGTGGATATGGAAGCAACAACTGGATTCTATTGGTGATAATCTACTGTAAGTCTCCAACTCCATTAGCAAATTTGACTGGGTTGTTGTACTGAGATAATGCATCTCTTACTTTCCCTGTAGCCTGTAAGTCCTTAATGAAGGCTGTTACTGCCCTTTGTTCTCCTAGAATTACAGTATTAGACCACCTGGGAAGGCACAGGGAGACAAGTTGGGTAGTGACATTTCCCACCAGTATTTCTCTACATGTGGCTCTTCTGATTGCTCTGGCACTTATGGAATGTAGATGAACAAGCACGTAACACAATAATTGCCACTACACATCCAGATATAGAAACAACAGTATATTCTATTGACCTACAGAGCCCCATCCACAAAGTTATGTTAGTTCCCTTCCCCATTGTGAACCTTGCCAAACCCCATAAGCAGAATCTAAGTGCCTTTGCTTTCCACAGGCGCATGTAAGACAGACTCTTGTGCACCCATATCCAACAGAGCTATAAAAGATTGTGTCCTACCCTCTCTGAAATTCCCCAGCAAACCTGCATAGCTGTATAGAGCCTTCTATCTCCTTTAGGGACAAGGAGTCCTTGGCTCCACCTCCAATCATGTTTCTCCTCAAGCAGCTGAGATTAGGTTAAGGTGGAAGGGAGGTGACATGGGTGCAGAAGGAGGAAGCAACTCCATGCCACTTAGCAGTGCTTCATATTTACTTTCAGTTTTGAGTGGTGTAGCAGCAACTCATGATTCAATCCAATGAACTTCTGTTGCTGTTGGTCTTTCCAACACTCTATATCAGGCAGCAAGTTCTTCAGAGCTGACAACTTTTACTTCATCTTTGGGAATGCCTTGACAGCAGCCATATCTACACTGTTTTCTGTAAAGGACCGTGAAGTCTGTGTCCTCAGATAGCTTGGAATTGGTTTGCATAGCAGTGAGCTACTCTGTGGAGTCTACTTCAGTCCAAGGCATCTGCTGTCCCATTACCATGATGACATCTCATAAATTCTTACCTGTTTTCAACATAGAGGCTAGAAGAGTTATCCAGAGCAAGCCAATTGCAAAAATTTATCTGTATTTCTTTGGTTCTGTTTCTCATTTCCTAGGGTATCATCTTCATCAGCATTGTGTACCCAACACAGGGCAGTAAGAGCCTGAATACTAGTCAATGTCTGAGTATGTTTTCCCACAAGAGTTCATCTGCTTCAGGGAAATCTCCTAGGAGGGCCAAAACTATGTTATAGCAGCCAAAACTCACCACATAAAAACTCTGAGATATTTTACTGTTGTTTTGAAATGGGTGTAAGGTTGACACTATATACTTCAGAGTAGTTGACTATAAGATGGCCCAGCTGCTGCCACTGTTCCCTTACAGGTATCACACAGTCTGCACCCTCATCTCCCAAGCAAACCAGCCAAAGTTCTGATGATTCACTTGGTTTCTGTCCATGGCAGTCATGAATTCCTGTCCTGTCATCCTCAGTGTAGGTCTGCATCTCTGTAACTGTTGTCAAAGAGCAAACTCTTCTGAGGACAGACCTGGGCACCAATCGTTAAAATGGAACAGACCGTCAGATTGGCAAGGAAGTCTTCCCACCTGGAGGGTAATCAGCAACAGCCAGGACACTGTTCAGGCAGCTGAACCTACTACTCCACACTTGGCTTGCAACTACCTCTCCAATTTCCCCCCATTAACAGGCAATGAAGTGGAGGACTATTTATTGCCCGAGTGATCATACAATTTGGTCAGCATATTCACCTACCAATTCCCATGGGCTTCCCCTAAATCCAATTGATCAGACCACAAAGTTCTTGTCCTGCATCGTTCAGAAAGCCATGTCTGAAAGTATCCCATCTTGTCACCAAAGCTGCCAAGAACTTACCCCACGTTTAAGCTAACAAGTTAGCCTGCCACGGCTCTGAGCATGCTGATAGAAGACATGAGTCTTCTGAGTCATAGGCAAAGGACAGATTATTATTTAGAGCAATTTCAGTAACTATCAGTTCCTCAAGCCCTAGTTGCCACAAGGGGATCTGAAGAGGGCTGGATAACAACTGCACATGCAATGGATTACTTTACAGGAGAGGAATCCTGCGCCTCTCACAGATCTGCAGAGAGGCAAGAGAATCATAGTGGTTTCTGACAGTATGAAAAAATGTATGTAATGATGTTCATCACATATTAACTATTGACACTGATAATTTCTGGGTGGTGGCTTTATAGGCTCTTATTTTTTCTATTTTTTTTGGGGGGGCACTGCTTGAAGAATCATAAGCATGCATCATTTTCAACTCTGTACCTTAAAAAATTCATTATGAACATTCCAGTCAAGATAATAGTTTGAGTTTTTACAAAGCTCCTGTGAAATGAGCAGAGATATACAAATAGAGAAAAATATGTATGCATTTAAAAAACTGAGATTAGCTGAAACCGGTTTGGCTCAGTGGATAGAGCGTCGGTCTGTGGACTGAAAGGTCCCAGGTTCGATTCCGGTCAAGGGCATGTACATTGGTTGCGGGCACATCCCCAGTAGGGGGTGTGTAGGAGGCAGCTGGTCGATGTTTCTCTCTCATCGATGTTTCTAGCTCTCTGTCCCTCTCCCTTCCTCTCTGTAAAAAATAAAATATATTTTAAAATATATATATTTAAAATATATTTAAAAAAAATAAAAAATAAAAAACTGAGATTACTAGATAGAGTTAGGACAGGAGTTAAGAGCTCCTCTAAAATGGTTCAACTAAAAAACTTTAAAATAAATGAAAGGTGCGTGTACAGATAAGAAACCAATAAAGGATTTAGATGGCAACAGTGAGATGTTACGACTCCAGCCAGAACCCAGTGTTAGCTGGAGGCACGGAGGTGGGGCCTCCAGTAGTAGCTGTGCATGTGAAGGAAAATCCATTGTAAGAATCAGCACCAATAGGAAGACAGTGGGACAGAAAACCCCAACCTCCTCTCCAATGTCCTGCCATGACTGCCATGTGCTGGACATAACAACTGGAAGTCAACTAGAAAGAGAATCTAGTGAGACAGCTCATAGGTTATGAGGAAAGATAAAAATGGTTAGAAATTTTTAAATTATCTATTTCAAAAGAAGGTCTATTAGGACCAATTGGAAAAGTTCCCTTTACTACAAAAATCATGGAAACTAGTTTTATCCTTTATAGTCTCAATTAGTTTAAAAATTCATTGTATCTATGAAAAGAAAGCATATAGATCAGAAAAACTTCAAGGTGAAAAAACTGAATTAAAAAAGATAGAGGATAAAATAATTGTAAGGTGCATTTCACACACATGGCTTGCGTTGATTCAAAGAGCAGAATAATCAAAGACAGAGTTTGGGAGATCATGGCATATCTCCCATCTGTCCATTACTCAAGGATTAACATTTCATAAATAGAATTCACAGCTTCGTGAAGGAAATGAAATTTAAATGGATGAACAGAATATTAGTGATATTGCATATATCACTTCCTGCCTTTAATCCTAAAAGCTTTAAATTCAAGAGACTCAAACATAATGGGAGCCCTATCACTACTCTTTATGGGATGTGGAATTAATCTAGCAGCCTGATGCCTGGTATTTTCTATGCTAGAGCTAGGTGGAGTATTCTCCTTAAAAGTATTAAAATAATTTGCATTTCCTATGACCTGGTGATTTTGATTAATCCATACAAAGAGGTCCAGAGTTGTAATATATTCAAAGATTCTAAAAAATGCAATACCCTGCAGTATTTGTAACTAATGAACTAATTCAAAACTATTTGTTGAGTGCCTATCATGGCCTTATCACTATTCTAAATGGTAAGACACTGTGGTAAGAATACTAGTATATCACTACCATCTAGAACTAAAATGGAGTGGAAATGACAGATAATAAACAAGTAAGCAAATATGTAATATGATACCAGGTAATGAGACTTGAAGAAAAAGTAATAGGGGTGGGGGATTGGGTGATTATTTTACATGGAGTGGTCAGAGAAGCCCCCTCTAAGGCGGGAACAGCTGAATAGGGACCTGAATGATGTGAATAAATGAACCCTGAGAAGATCTAGGGGGAAAGCATCCCATTTGAGAGGAGAATAATTGTGGCACTACTGCTAACTGATTACACGATAACCACTTCCCATACTATCTTGTTTCTGACAGAACCTGAATTTTGCTTGTAACAGCCATGTTTATCGTACAAAATTCTTCTTTGAAGCTACAGATAGACATGTGATCAAATTCTACTCAAGGAGACACAACATCTACTGAGATTACTGGTTAAACTTCTGTTTCTCATTTATTTAATTTATTGAGATACAGGTTTCAAATGTACAGCTTGATAAACATAATCTACACACTGTATCATGCACACATCACCTCAAGCAAAGTCTCTTTCTGTCCCCATTTATCCCCCCTTTGCCCACCTACTCCCACCCTCCTTTCTATCACCAACTGTTGTCTGTGTATATGTTTTATACATATACATAATTTGTTTTTTGTTCAATCCCTTTATCTTCTTTCATCTAGTCCCCAACCCTGGCTAGGTAGCTCAGTTGGTTAGAGCATCATCCCAATACACCACACTTCTGTTTCTTTGCAAAAATAAAAGGGAGCAGTTGCAAAAGTACTTGATTGTTCTACCCCACATTCTTTCACCTGCCTTGATCCATATATGATGCCTAGGACTGAAGCAACACTTTATGATCATGAAATGTCAAGCATGAGCATAAAAAGGAGGAGGAGGAGGAGGAGGAGGAGGAGGAGGAGGAGGAGGAGGAGGAGGAGGAAGAAGAGGTAGAAAACTAAAGAGGTTCCTGTTTTTTTTATGACCCAGTTAAGCCACTGAGTCAATGCCCAAAAATCCTCACCTCATGACTTCATTACTCAGGGCCCAATGGCATTTTGAGTAAAATGTGGTTTCAAGGTCTAGATCACAGGATGTGGCTGTAAGAATTGTTAAGACCTCAAAAAAAGATTTAAGGTGGTATCACAGACCATCTCAGCTAGACAAAAAATATTCTAAGTAACTTAGGGTGCGTAGACAGGAGAGCTTCTAAGGTTTTTAAGGATATGGTGCTATAGAACCTTGACTATGAGCCAAAGGCAAATAGCCTGTCTTGAAGATATTTAGAGATGTAACATTTGGCTGGGGTCATAATTTGACACATAGGAAGCTCACAAGACCTTTAAGATAACCATAGCATCTTGGACTGAAAGGAATAGAGACAATTTAAAATGAAAAGAGGGTTTCAACTTTCTACAGACAAGACATGAGCTGCAAAACAACCCAGTTACACATATAAGCTCATTTTTAGAGGGAAAAAAGGATCATTCAGAAGGTAAAGCCAAGTCCCAAGAGCAGGGCCAGGAGCTTCCGAGTTGGTATAGCCCACTCACTGCCCTCCCTTTCCTCTTCCTCCACCTTCAGAAAATGGCAGTTTTTCTGATCCTGACTCCTTCATATATGCAGCGGATAGCTAACTGGTATCTTCAGTTCACAGAGAAGCCATACTCAGGAAGCCTCTTTCTTGAGGCTGATTTAGATGTTGAAATTCTGTATCTCAAGCCTAAACCTGGTGCAGTAGAATATGAGCCTAAGGATCTTGGAAAAGCAAAGTGATCAGAGATACCAGTAATATAAGGTCAGTCTCATTGATTGGTGTAAAATTTAGCTAAAAGTGTAACAAAATGTAAATTCAAAGGAAATTTAAAAGCCTGGAAAGTTATTTCAGTGGAAATTTTTAATAAAATTGTTAATACGTTTTTTTCCTCTTTACATGATGAGTATAAATAGGATAGGAAACCTATATAATAAAGAGGTAATATGCTAATTTGTCCATTAAGGTGTCCGAGTCACGACCAGTCAACGGGTTGTGCATGCACAGGAGTGGGGACGGGGACTGGGACTTCTGCCCCCAGCGGAGGCACACCCAGGCCTGCCCAGCGCTAACATCCCGCCCAGCGCTGAGGTCAAGCTGCCTGCCTGCATTCCTGGCCAGGTATGTGATGCTGCCTGCCTGTGTCCCTGACCTGGGACGTGACCCTGCCTGCCTGTGTCCCTGACCTGAAATGTGGTGCTTGCATGTGTGTGTCCCCCCCTCTAGCCCCTGCCCCCCTCACCCAGCACAGATCTGCTTCAGTGTCTCAGTGAACTTTGTAACTGACCCAAGGAGGAAACCGAGAGGGGAGAGGCCAGGGGCTATGGGTTCCCAGCGCTTTAGCCATTTGAAAACAGCCCCGCTTGGAATTCGAGGTGGTTGTACATTCAGCTGAGAAGTGAGGGGGCTGAACATCACCGTCGCTGGGCTCAGGTACAATCAAAGGAAATGTGTCTACTAGATTTTCCCCAGCCCTCTCCCTCTTTCCGCTGCCTACAAAAGCCCCAGGCCCAGCCACAGTTCTGTCTCCATGTTTTAGTCCCCTGTTCTCCAACCACAGAGGAAAGAAATAAGGAGTCCATGCTTCCTCCAGAAAGTATCTATATACCTGATTGGCCGGTCGCCTCCCGTAGAGGGAGGCCAGACTGCGGCCTAAGCCATCTGTAGGACATCACATGAAGGCTCCCAGACTGGGGGGCAAGTGGGGGAAGGGCCGGGCTGAGGGATCCCCTCCCCCATGCACGAATTTTCGTGCACCGGGCCTCTAGTGTTTACTATACTTAGACACACTTCTGCTTGGAGACATTTGAAAGCATTTTCAATTTATTTGTATTTAATTTGTTGTTTTAAATGAATTGATTTTGTTTTTTCCTAGTCTTATACTAACATGAGGGCAAATACCTTTATTATTTTTTAAAAAATATATTTTATTGACTCTCTATAGAGAAGAAGGGAGAGGGATAGAGAGTTAGAAACATCAATTAGCTGCCTCCTACACAGCCCCTATTGGGTATGTGCCTGCAACCAAGGCACATGCCCTTGACCGGAATCGAACCTGGGACCCCTCAGTCCACAGGCCGATGCTCCATCCACTGAGCCAAACCAGTCAGGGCAAGGGCAAATACCTTTAGTTCAAGGTCTTCCTTTGGATTTTGGCTTTGAAAGCTACCTTTTGATTTTTGAATTTGGAGAAACTGAGCTTGTGTTCTTCCTTCTAGCTAAGCTTAGACTTCTACTTTCCCACCTAATTTCTGTTGGGAATAATCCTCTTTATTCTACTGGGATTTACTATTAGCAATATTTTTCAACATTACCTCTGATGCAGATGTCTCTGGTTTTAAAATGCTTGGATGTTTAGCTAATACTTTTTCTTCCGGTTGAGAGGATTTATTATGCAGTTTTCTGTCTGTTGGAGCTTCATATTGGTATTCCTCTAAAGGTACCATTTTGTTCCCTTCGGTTATTGTCAGGTTAGGAATAGTGAACTCTGGAGCAGCTCTTTGTTTTGCTGGTTCATCCCTTTTAGGAGCAGACTCCTTTGGATGATCTCTATCCTGCCGGTTCAAAGTTGGTAGAGTCTGGCCTTTCTTATCATCATTACCCAGTAACTAGAAAATATATCAATAAAACAAGCTACCAATTAGTCATTACTGACTAGAAATATTTAAAACTAACAAAACTGGACTTAAAATCATTTGTACCCTTATCCTTTATCATAACAAGTTACTATCAATATTTGTAAATTATTACAGTCCTTATAAAAGAATTGAGCAATTCTCTACTTGCCTGAAAACATGGACTATTCTCCATAACAATGTTCATACTACTTTATAAATCAATGGTTCTCATATATTCAGATGTTATAAATCAGCAACATCTCAAAAAAGAATATAGTATAACATTTTATTGTTATACTATTACCAACATATAATAAAATAAAGGACATTTTAATAGCAAAATAGTACAAAGAATGGTATCTTATAATAAAGGACTGTTAAACTAAATAAATTGAGCTGTATGAAAAGTTCCGTATATTTTTTTCCCCTCTCTCTCCCTCCCTGGACTGAGGGAAACAGTACATATTAACTCTTCAACTGATATTTGACCCAAAGGTGAAAATCATTAAATCCCATTTGTCAAGTAATATAGAAGAGTCTTTTATTTTTTATTGGTTTACATAGGAATTCACTACTTTATGGAATGTGCCTTCTATAAAATTAGATAAAAACCAAATAATATCATGTGAACTCTATTTTTATTATAAGATATAGATTATCATTACATAGAGAAAAAGTAAAGAATGTGGTTCGGTCTGCGGCATCCATTTCTAAGGTCATTATGCAGAACTTAATGCTTTTTCTTTTACATGCCCCCCTTCTTTTTGTCCCCTATCTTCATAGAGATTTTTAAATGTTACTATTTTATGCTAAAATTTCTCTTTTAACAGTATAATTTTACTTAAACAAGTCATGTAACTGTAACAATAATGCCATAACAAAAATAACAGGATAAACTAAATAACTTCTCGAGTGCTTTTATTTCCATTTGTAAATATTTCTCCTTTTATAAATATTTCATCCCTTTAAAAAATAGTGACTACTAGAAGTTGTCTTCCAAGTTCCCTTACCTCAGTTGGAATAGTTTCAACTTCCTTATTTCTATAAGAGATATCTGTTAAATTAACAGAATATTTTATTATATAGAAAATAAACATATTAATATGTACACCAATAAATTATTATTATTATTATAGTTT
This sequence comes from Eptesicus fuscus, assembly GCF_027574615.1. NCBI lineage: Eukaryota > Metazoa > Chordata > Mammalia > Chiroptera > Vespertilionidae > Eptesicus > Eptesicus fuscus. The sequence goes on along the minus strand of NC_072483.1, from coordinate 84,604,876 downwards.
TTCTCACCAAGAATAAAGAACAATTTAAATAAAGGTAGCTATTCAAACAAACACTACTTAGTAAAAACAGACTGATGAATCTCTTGGAAGATCGGGGAAAATGTACAAGTGTGAAGGTAAAATGAAAACATATAAAATGATGACATTTCAGATTCATCGATTAAGACATAAAAACCAAGTACTCAGTGTATTTTGCTAAAAGTCAAAAGGAAATAAAATAAACCCCAGATGGTCAGTGATAAGGTTGGAATTGGAAAAAAGAGTGAAAAGAGACCATTCAAGAGAAGCTGAATAAAGCACTTATAAACTTTTTCTAGAAATATGAAGGATACATTTTAGTAAAGAAAAAAGGAAAACCTAAAAGAAAGAGAGAGGGAATAAAGAATTGAGATACAAAGGAATTAAGTCTAGTAAAAAAAAATTATGTGATCATTACTAGCTTCACAATCGTGCTCAGCTCATTTTTCTGAGCCTTGCTTTTCTCATATATAAAATAGGTTAATGATATCTTATAGGTATGACACAAATATATGTAAGATGTGAGCAGCCATATGGTTAAATGCTTGAGTTCTTGGGTCAAACAGAGTAGGCTCAGATTCAATCCTCACCATTTATTGGCTGTGTGACCATTATTGGTTTGATCCTCTTTTTTTTCATCTGAAAAAAATGTGGTTAAATAATAATAGTGTCCTTAATTGACTGTTGTGAGGATTGATTTATAGAACCCAAGTAAAGTTCCTAGAACACTGTGATCAATAAATGTTAGCTATGCCCTCGCCAGTTTGACTCAGTGGATAGAGTGTCGGCCTCTGGACCAAAGGGTCATGGGTTTGATTATGGTCAAGGGCACATACCTCGGTTGCAGGCTCCTCCCTGGCCTGGGCCCTGGTTGGGGCTCGTGCAGGAGGCAACCAATTGATGTGTTTCTCTCACATCTATATTTCTCTCTGTCTTTCCCTCTCTTCCACTCTCTCTAAAATCAATGGAAAAATACCCTTGGGTGAGGAAATAAATAAATAAATATTCGCTATAACTATAGGAAACCATAGGAATACCAAAAGGAAAGAAGTCACTAGATGATCCAATGGGACTTAAAATAAGCTCTTTGGATAAGTGGAAAAAATTAATTAAAAAAAAAAAAAAAGATGGCCACCACCAGTGAATGAAAGAGGTAAACATCCCATCTTAAACAGTGATACTGAAGAGAGAAATGTGATTTCCATACACCTAAAACGTGAACGTCTCAGGCGAAGAGTAAGCTAAAGATGCAGCAGCTCTGCCAGGCCGGTTGACCTCAGAGGTTAGGAAATGAATATATAGATGCCTGACGTAGCCAGGGAAGGAGAGGCAGAGAAGTAGAAAAGTCACCTGTGACCAAAATCTTATAACAATGTACTTATTCCACACCTTCAGAGTTTAAGATTTTAAAGATATGGTATTGTGCATCCATTTTAACTTTCTAAATGAAACTTTTTACAGAGATTTTTTTCAAAAAGATTGCATAAACAGTTTTTTCCATTAATTAAATATCTTATTGATAATTGTGTTATGTTTGCAAATTTAATGCTAATTTAATTTCCTGTCCCTCTCTCTCCCATTGCCCCCTTTCTCTTTCACACACCACACACACACACACACACACACACACACACACACACTTTCTCTCTATATATATACGTAAGAGAGACCAATAGCTCTACAGTTAACAATGTTTAAAATACCTTTTCATAGGTCATAGTTAAAATTTAACTTTTTTCTTGTCCTTAAAGTAGGAAAGGACCATTAAAAAATTAAAATGACTGGATTAAGTCTAAGTCTTTTCTTTGGAGTGTTACAAAAGAAATACTATGTACTTAAACTATAATGAAAGGCATATTTATTCCTTACTAAACTATGACATCCACTCAAAGCAAATTACTAATTTTATATTTGTGATATAACTACCCTGTTTTTAATTATCTTAATAATAAACACAAAAAGTAAACTAGTTTCTTAACCTGATGTTACAGTATCTTCAGGCTTCTTTTCAAATTGGCTTTCAGGTACCTCATAGGTATTACTTCCCTAGAACCAAAAAAAGATGAAGAAAGAAAGAAAGAGAAAAAATGTATTAGACAAATGTTTAAAGAACTAAACATTTTTCTCTGCCTTTGTAACTTTTAATATTTTTAATGTACAGAAGACAAGAAGGATCTGGGTCTGTGAGAAAAGCAAACCAAACAGCACTATTTTAAAGAGAGATACATCTGGCTAGGACTTGAAGTGCCAGGGAGAGGATACCAAGGAATCGATAGGGTATTTAATGATGATTGTATGAGAGAAAAAGATTATAAGATAAATGACATAATGTAACTTCGAGGACTGTGAGAGGAAACAGATGACTTTTTTATTAAAATACATTATGGCCTATGAGTTGATAAGTGATGTGGATCTTTACAAAATTCCAAGAAGAATTATAAGGTAGAGTAATCATGCTTATATATACTGATTTTTCAGTAAGAACCCAAAGTCCATAGTCCCTTTAATGAAGAACCCCCAAAATTTTACTAAAATATCCATTCAGTTTGGTAATGCTAATCCATTTATTCTATAGCAGCAGAACTCAGCCCAATTATAGCAGAGATATTAAAAATCATGAATATATTAATATAACTACCATTTCATTTCATTGTTTATCTATCTACTGAAATCCCTGTGAATCCTTATTGCCAGATAAAAATAGAGGTTAGACTGCATTTCTAAATATTAAACCTTACTTATATATCTGATAAGTGTCTAAATTTGTAAAGAACTCTTACAACTCATCAATAAAAATACAAATAACCCAGTTTTTAAAATTAGCAAAGGATTTGAATAAACATTTATCCAAGAAGACATATAAATGAGCAGTAAGCACATGAAAAGATGCTAACATCATTGGTCATTAGAGAAATGCAAATCAAAACCACAATGAGATACCACTTCAAAATCACTACAACAGCTATATTTTTTTTAAAGGGAAAATAAGTGTTGGAGAAGATGTTGAACCCTCATGCACTGCTGGTTGAAGGTAAAATTGTGCAACTGCTGTGGAAAACAGTTTGGTAATTCCTGAAAAAGTTAAACAGGGAATTACTATGTGATCCAGCAATTCCACTCCATGTATATCCCCCATCACCACCACCAAATTAAAAACATATGATCACATAAAAAACCTGCACATGAATGTTCATAAGCAGCATTATTCATAATAGCTACAAAGTGGAAACAACCTATCAGCTGAATAGATAATAATGCCTATCAGCTGAAAAGATAAATAAAATGTTGTATATCTATACAATGGAATATTATTTGGCAATATAAGAAATAAAGTATTGATACATGCTACAACAAAGAAGAACCTTGAAAACACTATGCTAAGTTAAAAAAGCAAGTCATAAAGGACCATATATTGTATGATTTCACTTATATGAAATGTCTAAAAAAAGCAAACCTATAGAGACTGAAAGTAAGGCTAGGGAACATGGGAACTTGAAGGATACAGCCTAAGAGGTGTGGGGTTTCTTTGGGGGATAATGAAAATGTTCTAAAATTGATTGTAACAATGGACACTTTATTATATTTTTAAATAATTTTGTATTGATGCTTTGAGATAAATTCTTTTTTGTTTTAAAATGTTTTTTATTTTTATTGATTTCAGAGAGGAAGGGAGAGGGAAAGAGAGATAGAAATATCAATGATGGGAGAGAATCACTGATTGGCTGCCTTCTGTATGCCCCCTACTGAGGATTGAGCCTGCAACCCAGGCATGTGCCCTTGACCAGAAAAGAACCCGGGACCCTTTGGTCCACAGGTCAACACTCTATCCACTGAGCCAAACTGGCTAGGGCAAATTGTACACTTTAAATGGGTGAATTATATACTATACAAATTATATCTCAACAAGCTGTTAAAACAGATCTAGAGACAGAGAAGCATTGATCAGACCATCAAACCTCAGAGGGAAGGTAGGAGAGGGTGGGGGTAAGGGGAAGAGATCAACCAAAGGACTTATATGCATGTATATAAGCCTAACCAATGGACACAGACACCAGGGGGGTGAGGGCATGAATTGGGGGGGAGGTAATGGGGTGAAAGGACACATATGTAATACCTTAATCAATAAAGAAAAAATAAAAGGAAAAAAAAACAAGCTGTTAAAATACTAAACCTTATAAATTATTAATAAATATTTATTGAATGTCACATTATAAAAGTAGTAGAGTGCATGAATCATAAATAACATTTTATATCAAGAACATAAATAATACCTGATCATCACTTTCAATTATCATAATCTTTTTTTTCTTTTTTTTTTAAATTTCTTTATTGATTAAGGTATCACATATTTGTCCTCATCCCCCCATTCCCATCCCAAACCCCTCCCCACAGGGTAAAATAAGATTGTTGTTAGAGTATTAAATTTGACAGTAAAATAGTAGTCAAGTTTTCAGACTAATTTAAATTGGCTAATTGAAATAAGCGAATATTCTAGAAAAATTAATTGTACTGGACAAAAAAGCTGTTCCTAAAGTGTTAACTAAAATTTTTATTGGTAGTTCATCTTATGGTAAAATTACATAACATGTAATGAACCTATAACAGTCATATTTTAGTGCAAAAAAATTAAAATTTAAAAGCTATCAAGACTACATTATAAAATTTCCAAAAGCCTCCTAATATTTAAATATCATAATCTTTTAAAATAAAAATTATTAAAAGCTCTATATGGGAGAACATGTGTTAATTACCTTAAGTTTATTAGGTTCCAATTTAGGGTTAAGAATTCCTTCTAAATATGTAGCTTTTTCTTTCCATGTAGGCAGATCTCTATATTCTTTTTTCATTTTTTCCAGCCTAAAAAAAGAAAAGACAGAGTTATAGATTTAAAAAGCAAGAAAAATATATATGGTAGATTCACAAAAGAATACATCTAGTATAATCCATTTTTAAAAGTTCTAAAAGAGGCAAACCAATAATATAGTTTAAGGAAACATTGGACTTAAACTATACATTATATCAGATTGGCTTAATATTTACAAAACATTCCATCCAACAGCAGTAGGATATACATTCTTCTCAAGCACATATGGAGCATTCACCAAATTAAAAGCATATGCTTGCCCTAACCGGTTTGGCTCAGTGGATAGAGAGTCAGCCTGTGGACTGAATGGTCCCAGGTTCGATTCCAGTCAAGGGCATGTACCTTGGTTGTGGGCACATCCCCAGTAGGGGGTGTGCAGGAGGCAGCTGATAGATGTTTCTCTCTCATTGATGTTTCTAACTATCCTTCTCCCTTCCTCTCTGTAAAAAATCAATAAAATATATATTTTTAAAAAGCATATCTACACTAATAAAAGAGAAACATGCAAATTAACCATCACTCTGCTACACCCACCAGCCAATCAGGAGGGAATATGCAAAATAGAAGGAGAAAGATGATGGCCGCCCAGCTGCTCCAGGCGCGGAGTGGCTGGGCGGGTGAGGATGCCTGCTATGAGAGGGAGGGCGGGGGGTGAAGGGATCTATAGGAGCGGCACTCTGGCCACAGCAAAGACGAAGACTGCAGACTCTGACCTGAATCTGCAGTGAAGATGGCAGACTCTGGTTGGAGTCTGCAGCAAAGACAAAGAAGGCAGACTCTGGCCTGAGCGAAGGCCTGGGTCCCACGTGCCGGAGGAAAACCGGTGCTGGAAGCCAAGGGAAGGAAGGCCTATTGCATGAATCTCTTCATGCAACAGGCCTCTAAGTGCTCACATAAAAACCTGCACATGAATACTCATAGCAGCATTATTCATAATAGCTACAAAGTGGAAACAACCTAATGCCTATCAGCTGGCTGACACCTGTCAGGTCTGGCTGGCTGCCAGATGCAAATGCATATTTCTTTGAAAATATATACACCCAAGAGTCTCAAATTAGTTCTATAAATTTTCAAGTACAATGTTTGGCACTCGATAAAGACAAGTAGGAATATTATAAGATTTGACAAAAAACTATAAGAAAAAAGTCATCAATAGAAACAAACTTACAGGAGGAGACCCAGATAATGGAGAAATGATTAATATGTTCAAAAAAATTAAGAGCTACAACTGAGAACTTTGGTAGAGAAGTGGAAACTACATAATAAAGGAAAATTCCACAACAACAAGAAAACTGAAATTAAGAATTCAATTGGTTTAACAGCTGTTTAGATACAAAGAAGAATGAACCAGTGAACTGTAAATAGGTCAGAAGAAAATATCTAGACTGAACTATAGAGCAGAGAATGAGAGGCCTATAGATTCCACTCAACGTCAAAGGCAAAGCAAATATTGTATTTCCTCCTGTGAAAGAATTTCAATCTAAATGGAACCAAAGGATACAAAATGGAAAATCTTACCCATGTGACCTCAGAAAGCAAACCTTAGGACTGAAAAACTGACTTCCTATAAATCCCTAGTTTACAGAAAACTGATAATATTGAAATTTTCTTAAATGATAGGAAATTAACCCGAGGTTTGCCTCACTCATATCAACCTGGGAAGTTTGTGGGTTTTTTTTTTCAATATAATATTTTAATAAATTAACTTGGAAAATGTAAGAGGTTAATCTTACTCTTTCAAGAAGAAAATCAACTGGCATAGTTTAGTGTTATCTATCTTCTTTCCAGATTTCACCAAGTGCTAATGACAAGTACCATATAAGTCAGTTCCTTATTTGCGTATGAGGTGTTAAGTTTCTATAAATTAAGATTTTTTTTAAGCTTCATATCAAATGAGTTGTAGATCTACTTAAAGTATGACTTCTCCTTTCAAAGAAGGAAGGAAGGGTGACAAGGGAAGGCGATGGGATACCTGCTAATGATGATGTGCTAGACATACGACTCATTACGTGCTTGTCATTGCTGAGAGGACTTCTTCCCTCCACTGAACTTTGGGATGTCATAAGAGCCCTTCGTAGAACTCTTCTTGGAGTTTTGGAGAAAGAGAATGCTCTTGTAACCCTTTTTGAAGTCTTTTTTATTGCTCTAGATGCTCTACTCAATGTACTGTCCATATCTTTTGTATTTACTTCAAAGGTTTCTTGATCAGCAGTGTAAATAAGATTTTCAGCATCCGCTTTACAAATGGTGTTGGCTACATGTCGACATAGCATCTTGAGCATTTTCTTTTGGAAGTTCCTCTGATGTCATCTGGAAACTGAGCAGCACATTTGCCTGCTCTGTTGGTGGCCCCACGAGCAAGGCAAAAGCATTATGGCAATCTTCTGTCTCTCTCTCTCTCTCTCTTTTAAATATATATTTTATTGATGTTTTACAGAGAGGAAGGGAGAGGGATAGAGAGCTAGAAACATTGATGAGAGAGAAACATTGATCAGCTGCCTCCTGCACACCCCCTACTGGGGATGTGCCCGCAACCAAGGTACATGCCCTTGACCGGAATCGAACCTGGGACCTTTCAGTCCGCAGGCCGACGCTCTATCCATTGAGCCAAACCGGTTAGGGCTCTTCTGTCTCTCTTATGTCCAGCACTTTCTTAATTTGAGAGAGGCATTAGATGAATATGCTTAAGAGAAGCTGGGGGTCAGGTCTGGCCATGAGGACTCCTAAAAGTACCAATAACTTTGTGGCATTTCCTTGCTATCTCCAGGCAGTCATTGAAGAGAAAGAGGGTTACTTGCTCTCCTCTATCACAGGGGTGCTTGCCTAGAGAAATTGTTTCAACTCATTGGATTAAGCTTCAGTGAGAAGATAAAAGATTAGCTGGGCATCCATTTACTTCATAAACAACATCAAAAATTTGCTTTTGCACTTTGGTTTTTCTCTTATCCTCATTAATATGCATCATTACTTCCTTTAGTGATTCAATAGCTTTTTCTAGAGTGCCTTTGTCAGGATTTTCTTCAGCTGTATGTTTCTTAAGATCATTTAAAAGTAACACAACACTAGGTAACCTCTGTACTGGTTGGATGAGAAGTTCAACAAGGCTTTGCCGTCACATTCTGGTTTAGCTTGGTTGATCTTCAGAAAAGCATGAAACCTTGGTTTCTGTTTTTCACATTTAATAATTGTTTCCTTGCTCATTTCAAAGAAGTTAACAAAGGGAGGGTAGGTTTTTACCAAATCTTTTGAACATTTAAGAAAGATGTCACCAATGCTTTTGCTTTCATCCCAATTAACAATAAGGTCTTCAAGATCATCCTTTATCTTAGTGTGCACATCAAAAATATCTGGGATACTACCAAAAATAGTCTTAATCTCTTCTGGTGCAAGGATAGGCCCACCATGTTGTCCTTCTTCTTCCAAAGGTACCTGAAATAACTGAATAATTGTGGCCAATATATTTACATAATTACTTCCAGTCTGATAGAGTTCTTTTGCAACTTGCCACCTGGCTGACTGCTTTGAAGGAACCAGAGTGGAATTTTTAGAAGACTTAGTACAAGACTTTGGTGTTTCTCCATAGTTAATGCTAGACTCTGGTGTGTTGGAGATATCTAGAAGTGACCCTATAGAAAGGGAATGTTCAGCTGATGGGCACTTACGGGGAGGGAAAGGTGACAGGTCTGTCTCTCTTGAAAGCTGAGCAAGTGTCTCTTTTAAACGACGTCTTTTGCGATTGCTGTTTGGAGTACTCAGAGAAAGCAGAGACACCAATTTCTTGAGCTCTGGTGTATTAGCCTTTTCATATAAATACATAGTTTCTCCAGCTCTGGCATCCATTTGAATGCTTCCCCAGAACCACTCTTACTTGACAGCATAGTTTCTTTGAAGGTTCAAATGGAAGTTCTTTTACTGTATTCTCTTCAACTATAAGGTGAGTGCACCTTTCATCTCCAACCTGTAAATAGCTACCTCCTTGCATTTCAGTCATTTCTTCCATATTGGTTTTCTCTTCATCTGAAAATCCCAGGAAACTTAAAATGCAATCTTGAAATGGAGGAACTTTAAATTAATTTCTAAAGTCATCAGCTGATGCACAGAAATCCTGTTCATTCCGCCTTTCCCAAGCTTTATAAATCCATTCTGGCTTCATAATTGGAGTACCCAGGCTCACAGCAATCCTGGATTTTTCTCCTTGTGTACAATTTGCCACCAAATGTGTTACTTTGGAATTAAAGTCTTTTCGAGTAACTCCACCCATGTGATGGACCAATGTCACCAATCTGACTAGCTCTTCTTTCTTCCTGAATCCAGTAAAGCATAGTACTAGATTCATCATGCTTGTACAATAAAGTGGACGACATGAAAATGGCAAAAGCTCTCCTTTTTGTGCACAGTTTAATACTACTGGTGGTCCAATAACTCTATAATCAGTCTTGTATAACTCAGTAAAGATAGGATCCTGGAAGTCCATGACTATAAATACATTTTCAAATTCTGGAGAATCCAAACGTTCATATTCTTCTACTGATTCCATCTTTACAAAGGGCACTTTAATTTCCATATTAACAACACTTTTTATTAATTTTTCATCCAATTTTCCAGGGCAACTTTCTTTTATCTTTATAACTGGTACATCCATTATTTTAATAGTCTTTAAGGCTTTTATAAATTCTTCTTGTTTTCCAGCTTCTTGAACCAATACCACTCTTGTTTCAACCTGAGGCATTTCTTCAACACACAAAGTAGGTCCATTAAGTAAGTTTTCCTTATAAGTTTCAGTAACTTTAGAATCAAAAATGGAAGAGTCTGCCAAGCTTGTCCTCCCAGTACACGTTAGTACATTATTGTCAGCCATTGTTTGTACTCTTCTAAGTTCACACTCTCACAAAGCGCCCTGGAAGTGCCACTTCTTCAAACTCCGGTTCCTTTCAACGTTACCGCCATTCCTCCTCAACCTGGGAAGTTTTATGGTTCCCTGATCATAAACAAGAAATGACCCAAGTCAAGTTGGTCTTGCAAAATAGTTAAATTGAGCTGTTTGTATGACTGGCTGACTGGTTTTCTCAGCTCAGGGAATTTTCAAAGCTGGTCTCTATTTTTTAAAAATATATATTTTTATTGATTTCAGAGAGGGAGAGGAAGAAATAGAAACATCAATGATGAGAGAATCACTGCTTGGCTGCCTCCTGCATGTCCACCACTAGGGATCGAGCCTGCAACCTGGGCATGCGCCCCCGACTAGAACTGAACCTGGGACCTTTCAGTCCACAGGCAGATGCTCTATCCACTGAGCCAAACTGGCTAGGGCTCTATTTGTTTTTTATTTTACCAAATTCTACATTCCCTGTCCATACAGTCTACCCCAAACACTCAAGTGACTTACTTATAGCTTGCTACAATTTGCATGTTCTCTGTTATTCCTGAATAAACTAATCTTTTCAATTAGTTGACAATTTTGACCTTGCCTCAGTTTACCTCTTTATTTTCTTGACACTACCTTATGAGTTCTCATTTCTTTTCTTGCCATAACACTGACTTTTTAAAACAAACACCTAAATATGATAAGCAAAACTCAGGTATAACCTCTGAACCCATGAAATATACCAATGATGAAGGTTCAGACTAATAGCAAGCCCATGCTTCAAAAGAAAATTTTAATCTATCTGCACTAATAAAAGAGAAAGATGGAAACTGACCATACCTTTGTGATGCCTACCATCCAATCAGGAGTGAGTATGCAAATTAACCCAACAAAGATGGTGGGTTAATTTGCATATGCAGGCGCCGAGAGGCCAAGGGCAGGGCGGGATGCTTGTATCATCGCCATGGCGACGATGCAGGCTTTCCGCACCGCCCCAGCAGCTCCAGGCCTCTGGGCAGCATGGGAAGACGGAAAGGCAGCTCCAGGCCAGAGCAAAGGCAGAAAGGCAGCTCCTGGCCGGAGGGAAGGCAGTGTCAGCAGCCAGGGGAAGGAAGGCCCATTCTTGCATGAATCTTCGTGCATCGGGCCTCTAGTGTGTGTGTGTGTGTGTGTGTGTGTGTGTGTGTGTACCGTATTTTCCGGCGTATAAGATGACCCCCAACTTTTCCAGTTAAAATATAGAGTTTGGGATATACCCGCCCTATAAAATGACACCTGGCATATAAGACGACCCCTGACTTTTGAGAAGATTTTCCTGGGTTAAAAAGTCGTCTTATGCACTGGAAAATACGGTGTGTGTGTGTGTGTGTGTGTGTGTGTGTGTGTGTGTGTGTATAAAACCAGCAACCGCAACCCTGTAATGACTGTAACAACCAGTCGCTGTGGCCAGCGAACCGGCTCGATCAGGGGGTGGGGCTGGCCAGCCAACCTCCCACGGCCCCTTCCCCCAGCCTCCCCGCCCCTGATCAGCCTCTTCCACCCCAATCGAGGGTGGGGCGGCCGGCCAACCCTCCAAGGCCCTTCTCCCCAGTGGGCCTCACCCCTGATTGGCCCACCCCATCCCAATTGGCCCATAGCCCCTCCCCCTGGCCAGCTCCACCCCCAATCAGCCTCCCACCCCAATTGGGGGCAGGACCCATTGGCCAATTGTCCATGGCCCCTCCCCACAGCTGGCCTGGCCCTGATCTGCCGATTGGGGCCAGGCCAGCCAGTCCCCCTTCCCCGCCCCCCATGCATGAATTCATGCACTGGCCCTCTAATATACAAATAACACATAAATAATATTTTAAATATTTTTATTTTGCTTTTGTTTTTTACCTTTCCCGAGGTTGTTGCTGAAGTTTTTCAAGTCGCACTGCAGTGGGCTGGTTGGGTTGGGCTACGGGAGGTGGCATCCCAACAGTAACTTTGAGGTCTGGGGATAAGAATGCTGGATATTCTATTGACTGTGGTATAATAACATTTCTGCAAAATGGTAATAAAGTTAAATATTGAAATTATACAAAAGTACACTTCTAAAACCGCTGGTAGCTATCACTTTAGAATCTCTCTTTTTTACCCTGTAAGCTCACCCTATCTACCTTGAGCCATCAGAGGACAAGCTAGGAAAGAAGACAAAGTCAGAAATCCTGAGAGAAGTGCTCTCTGAGTACTCTTACTACTAAGATCATGGGCAGCAGAAGTGGGAAGGAAGGACTTAAAGTTCTAAAGAGAAAGAGAAAGTGTTTGAGCCCACACCTCTCTCCCAATCTCTATCATGGCCTAGACAAGTTGATACATAAAATATACTATCACATCCACCTTTTGTCATCTTGGCACTCATAAACATTTCCTTAAAACATATTTAGTCACCAACTGAAAACAATAACAAGTCATAACTCCTCCTAATCTGCTACTACTATCCTACACACAACCAAAGAGTCACTAGTCTCTTCCCCAGAAGAGGAGGTGCAAAGTCATTTACCCTTCTCCTCGCTATCCTGAAACTTAAATTCTATAATGCAAGGTTAACAATATTTAAATATTATCATGTAAAGTCAATATATCTTATGTTAAATGATAGAAGATAAGAGAGGGAAGAAAAAAAAGGTATTTGTGATATATACAGGGTATCCCCTCAAAAAATATACACACATTTTGAGTAATTATTAATTCCAATGGGTTAAATCTGAAAAGAAAGAAACATCAAGAGGGCTATTAGCTGTTAAGTATGTATACATTTTGGGGGGGTCACACTGTATTTTCAGATCACTTGGTAAATGGGCCAGAGTAGCACACCCAAATGAGAAATGTGTTGCCTCCAAAATCCAGAGGCTCATTCGATGTTGTGCCTCTTTGTTTAGGAGGGGCCAGACACAACTTACCTTTCACCTTAGAAAAATTTTGACAAGCCCCATATCACTGACTCCTAAAATTTCACTATGGTAGAAGGCACCTGAATTTTGTCAGATTTATTTCCCACCCTGACATGCAAATGTATTACCAATAAGTCTAGAGCTACGTATGGTGCCAGGAAGGTACTAGAATTATCAGGGGGATCACTTGGTTAATAATATAATTGTCTAGCCACTGTTCTGTACACCTGGAACCAAAAAATTTTTAAAAAATATAGTTCTTGCTCACTTGATCTAATCAGCACAATGTCATCACTATGCTGGACCAGGGTGATCAGTGTGTAAGGGAAAGGTGACGAGTCCTGTGAAATAAATTGTGACATATAGGCCTGAAGGATTGACACACCCCTCAGATAGAACAGTGAAGGTGTGATGCTGGCCTTGCCAGCTGATAGCAAACTGCTTGATGGTCTTTATTAACAAGCATGGAGAAAAAAGCATTTACCAAGTCAATAGTTGCATACCAGGTACCAGGGAATATGTTAATTTGCTCAAGCAAAGAAACCACATCTGGCACAGCAGCTGTAATCAGAGTCACTGCCTGGTTAAGCTTACAGCAATCTACAGCAGGTCCTCGTATTACATTGGAGATCCGTTCCTACAGCGATGTAACACGATTTTCGCCATAAGTCGGAACCCACCTACATCACTCACATGGAGCACATACACAGCAGTAATGAAGTGAAACAGTAAAAAAATAAAAGAAAGATAACAATTCCTGATCTTTACTTGTGGTAAATAAATAATAAAAAACATAAAGCACAATGTACAGATGTCGAAATGACAACTTTTTAAAAAAAATAAATAAATGGGAGATGGCAACGTAACCACGAAACTACATACATCGAGTCTGATGTAACCCGAGGACTGCCTGTACTGTCAGTCTCCAAGATCCATCTGCTTTCTACACAGGTAAATAAGCGAGTTGAATGTGATGGGAATCTTTCTCCTAGATCTTTCAAGTCCTTGATGATGGCACTAATCTCTGTAATTCCTTGAGGAACGTGGTATTGCTTTTGGTTTACTATTTTCCTGGGTAGAGGTGGCTCTAGTGGTTTCTATTTGACTCTTCCTACCATAATATCCCTCATTCCACAAGTCAGGGAACCAATGTATGAATTCATCAACTGCTGAGTATATTTCTTCCAACTACGTATTCTGGAATTAGGGAAATAATTCGTGAATGGGTTTGGGGACCCACTAGGCCCGCTGTGGGATGGATCGGAGTTAAAACTCCATTGATCACCTGACCTTCATAAACCCCTGCTCTGGTCAACAATAGTGATGTGTTGCACCTTCTGAAATTAGTGTCAGCTCAAAGCTAATGTCCAGTAACTCTGAAAACTTGGATTATTTCCTTTCCCTAATGCACAGTTATCCTGGTAAAATGCTAATGACATTTTCTGACTATAGACAAACTTTTGGCTAGATTTGGAAGTAACACTAGAAGTCAGGTAAACATTACTATACTGCAGAGCAGAAAACTAAAAACTATGAGACATCTTGATCTTAAAAGTCCCCCACTTCTTTCTCCAAAAGGAATATTCCACTGGCCACCCCTCATCAGGCCACCCACCTCCTTCCCTCCTTCAGCCATGAAGCTGTCACCCACCTCCTTTATTTTTCTTATCTCCAGACCTCCTCACCAGCTCTCTTCAGGACTGTAACCAGAAACTCAAATTTTCTTCCTCCTTTTTAAGCAAAACAATTCACTGATCTCTTTACCTTGGAGACTAACCCATTCTGGCCATTTTCTAACAAAACCAAGATGCTCATCGATCGGATTCAATGTTTGAAAAGCCACATGATCTGACAGTGTTAGTAAGACTTAAACACTTACGTCACAGGGTCTGTTCTTTCCGGAGGCGGTGCAATATTCATAAACATAGGTGGCTCAACAATTTTCTGAAGAGGTTTTAACTGAAGAAAATGGTAAGTATACTTTAACACTGTTTAATGACAGTTACAGTTCACCCTAATTCTACTATTCTTCAGGACTATAAAATAGGCCTTAAACAACACATATAACGAGAAAAGAAATTAAAAGAGGAAAAAAGAACTAATATCTATTGAGCACTAAATATCTGCCAAAAGGGGAACTAACCTGATGTGAAAATCCATAACCAAAGTTTCCATAGGAGAACATAAAGTCCACCTCCATCCTGCAGACAAACTAAACATGTGGAAAACTTACTTTATTGTTTGATCAGAAAGATATTTTAATAAAGAAGTGATAACAAGTTATGTTTTTACTTCACAAATTTATAAGTTAGAAAACCAAAGCATGAAATCTCCTGATTTACAAACAAAACAAAACAAAAACAAGCTAATTAAAAAACCCCACATTTACACAAGGAAATCTTATTAAAAAATCTATGAAGTTACTGAAATTTTAAAAACTTTTGTGTTAAAGTTAAGGAATGTTATATGACTAGAATATGGAGAATATCAATTTATAATTGCTAGCAGGATTATGCTGAGATACATATATATGTATACATATAAAATATATATATGTATATTCATATACATATATATATTTTAAAGTATTTACTCACACTTCTCTCACCTCCACTTCCATTTTCAGATAATATTTTGATTCAGACACTGAACTCAGCTCACTAATATGTGAAATAAAGGAGGGTATCAGAGGTTATGACCTCAAATGTCCATCATTCTGGGGGTTTTTTGTTTGTTTGTTTTTTGGTTAATCTTCACCCCATGATATTTTTCCATTGTTGTTGTTGTTTTTTTTAGAGAAGTGGAAGGGAGGGGGAGTGAGAGAGAGAGAAACATCAATGTGAGAAAGACACATTGATTGGTTGCCTCCCACATACGCCCCAACCAGAGCTGGGGATCAAGCCTGCAACCAAGATACATGCCCCTGACCAGAATTGAACCCAGGACCCTTCAGTCTACAGGCAGACACCCTATCCACTGAGCCAAACCAGCCATCATTCTATTTTTTATGTCCCTGTCCCTATTTTGGCTATTGGCAGCGGAAGCCTCTCTGAATAGAAGTGCAATTAATCAAGATAGTAATTTTAAATACTTAGAAAGAAACTCAAGTAAGAACTGTAAACATCTCTTCAGAAACTCCCCAAGAAGAAAAGTACAGTTTCCTTTGCAAGGGAGGATCCTGAGGCTGTGCAGTCAAAGGAGCAGTGGAGGCATCTTGCTCTCTTCCACAATGATTCTCTTTTTCTCGTTCACCATTTAGCAGTCAGATAGAGTTTTTTAAAAAAGGCGGAGATAAAGATTTTATGAATAAATATTGTACTTTCTATTTAATATATTTCCATTAATTCAAATTGTGTCTAGCAGGATACCAAAAGAATAAAAACAATAGAGGCTACAAACAATATCAGAGTAAAGTTACATGAAATGTTAAGTTTGGGCAAAAAACCTTGAAAGTTTCAGTAAAGCTCTTACTGTGTTTTCATTCATCATTTGAAATTCTTCAGTAAAGCACCCTTTCTAGAAAAAAGTAATAAATAAAATTCTTAAATATTGACTCACTCATGTATATAATTTAAACCATTTCATAATTTTAAAAAATCAGATAATGATTTTAATGCACATACTAATTTAATAGCTAATTACAAACAAAATGAATATTTGGAAGAAAATAAAAATTCTAGGTTGAACCAAAAATAAATATTAATATTTGTTTTAGAAAAATGTCTTCCTGCTAGTTATAGTTCCTCCTTTTGGAAGTCTTAAAGGACCTGCCTACAGTACTTTCAGGAATCATTTGTGTAGTTTGTGATTAAAGGGTTACTTAAACATAAATTTAAAAACACACACACACAAAAAGCCAAAAACCATAACCCTAATGCTAAGCTGACTGCTGACAGGACTGGGGGCTTCTCTCATCTTTCAGGGACTGTTGGGATCTTTTAAACCAGGTCAACCTTGGTGTCCTTGGTCACCATCTCTGGTCATCTCTGCTGTGCTATCAGTTCTCCCACTAACGCAACACCCCACGGTTCCCTTCCTTACCAGCATTTCCCACCTCGACTCGGAAATTCCCATTCCATGATTAACAGCTTTACATCTTTTTAAAAATATATTTTTATTAATATCAGAGAGAAAGGGAGAGAGAGAGTGAAACATCAATGATGAGAATCACTGATAGGCTGCCTCCTGCATGCTCCCTACCGGGGGATCGAGCCCACAACCTGCGCATGTGCCCTGACTGGGAATTGAAAGGTGACCTCCTGGTTCATAGGTTGACGCTCAACCACTGAGCCATGCAGCAACCTTACACCTTTAACTGATCCACTATCCATCTCCCTTTACTTTACCTGAAACCCGGTTCACCACTAAACTCAAGTGAAGGCCCACGTACCTCAAGGTCAGGAGGTGGGGTAACATCGTCCACACTCCCTTCTACTGCTTCCAGGTAGATATGAACAGTTTCCTCTTTTAAGCCCCATGCTATCTGGCATCTCTTGCAGACATTCCAGTCACTAATCACTAATTCTCACTTAGCGAAACATAGATCAGTCAAAATAATAAGTACTGATCTACACTCCCCCTGGATTAAACACCTGTCTAATTTAACAAGTGTTTTAACATCTGGCCACGTTTGCGTTGTCTGTGTGTCCACATACACGTTTACTGCACAATTTACAAGTTGCAGCCGTCATCTCACTTGACTCCTAAATGTCAGACTGCCCCCTGAGTACTGTAAAGATAAGGATGGCCTTCCACATAACCACAATATTAGTATCAGACTTTAGAGCATTAATAATTTTAGAATTTATCTAATATGCAATATATATTCAAAATTGCCTAAATTTCACAAGAATGTCTTTTGTAACTTTTTCAAATTTGTATTCAAAGTTGTATCTAAAAATCTCGAACAGTTGCTCCATTTTTTTTTAATGACTTAACTTTTTAAAGAAGCAAAGCTGGTATGTCTCACATTATGCATTTACCTGACCACGTCATTTAACTTTTTCCCTATTCCCTAAACGTTAGGTCAGTTAGGTCTAGACTCAGGTTAGTTAGGCTTGGGCTCAACGTTTTTGATGAGAATAATTCCTAGGTTGTGTACGTCATATTGTATCACGTTAGGTGTTAAATTGTCCACAATCTCTCATGCCAAGTTCAAGCTCTTGGTTAAAGTGGTAGCCACCACATCTCTCTACTGTACAGGCACTTTCCCCTTTGTAATAATTAATCTGTGGGCTCTTACTATGGCACCATGCGAATATCTTATTCCCCAAGCACCTTTTACCTAATGTTTCTAGTACCATTGCTAACTCTTGACTGAATTTACTATAAAAAGTTGTAAAAATGGTGAGTTTGTAATTCTATTACTCCTTCTACATTTATAACTGGCATTCTTCTGTTTAAAAATAAAAAGCTTCTTTTTTTCTTCCCAATCTCTCTCTCTCCTCTCTGTCATCACCAAGGATTCATTGATTTTTCCTTTTTCAAAATTTGTAATGTGGGAGGGAACACTCCTAGGAAGGATGAAGCAAGAGAGAAGGACTCACAAAATCTGTATATAAACTCTGTCCAAAACTTTGGCTGACCCCTAAATGACACACGCACAGGGCAGACAGCAAGCAGCCCAGCTAAGGATAAAAGAACTGACATTTATGCTGCCAACTAAGAGACAGAGTTTGTGGTTTGAGTCTTATTTTAAAACATTTCAGAAAGCATAATAAAACAAGCTTAATTTTTCAGATTGTATCACTGCCCTTCCAGAAAATAAAATTTCAAAAACATTACGCTGTTATAAACCAAATCTCTCTCTCTCTTTTTTTTAACAGGCAGATGAGATATTGTTTCCTGAGCCCATGAGTTTGAAGGCAGATAATAAACAAAAGGAATCCATCAGGTATAGGTAAATCTTAACAATAAACACCAACTGGACAATGTGATACTAAAGTCAAAAATACTCTGATACATACCTGAATTACTTCATAAAGGTGTACCTGAACACGCCCTAACAAAATATGTTTTTCTTTATTATCATATAGCACTAGATCCAAGTAAATTTTATTCCGGGCATCATTTTGACGTCTGGGAACCTTGATAGAAAATACATATAAAAAGAAGGCTTAAATTGTCAGTCTGAATTTCAGATATAACTTCTGAATAAATACATCCATAAACTATATTATATTATGTGCATAGTCTAACAATTAGTTTTCATGTTATTAGTCATAACTTTTCAAACTCAGAGTCACTTATACCCTAATCTCACAAAAATCAGGATCTTCTTTATGTCTACTGTCAATTACAGTCTTTTTGAAACACCCATGCCTACATTCTCTCTCTCTTTTTAATCCCTTTCTGTCTTTTTTTTTTTTAACTTTTTGATAAAATGGACACAGTTGTCTCAACTTGGAACTTTGAAACCTGTAATACAATACCATTACTATGTCACCTTTAAAATCCATACCCTCTTGCTAATTAGAAAAATATCTCATGCCTCCCTACCCCAAGATTCTAAGTGCTTAAAAAAAAATTTAAGTTATATATAATTGACATCATTGTATTACTTGTAGGTATGCAAAATAATGATTTGATATTTGTATATATAGCAAAATGATTATCACAATAAGTTAACATCCATCACCATACAGTTAGAATCTTTGTCTTGTGATGAGAACTTTTAAGATCCAGTCTCTTAGCAATTTTCAAATATACAATACAGTATTATAACTATTGTCACCATGCCATACATTAGATACCCGGAACATATTTATCTTATAACTGAAGTTTGTACCTTTTGACCACCTTACCCATTTCACCCACCCCCAAAACTCCACCTGTGGTAACCACCAATCTGTTCTCTGTATACATGAGTTAGGTTTGGGTTTTTTTGGTGGTAGTGTTTTTTCTTTTTCTTTTTTCAGAGTTATATGAGATCATGCAGTATTTGCCTTTCTCTGTCTGACTTATTTCTCTTAGCATAATGCCCTCAAGGTCCATCCATTTTGTTGCAAATGGTAGGATTTCTTTCTTTTTTATGACTAAATAATATTTTATTAAAAATATTTTAAATCTATTCACCCTTAATGGGTTCTTAGTCCCCCCCCCCCCCCACACACACACACACATATTGGCTATTGTAAATAATGCTGCAATGAACACGGGGGTGAAGATACCTTTCTGAGACAGTGATTTTGTTTTCTCTGAATAAATAACCACAAGTAGAATTACTGGATCATATGGTAATTCTATTTTTAATTTTTAAAATATATTGTTATTAATTTCAGAGAGGAAGGGAGAGGGAGAGAGAGATAGAAGCATTGAAGAGCTAGAATAATTGATCAGCTACCTCTGAGCCACTCTGGCTAGGCTGTAAATACTTTTAAAAATATATATATTTTATATTCACAGACAATAGGGTGCTGAAGACCTGTGGGGGAGGGCAGGGGCTGGCTGGAGGGAGTCAATGGGGGAAGAAGGAGACATACGTAATACTTTCAACAATAAAGATTTTTAAAAATATGTATATTTTTTATTATTGGTTTCTGAGAGGAAGGGAAAGGGAGAGAGACATATCAATGATGAGAAATGTTTTCCATAGTGGCTGAACTAATTTACATTATCAACAATGCACAAACGTTCCCTTTTCTCCAAATCCTTGCCAACACTGGCAATTTCTGGTCTTTTAGATCGTAACCATTTTAACACTTGGAAGCAATATCTCACTATGGTTTTGATTTGCATTCCCCTGATCATTACTGAAGGTGATACCTGTTGATCATTTGGATGGCTTCTTTGGAAAAATGTCTCTTCAGATTCTCTGTCCTTTTTTAATTGTTTTTTTTTCTATTAAGTTGTATGAGTTTATATATTTATAAATATTTGGATATTAACCTTTTATCAGATATATGATTTGCAAATATTTTTCCCATTTTGTAGGTTGTGTTTTAATTTTGTTGATGCTAATGAGAGTATACATATTTAAGGGGATTATTATAAAGACTGAAGAGATTAATCCATGCAAAAATAATTGGAGAGATTTTATATAAGAAGAAAGAAAAAAGAAAAAGGGGAGATGAGAAAAAATGGTGTGCTATGAACTGAATGTCTTCTCAGAATTCATGTTGAAGCCTTAACCCCCAGTGTGATGGTATTTGTAGGTGGGGTGTTTGGAATGTAATTAGGTCATGAGGGTAGAGCCCTCATGAACTGGATTAGTGCCCTTATAAGAAGAGACACAAAGAGGATGACCTCTCTTTGCTCTCTGCTATATCACTACAACAATGAGCAGAGGGCCAGCTGCAAACCAGGAAGCAGGCTCTCATTAGACAACAGATCTGCCAGCATCTTGATCTTGAACTTCCCATTCTCCAGAAAGGTGAGAAATAAACATTTGTTGTTTAAGCCACCCAATCTACAGTAATTTGTTATAGAAGCCCAAACAGATTAAGACGGGGTGGGCAATGGGGGATAGGAGGAGAAGAGCAAGACAGAGAAAAATGCATGTGTGATAAACCATATACAGTAAGATCTCAGGGAAAAAGACCACCAAAATTGTGCATTTTACAGTAACCTATTTATTTTTTTAAAAGGTATTGCTTTTGTTTCTTTCCTATCCCTTCCCAAAGGATATAATTAATGTAGCATATCTGAAACAAATGCATTCTTATATCTAGAAGAAAACTTCAACATTACCTGTACAGAAAAATACTTCACTTCATCAAACTTAATCATCATTTTCCTTTCATTATTCATAAATGGTATATTTTGGGGTAGCAAGCTACACATTTTTGTAAATTTCACAATGTTGTTTATAGAGATACGAATGCAAAAATTGTCATGCTGTAAATCGACTGAAAACAAATAAATATTTAGGAAGCAAATTTTGTTGTAATTAAACAATAACACATTATATAATTAATCTATTAAACAATTCAGACTAAAACTTAAGAATCAATCAAATAACTAAAGAGGTAATTGTAGAACACATAAAACAATGAAAAGTCCTTTAAAATAGTATTTTTGCCCATCAATGTTAGGTACAATATAACTAGAAAAAGGTTGATTCTTCCTTAGATCAATTCCATATTTTTATAGTCACAATTCCATTATAATTCCTTTGCAATTTTTTCTATATTTTAAGGTGAATAAGCATTTACAATATATAGTTGACAATTTTTGGTAAGCATAATTATATAGAAATTTTAAAAATACGTCATTTGAGAGTAATTTCTTTTTAATTTTAGGACAAAATTTAAAGCAGCATTCTACTTTAATTCACTACATACTCGCTTATACTATATTGGCTTGTTCTTTTACTTTTCATAGCACTCCATTAAAACAATATTTTTTCATGATTTAACTAATTATCTTCAAAAACCTCTTTATGTAGAATTCTCTTCACTAATCACTTATATAAAAAAGAAACACATCTTCATAATGAGACTGGGTTTATGCCATGATAAATCTAAGAAGAGGTATTCAGCTTATTTAAGGGTACCAAGATAAATAAATCCACTTAAGAGAAGCACAGTTATTTCTTAGAAATGAATTAGTAATATATATTCCAAGAAGATATATATATTTTCCTTTAACTTAGATGGTGATTGAGGTGGGTTACTGATGGCTAAAATTCTTTTGTCACTCTCCACATCCAAGAGCGACATTTCTTGTCCTCTGCTCTTGAGTTTCGCCTGGGCCAGTGACTGCTTTAACAAGCAATGGACTTGACCAGGCTGGGACTAGGAAAGGGTCAGAGAGGCGCTAGCCAGGGGGCAAAATTTAAGGGGACACCAACAACTTCAGTAATGAAGATAAATAGTATTTTAATGTAATCCTACATAATAAAAAGGTAATATGCAAATTGCATCACTCCGCTACGCCCACGACTGGGCCGGCTGGAGGGCGGGGGGGGGGGGGGACTCAGGGGGGCCGATTGGCTGGCGGTAGGAGCGGCTGGCGCTGCGGAAGGACCCATGGGGCCAGCGGAAGACGCTGGTGGCGGAACTCGGGGTGGCCAATTGCGTGGCTGCCGGCACCAGTATTCCCCCAGCAGCAGTTTTCCTCTGGCCACCATCGGAGCGCCTCCCGATCGGAGTTCCTCTCAGGGTGGCCAATCGCACTGGCAGGAGGCGCTCTGATCGGCGGATGGCCAGAGGAAAACTGGTGCCGGCAGCCAGGTGAAGGAAAAGTCTATTGCACAAAACTTCGTGCAACGGGCTTCTAGTATAAAATAAAAATGAATAGAGAAAAAAATAATGCCAATCTTCTAGGCATTTTCACTAAAGCACCAGACACATAAATGTGTGGCATTTTACATATCCCAGCTTTTCTGACCTGCCAGGTGATTGTAGCCTCAGCTGCGATAATGAAGCAGGAGTACCACCCAGTGGGTGCACATATAGTGATTAATAATAAAATAGTTAATATTCTAAGCCATTAAGTCTTAGAGTATCTTATAATATAGTAATATCTAACTGAAATAGTGATATATGACCATAGCGTGATTCTTAAATCAAAAGAAAGGATACTCTTAGGTGTAAAATGACTGCAGTTCTTTACATGAATAGCCAGACAGCCAACCTATAACAACCAAAATAAAAACACAGTGAATAAATTTTTAAAAGTAACTTTTCTCCCATTTTACTCTACACCAAACTACATATTTTTAAAGCTCTACTTTGTTAGTCTTTCTCATTAGAAATATTGTTTCTCATTAGAAATCTCTAGTTATTGGAAAACACCAGAAAGCAGAAACAGAGAAGAAAAACAGGCAGGCTTTGTTTAAGATAAACCTAAAATGAACAAGAATACAAAGCAAAACAATGGTTCATTACCAATTTAAATCCAACCATCACTCTTTGAATCATTTTTATTTTATATTGGGTAAGAAGTGGTAAAGTGTAACATCTTCCATATAATAATAAGAAATAAGCCTTGCTTGAGATAAGCTTTTTTATTCAGTATCCTAAAACCTCTTTATTCATCCAACAATCATTTGTTAACTATAATAAGCCAAGGGCTATGAAATATTCATTCTCTCTTCTACAAAGTGGTTCTAAATGTTGAAGAAAATTATATCTTGAGTTTAACCATAAAATTAAATACAAAACGAATACAGGAACACTTGAAAGTAATATGCAGGATTAGCCAAGTTTGGCTTTAAAAAAAAAAAGAGTAAAAGCAACAGCAATATTATATTAAACATTATGAAATAACATAAATGGCCCAATAGTATTTTTAAAGTAATTTAACTGGCTTTAGAACAATACAGATAAAGTTATTAGCATCCAATATTTAACTAAAAGAATACTGTATCTTCCCTGGCCAGTCTGCTCAGTGGTTAGAGCGTCAGCCCACAGACTGAAGAGTCGCACATACCTCAGCTGCAGGCTCCATCCTGGGTGCCTGGTGGGGCACGTGCAGGAGGCAACCAATCCATGTGCCTCTCTCACATCGGTGCTTCTCTCTGTGTCTCTCCCCTTCCCTTCTACTTTCTCTAATAATAAATGAAAAAGAAATGTCCTCGGGTGAGGATTAACAACAACAAAAAGAATACTATATCTGAATGATGAAATCCTAAAGAAAAATATTATTATCTACTTTTTAAGGAAACATAGGTACAAAATATTATGGTAAAGGAAAGATTCTAAATTTTCAAATTTAAAGGAGGGGTAATGTCCATTGTATATTCTAGGGGGGATTTAAACTGGTATTGATAGGTGATTCTACGAATCAGTTTATTTGTTAAAATTGGGTTGTATGTAAGGAGGATAAACAGGAAAGTATAGCTATAATTTTGTATTGTATAATTTTATACAATGCAAATCACTGGCTGCCTGCCAAGTATCTCCACATGAAGCCATGGGTAGCTACCTTAATCTTCCTTATGTTTCAATAGCTCTTTATACTTTTACATAAAAAGATCCATATAATATAGAAAACAGACTTAACACTCAAAAATATAATAATGACCACAGACTGCAGATAACAAATGCTGCCACAGAATCTGAGACCCATCTGTGGCCCAACACAATGCCCATGTCAATATCTTCAATATCTTCACCCCCAAACACTCTCAAACATACATTTAAAACAGGAAAGCAACCAGAAAGCTATTCACAATAGCACTTTTTTTCTATTTGTTATTGTTGATACTATTACAGATGTCCCCATTTCCCCCCTTTGCCCTCTCACCCAGACCCCTTCCCTTTGGCCATCACTATACTGTTGTCTGGGTCCTTAACACAAAAGCACTTTGTGTCTAACTTTAAGATACAGCTTTTTCACATTTTTTTCTGAAAATGGGATGTGACTATCAGAAACAGAGGTAGTGGTTGTCATGTTATCATTTGTTGACACATTTGAAAACCTTGCCAAATATCTCAAATCACAGAACTTTCAGAGAGGAAATGGTGTGACTACATCATGCATGGGAGGAGCTACTAATTACATGCCAAACATCTCTCTGTCAACAACTTCCAGTGGGCCTTTAAGAGAAGCCTTTTCATGTCTAGCAACATGTCATTCAAATAAGAAAAATACAAACTATGACGTTAGAAAGTGTGAGTGAAATCTGAATGGTTTTCAAAATGTCAGTTCTAAAAAGATGTAGAACTCATATTCAAGAGTATGGATTATAGAAATTACTATGTCAACATAATGACATGCATGACTGCTTATGGGAAAAGTGATTTCAAAGAATCTTTTCTAAATTTAGATTCAGACAGTGAAGGCTTATTCTCCAACTTTGATTGTGATAGAACAAAGTGTTACATAATTATATTGATAAATGCACACCATGGTCATTTTATAAAAACAAAATTGTATACATTAATATAACCTTACTATTTACCCTCCAAAAAGGTGATGTTAAATTAATCATGTTTTTTAATCAAGAAAATGTATCAGTATCCTATATAATAAAAGCCTAATATGCAAATCGACCAAACAGCGGGACAACCGGTGGAACGACTGGTCACTATGATGCACACTGACCACCAGGGGGCAGACACTAAACACAGGAGTTGCCCCCAGCCTGCAGGCCCCAGGCCAGCCAAGGTGAGTGCCAGTGTCCCCCTTCTCCCGATCGCCCCACCGGTCGCACTACAGATTGGCCCTGATCACCAGCCAGGCCTAGGGACCCTACCTGTGCACGAATTTCATGCACTGGGCCTCTAGTTAGTATTTAATAGGAGCTAGAGAAGAGGGATAAGAGAACGTCTTATTTCATAGCTATGAACTACTCTAATAAGGCTCAGAGAAAAAAGACAACTGTAAAAGAATAGCACAGTGTTTGGCAGTTCTAAATGCACACAGATCCTCATGTCCTATACTCTGTAGTACACAAAACAGAAAACAGATTTTTCTGTTCCTCAGCCTTGATATTAGGTCCTACCTGTGTGCTTGTGTGTATGTGTTTGATTTTTTTACCCTGGAGTTTATTATTTTTTGGATGAGAGAGGTGAGGGGCCAATTTTTAAACTGTAGCTCAAAGGTCACTAAATCTGACAATAAATACAATCATCTGAAGAAATACCGATTCTAGGCCCCATTAAAAATAAAATACCGATTCTAGGCCCCATTCTCAAATTCTAAGTTAGCAGTTCTTAGGTGGGGCCTGAGAAGCAATGTTTTTAAAAATTATTCCAGATGATTCTTATAAAACTTGACTTTATGAATCCCTAATATAGAAAACATTTTTTTCTTTGAATCAGGATGTTTTCCATAATTTCAGTGATTACCAGAATGGTGTTTTGACTCATAAAAATGAAAAAAATCAATGAGTATATTATCAGAAAGTACCATTTTCTATGCATACTTTTGATTACCAAATAATAAACAGTAACTGGTTTTAATGTAAAATAAGAAATAACTTATATGGGTTTACAAAGGATTAATCATACATACCACATCCCCAAATGGCACCAAATTTTCTGGTTTAGGTGTTATTTTTGCTTCTTTACTTTCAGACCCTGTAAAAGTTTTCCTCTGCATCTACAATGTAAATAAATTAAGACTTTAGAGGCAAAGAAGAATATAACTAAAAGCTATTTCAATTCAATTTTATGAGTCTCTAGTATCAGGTATTATATTAGGAAGTGGGATATTAATATGACTAGAAAACTCATCCCCACCCTCAACAAGTTTATCAATAAGTTAGCAGAGAGCAAAGGAGAGAAGTACACTGTAGCATAAACAATGAGTTCTTGCTAAAAAGGACCATCGTTACCACGTTCCAGCCTCAATCTTCCAGTCTCAATCTGGTGTGGACTTGGTACTGTATCAGACTAAGAGCAGTGATCCTACTTGCAAATTATCCCAATATTCCTGCAGTTATCAGTCATGGAAGGAACTGGGATTTAATCCTTGGAATAGTTAGTACATGGGATAAAGCAGTGAACAGACAGTTTGGGGGTTTTAGTTATGATTTCCTCTAGAGCAACTTCACTAACTGATACTTGTGGGTTGGTTTTTAACTTTGTTCTAAGGGTTCTAATCACTATACACAATGGTTAGCCTTAAAAATTTTAAGACATTTTAATATATATTTTTAAAGTAAAGAGAAAGGGGGAATGGAGGGGAGAAGCAAGAGGACTAGGGAAAAACTGCCTATTAAAAATATAACTTAGCCTGGGTGGTGTTTCTAAGTGGTTAGAGCATTGGCCCGTGCAACCAAGGGTCTTGGAGTTCAATTTCCAGTCAAGGGCACATACTTGGGTTGCAGTTTGAATCCCCAGCCTGGTTGGGCACATGAGGGAGGCAACCAATCGATCTCTCTCTTTCTTTCCCTCTCCTGCCCCCTCTCTCCCTCCCTTCCACTCTCTAAAGAGCAATGGAAAAAATATCCTCAGGTGAGGATTAACAAACAAATAAGTAAATAAATACATATGTGTGTACACACTCACATGCACATGACTTAAAAACTGGCATTTGTGACAACATGGGTGGATCTTGGGAATATCATGCTAAGTGAAATAGAAAAAATTAAGAACCATATGATTTTACTCATATGTGGGATATAAAACTGAAAGCAACAAATGAACAAATAAGGAAAGCAAACAAACAAAAGCTCAGAGACTCGGACAACAGTATGGTGATTATTAGAGGGAAGGGGTAAAGGTAGTAAAGGATAAAGGAGGTCAAATATATGGTGATGGAAGAGGATTTGACTTAGAGTGGTGAGCATCCAATACAATAGACAGATGATGTATCATAGAATTGTACACTTGAAACTTGTATCATATTACTAACCAACTAGAGGCCTGGTGTACGAATTCATGCACCCATGGGGTCCCTCAGTCTGGCCTGCTGGGATCGGGCTGAAACCAGCTCTCTGACATCCCCCAAGACGTCCCGGATTGCAAGAGGGCGGTTCTCAGGTGATGTACCCTGGAATCAGGCTCCCTCCTCTCTGGTTCTGGGTGTGTCACCCGAGAAATGCCGCTGCCAAAAGACCGAAGCTCGGCAGCTCCTGCATTTAGCGTCTACCTCCTGGTGGTCAGTGTGCATCATAGCTACTGGCTGGTCAGCCGGTTGCTTAGGCTTTTATATAGATAGATAGATAGATAGATAGATGTCACCCCAATAAATTTAGTTTTAAAAATATAGCTTGGAAAGAAGTATATTTATCCCCAGCCTTTGCTGAACTCAAATTAACATGATCTTATTTACAAACATTAACCCTTTGCACTCGCTTGCTTTTTTCTCGATTCCTTTATTCTAATGCTAACCGTGTCGAGTCACACTCGACATCCGAGTGCAAAAGGTTAACTTCCCAGGAATTTTTGTTGTTATATGTCTTTCATGAATCACTGATTTTTCAAGTATATAATAAATCCTTAGTTATGTTGACATTTTTATTTTAAAGTTGTATAGAAAAATTTGTTTTATACATTTTGGATCATTTTGTTATTGTTGCATCTACCGTATTTTCCGGCGTATAAGATGACTTTTTAACCCAGGAAAATCTTCTATATGCCCAGTTGTCTTATACGCCAGAAAATACAGTAACTGGTTTAATGTGTTTTATATTTGCCCCACAGAGTGGGGCAAAAGGAGGTTAATAGTTGTGAGTATGCAAAACATAGAATTTATTTGTGTATTATTATTAATTATCTTATTTTTCATATGAACTGCAAACCGACTTTCGTCCCACCCTGTGTGTGTATATATAGTTATATATATATATATATATAACTATATATAATTTAATTTGTAGTTTAAAGTAATTGAATGACAATTACTGTATTGTCAGAAAAATATCAAACTGGATACATTATATATGTGTTTAACGTGGTACGGGGGGGGGGGGGGGGAGCCAAATCCTAGTACATATGGTAACAGAGTCTAAAGGTGACATCTCCAGTCCTAAGGGCAAATATGTGTTGTTGTTTTTCTTAAATAAATGATGTTAGGACACTTCTTTGGAAAGAGCCTCGGGAATCGAAAACAAGGGTAACTAAAGTTTCTGGAGTCTAGCCCTTTAACCACATACATGAAATCCCAATGAGGCGGAGGACAACGGCTAAAACTGACTGACTCTACGTTGTTCTCTGCCCTGTGAAGCCCTTTATAGCCTTACCTCCTGTGGCTGTTCCGAGCCAGGCCGTCCTCAGTGCATTCCGTTCCCAGCTGATAAAACGCGGCTCGGACAGGTGAAGGCATTGCCAGGACCCCACAAGTAGGCTCTCTCAGGCATGACCGCCTTCCCAGGTAGGCCCGGTCTCCCTCCCTCCCAGCGGCATGCCCTGCCCCCTTGCCTTCCCTGCCCTCGGGGTGGTCGGGTTGGGGCAGGCTCCCCGGGGGGAGAAAGGGGGAGAGACACTCACGTTGGGCCGCCGGTGCCCAGGGCCCGCTTGGCCTGGTCCTCGGAGAGATTAATGGTCTTGCCTTACTCCTGGAAGGGACGGCCCGGGGAAAACGCCGACCCTCTGATGGGCGAGTGTCCAGGGAGCTTGGGGGGCTCCTCTGAAGTGCGGGGGCTCTGAACAGGGAGTGGACCCGCCCGCGTGGTCGTCGGCTGCGGCTGCGTTGGAAACCTCAGGCATCTGTTGGGGAAATCCATCCGTCCATCCTCCCAGGGCGGGTCTGTGCCTAACCGACTGCCTGCGACTGCGCAGGCGCAGCCCGCCCGCCGCCTTTCCCGCGCTTTCCTGCCCCCTCCCTCCCACCCCCCACGCACAGGCCCACGCACAGGGATGCGCACGCGCACGCGCGTACAACACTGCGCTCCCGCACGTTTAGGGGATGAGCAGCCGTGCGAGCCTGGAGGGTCAGGCCATGCCCGGCGCCCTGAGGAGGAGTCCGCCATGCGGGTGGGCAGCAGCTCCTCGGCACGTGATCGGGGCCCGACCCCTGAGTGCGTCCTGTCTGCCCTTAACCTACCGAAGCCCTCCTCCCTGCGCCGCTTCTTCCCGGAGACGCAGTGTCCATCCTCCTCCCTGCGCCGGTTCTTCCCGGAGACGCAGTGTCCATCCTCCTCCCTGCGCCGCTTCTTCCCGGAGACGCAGTGTCCATCCTCCTCCCGGGGACGCAGTGTCCATCCTCCTCCCTGCGCCGCTTCTTCCCGGAGACACAGTGTCCATCCTCCTCCCTGCGCCGCTTCTTCCCGGAGACGCAGTGTCCATCCTCCTCCCTGCGCCGCTTCTTCCCGGAGACACAGTGTCCACCCTCCTCCCTGACGCCGGTTCTTCCCGGAGACGCAGTGTCCATCCTCCTCCCTGACGCCGGTTCTTCCCGGAGACGCAGTGTCCATCCTCCTCCCTGCGCCGGTTCTTCCCGGAGACGCAGTGTCCATCCTCCTCCCTGCGCCGCTTCTTCCCGGAGACGCAGTGTCCATCCTCCTCCCTGACGCCGCTTCTTCCCGGAGACGCAGTGTCCATCCTCCTCCCTGACGCCGGTTCTTCCCGGAGACGCAGTGTCCATCCTCCTCCCTGACGCCGCTTCTTCCCGGAGACGCAGTGTCCATCCTCCTCCCTGACGCCGTCCCCCGCGTTCCAGACGCGCTCCTTCCAACAGTCCAGTCGGACAGCTTGACTCTCCGGACCCACCGACATAACAGCGCGTGGATACGCATCTGCCCTCCCAGGCCTCCTGTGCGCCCCAAACTCATTTGAACACAGCAGTGTTCTACCCACAAAAGCTTAAAACGCCAGGCACATGTTTGAATTCTAACCCCAAATATTTGAAGCCTACTCCTTCCCTTTATGGCACCTACTGTACTGTGGGACATCTCACACAACAACCATGGTGCATTCATGGGGCGCCCAGCCCGCTGTCATCCACCCTTTCCACAATTTCACCTTTAACATTTAAAAATACAGTTTGCTTTTTGAACAAACAAAACCAGAAACGCCAGAGCTTCTTTATTGGCCATAAATTGGAATTTTTAAAAATATATTTTTATTGGTTTC
Source organism: Eptesicus fuscus (assembly GCF_027574615.1). Lineage (NCBI taxonomy): Eukaryota > Metazoa > Chordata > Mammalia > Chiroptera > Vespertilionidae > Eptesicus > Eptesicus fuscus. The sequence continues at coordinate 84,573,808 of NC_072483.1, read as the reverse complement.
AGAGAAGGGAGAGGGAGAGAGAAATAGAAACATCAATGATGAGAGAAAAATCATTGACTGCCTCCTGTACACCCCCCATTGGGGATCAGCCTGCAACCTGGGCATGTGCACTTGACAGGAATCGAACCTGGGACCCTTCAGTCTCTAGGCCGATGCTCTATCCACTGAGCCAAACCAGCTAGGGCTAAATTGGAATTATTTAATGCGAAAACCAAGGGCCTGCAAAATCATTATTAATTGCTATTCTATTTGGAATCTTATTTTTCTCTTATTCAAGGGCCAGCTCAAAGTTCAGCTTTCGGTTAAGCCATAAAACCCCCATACACATACCCCAATGCAGCATTAACCGCTGTCTCCAAGTTACCACTTGATATAGCTCATTAGTGGATTCACACTATTGCAATTGTTAATTTTTTTAAAAAAATCCATCTGGCCAGTGTGCTTCAAGTGGTTGAGTGTTGACCCAGGAACCAAGAGGTCACCAGTTCGATTCCCAGACAGGGCACAATCCCCCACATTGGTTTTCTCATATTTATCCTTCATAACATTGTTCAGATGTGGTGAGCCTCAGCTCGAATGAGCGTGGTTTCCCTGGAGTTTGCTGACAGTGAAAGCTGGGCCTGGCAGGATGCCAGCGCAGTCACAGTTCTGTGAAAAGGGGGATTCTCTTTTCAGCAACTCCAGCCTCACAGACAGCAAACCACTCCTATTATGATGCCTACACCAAATCTAGACCTATTCCAGGAGCATCCATTTCTATCATCCATTGGTCAGTCCTCTTCTGTCCTACAGCATTCAGCTGTTTGCTAAGGAGGGCTGGCCCACGAGTTTTCTTGCTGTGCCCCAGAGGCTTTGAGACACCTTGCCCCACGGAGCCTTATTTCTGCCTTGAGCTCCAGGGTTTCACACCAGTTGAGGCACCACTGGACACAGCTCTGAAGAGACCTGTTCCAGTGCAGGCCACCTCAGGAGTGGGATTTCGAGAGCCAAGGATTCCTCGAGAATAGATTCAGTGAATTTCTACTCATTCTTCTCGTCACGCAAAAACAGAGGCAGCGGAAAGGGTTCTGCAGAAGTCAATTGAGAGTTAGCTCAGCAAGCTCACTGGCCTCTGCTTTATTTCCCGGAGCGCCTGGCCTGCTCTGCTTCTCTTTTGCTACATTCTTTTTTTTTCTACATTATTTTTTAAAGCTTCCTAAATGATTCTGATGTGCAACCAGCTCTGGGAACCACTGATAACGGTTTTAAAAAGAAATAAACTTTTTCAGTTATAAAACTGTTCAAACAAAAAAGATATATTTTATTTTTATTAGCCATGAAGTAAAGCATCTTTCAAGCTAAATTACATTACATTATACTTATTACATGATACAGTCACTAAGTCACTTTAAAAAAAGACAAATTTCATATTTCAATGAACTCAGTAAGAAGATATCAAAAATAAATAATGAAGGTCTTTATTTCCCTTCTTTCCCATTCCCTGAATTTATGTTTAAACCTGATATAGCTTTTGTAACAGTAAAGTTACTCGTGCTCTTTAAGAAATGATTATAAATGCCACTGATTTGACAGAACAGGAAATAAGCACTTTCACCTATTTGTTTCTAGCTTATTACCTCCTTTGTCATTAAGATAATGGTGTTTGGGTATAAACTGCAGGTACAATTTTAACAATTTCCATAATCTTGAGAATTTTTTCAGTATTACATAATAAAAAAATCAATTCCAAATACACCTGTGCATATCTTATAAAAATACATTTAAAAACAAGGACGGGAAGAATTCTAAGCACTGGGCCGTTATTCCTCTGAAGGTGAGCAGGCTTTAGGAAGAGGCGTTGATTCCTTTATCAGGATATTCTTCCACCTCAGAGGAGAACATCAACTCTGGGAGAGAAAGTGAACAGAACATACTCAAAATGGTTTCCCAGGACCTCAACAAGTTTTTCAGTTTAGTTATAAACAGTCCTTTCACGTATTGACATGATATAAACACTAGAAAGCCCTCAAGTACAAGTAAGAATTCTTGATAGTGAAATCTGATTTAAAAGGTGAGCTAATGACAAGGGTACAAGTTTTGCATTTAAAAATTTCCAAAGGGTAAAAATTTCCAAGTTTTAAATATATTGCTAGCCCCTGAAAAATAAAACATCTGTAATGGAGATAATATAATAATGCTCACCAGGAAATGTAAGTCACCTGGGGAATCCAGGATCATTAAACAGCTGAAATGTCTAATTCTGTAAGTGATCATGATAACCTAAAATGTAGGGGACAGATGTAGAGAAAGGACCTGGAACTAATACGAGGTGCTTGCCAGGATATCTTAAATGTGCTATCCCATTTAGTTACCATAATGACCCTGTAAGTGAGGTGTTATCATCCCTACTTTACAGTGATTTTTATTTATCCACATGGAAAAAATATTATATAATTCACATGGCCCTAAGAGAGAGCAGGATTCTGTAAATATTTAGTAACACACACTTTGTTATTTAGTCTGAATACTGCACAAGCTTGCTAGATGTAACTTCAATCCCAACTACAGTGTAGAAAGATATTAGTTGACATTTCTACACTTAAACTATTACTTAGCATATACTAAGTAATGCTTAGTATATGCTAAGTATGTGTAGTTTATTAAAATAACAAGAAATATTTAAAAAAGAAAACCTTAGGAACCAAATACAGTCTTCTGATATAAGTATTATATGAAAAAAATCTTTTTTTTCTTCAGATTACTTTATTTGAATTATAACATCTAGCAAAAATGAGTGAGGTTTTTTCCATCACCATTTACCCCCTCCCCCCATATCCTCTTCCACTTCTTCCCTTCTACCACCTGTGCCCCTGAGTTTTTTCTCTTTTTTCTTTTTTGCTCAATCCCTCCACCACCACTCCCCAACCCCCACCCGCACCAGAGCTGTCTGCCTGCTCTCTATGAGTCTGTCTTGATTTTGCTTATTAAGTCAGTCTGTTCATTAAATTCCACAAATGAGTGAAATCATATGGTACTTGTCTTTCTCTGACTGGGTTATTTCCCTTAGCATAATGCTCTCCAGGTCCATGTGTTTTATAGGGTAAATTTTTCTTCCTTTTTATGGCTAATTAGTGTTCCATTGTGTAAATGTACCATAGCTGTTTTTATCCACCCATCTACTGATTTAAAAACTATACTGAGTGAAAGAAAATAGCAAAATATATAAACCCTTAGAACAGTGGTCGGCAAACTGCGGCTCGCGAGCCACATGTGGCTCTTTGGCCCCTTGAGTGTTTAGCAAAGGCCAGCTTAGGAGTACCCTAATTAAGTTAATAACAATGTACCTACCTATATAGTTTAAGTTTAAAAAAATTGGCTCTCAAAAGAAATTTCAATCGTTGTACTGTTGATATTTGGCTCTGTTAACGAATGAGTTTGCCGACCACTGCCTTAGAAAATTTTTAAAAAATACTTTACATATATCAAAAGAAATAAAGCAACAGGATATTTACTGAAGCCACATAAGAATGACGATACAAAAAGGCACATTCATCAATGAAAATACACAAGATTACATTTTTTTGTCTTGGTTTTTACAAATGGAAATGTTGGGAAGGTTCTCAATTCTAACACTTCTGAGACAGTGTGTAATTAGTTGATCAAATTGCAGCTAAATGCTCAGGATGTTCAACAATCAAGAACATAATAATAACCAAAGTCCAGAAAATATCACAGAGGTTCAAGGGTGAAATTGTGGAACGTCTGCCAATGAAATACACCTTGCACTACATACACCTAAATGAGTGCTGAAGGACCAGCAGTTTGCCAACATGCCTCCTCTCCTCCAGGGGTCCCAAAGGGTCTGAGAACTAGAGACGAGTAAATCTCGCTTCCCACGGGGCACACTAAAGGTCAGGTTACTCAACACTTTATTAGACAATGAAAGGTTAAGAATTTGTTCAATGTAGAGGAAGAGGTAAGAATAATTCACTTTAATTTGCAACTGACAGAGGCTGCATAGATGAAGCATGATTTATTTCCTATTTAAGAGATATTTTGACCTTGTACAGTGTATGACTGTCTGACCACTGTGCTGTATGCCTGCAACTAATACAAAATAAAACTGAAGTAATATTAATAAAATAATATTAATAAAACTGTAATAAAAATAAAATAGATACTTTGATTGTAAGGAGAGTAGGAGAAATGAAGAGCAGAGACTTTCTATAAAACACTTGAAGGGTTAAAAAAACCAAAAACCTCCTAAATGTGCACCAGGGCACAGAGGGCCTCATTCAGCAATTCCAGACCCCAGCTCCCTAGACGCTCCTCTCTGCTTCTCTTAGTATTGTTCCATTACTTAATTTCACTCTTCTTATGTTATATTACTTTAAATATCTTTGTTATCACAGTTATCATAAGCTATAGCCAAAAAAGATTTCTAAAATCATTACAGAAGATTCCATGATATGCTTATACTATTTGTTCTTTAATACCTTCACTCAGATCCATGCCTGGCCTATAAGACAGGAAAAGCCAGGACAGTCCAACCAGAATGGCCACCACCAGATTCACCAGGATCCACGGCTGGAGAACCTGTTTCTCATTTCCTGCCGCCCTAGGGATACAGAAATACTCATTATTAATGTCTTCATTTTTGTTCATATATCTAAATACATCTATTTTATTCCTCATCCACAGGAATAGCAAGGAAAGAGTGAAATAAAATGTGATACCCTATAAAATACAACCATATATATAGATCTCATAAATATGTATCATGAAAACAAAGGTACAAAGGTTATTGACTTCTAAACACACCTGCTTTGTACAGTGATAGAGATGGAAATTCAGTGTTGCCAAAATTTTTTCTAAGTTTCCCTTCCAGCTACTGTGGTGCTACTTACTTTTCATGAGATATCTTTCCTTTCTCGCTTTACCTCATGCCTCTAGCCACTCTCTCAAGAAAGACGCCCCCACTCTAAGTTTTGTGAATTAAAAAATCTCTGTTGTCCTGTTAGCTCCAGGGTTGGCCACTGGCCCGAGGAGGGTGGCGCGCCCTAGTCTGCTCTATCTCCCCATTGCTTGGTTTTCCGACTCGATCCCCACTTTCCCTCCCATCACTATTCTGACGTATTAGGCTCCAGATTGGGGGTGAGGGTGCCAGGCTCTTCCAGTTCATCGTGTAATGGCATATTTTAAAACCATAACTTAAGAGATTTAAAACAGATCGTAAAAAGAGGACATTTCATTAAAGATGCAGGTGTTTATAACAATAGTTATCCATTAAAAAATTTAATAAGCATTTTCTTGCCACAGTTTTGAAGACAAAAACAGGGCCTTTATTAATAGATAAAAACACGGAAAAGAGTGGAAGGATTAGAATAGTGCCATTACTCCCATTGTCGCTGATATTACCATCAACAATTGCTAATGCCGTTTGAACCTTACCAGAGGCTGCCATTAACAGAAGAAGGTGTGTAAAGGTGGATCCTGTCACTTGTCATTTGCTGACTCAGAGATAGTGTAAGAGCAGCGAAGTACACTGGGAAAAAGATAAATGAAATTTGTATTTTTAACAGTCAAGTTTATTTTTAATTTATAGATTACTTTAAGGTCAAAGTAATCTGTACTTTAGGGAATGACAATATAAAAGAAATTCATTTGATCAATTTCAATAGGCTGGATTATTTTTCAAGAACACAGGTACTTTTACGATGCTCACTATTTCATCTTTAGAAATGACTAGAACCTAGGAGATCTTTTAATAAGTTAAATAAGTGACTCAAGGTCCTAAAACTAGTTTCGTTAGTATTTTCATAATGTATTCCAAATTATCCAAAGATTAAAAAATATCATTTGTTACTGAAATGCTATGCCAGCTCAATCTGTTTAATGTCAAGTAGAAATACAAAAGCTAGATATTACTTAATAAGAACAAATTAAACTCTTAAAAGTTACTAAGCTCAACTTCTATTGAAAAATAGTGTTACCAAAATTATGGTTACCATGTGTTTTTTTAATTACAAATTCTAACGGAACATCTATAAGTAATGCTTATAGGTAGCAATAATATATCATCTTTCAAAAAATAAAATTAAACTTTTCCTTGTTCAAATTTACAATGTCACTCAAGCATCACACAGTTATCAAATTAAACTATTTACTCACAGAAAGATGCAAAAGCTGTTGGATCCAGGGCAAGAAAATTTCGGATTGCTACTGATGTTTTGGCAAAGTCAATCCTAGAAAATACAAAGGTCTCTTGTCACAGTGCAACCATAACCTTCTTACAAAACGTGACTAGCGTTTTTCCCTCTCTGTTCTAATGCTGCCACATTTATTGTCTCTTATTAAGCCTTAAGTAGCCACAGCTTGTTTGGAAAGAGGGTCTTTGCAGCCATGATCAAGTTCAGATGAGGCCATTAGAATGGACCGTAATCCAATGTGACTGGTGACCTTAAGAGACACAGGCACAGAGACACCCAGAAAGACTGCCATGTGACAACAGAGGCAGAGACTGCAGTGCTGAGTCCACAAGCCACGGAGCCCCAGGATGGCCAGCAACACCGGAAGCTAGGAGAGGCATGGAACAGGCTCTCATGGAGCCCTCCAAAATGAGCCAACCTTGCTGACACCTTGAGTTCAGACTCCTAGCTTCCAGAACTGTGAGAGAATCAATTCCTGTTCTTTTAAGCCACCCAGCTTGCTGTACTTTGCTATAGTAACCCCAGTAAACTGATAAAATATCCAGACTCTCTTCTATATCTAATTAAAAGTATTTGGAAGATTATATTTTGGACTTTTTTGAACTGATTATATTTGAAAGTAGTTTTAGACTTAGAGTGATGCTGAAATGAGTTAAGACTTTTGGGTGTTGTTTCTCCTCCCCACCCCCAACCCCGCCACAGTATTCCCACCTCCAACTCCCTCCCACAAATAACAAAAACAGATTGGCCTAAAAAAGTCAAAACAATTCTATTGTGAAAACTGTTCAACATTTGCCCCTGAAGAAAAGTTAGAAGGATCTATAGTCACAACAGTCTTACCTGTCAAAAGCTGAAACTGTACTTAGAGCCAAAAGCAAGTAGAGAAGACTCTGGAATGGATATGCTAACGTCTTGTATTGTTGCAGAAGGTTCGAGAGGTCAGAAAGCTGATCTCCTGCTAGAACATATATCACAACAATATTCCACACAGCACAGCCAGCCAAGAAGCCATGAGAAAACAGACCCACCATCCTGAATGGAAAAGGGTTTAATTATTACACATGAATTACTAGAGTGAACGGCTACCATATTTTTAAAACCTACTCATATATAAGAATAAAATTCAACATTTCATAAAAAGTAAAATCAAGCATTTTCTTATTTAACAGTGTTGAACAATCGACACTTTAAAAAAAATTATAGAATATTTGTTTTAAGAAAAGTCCAACAAAGGCAGCCACCTGAAAGCCCGGTGCACGGAAAGGGCGACGTCCCTGGTCGTCCAGGAGGGCTTCGTGTCCATCGACACGTCTACGTTCTCCGTGGTCTTCATCAGCTCTGAACGGTCGGTGGCCTGGAATCGCCCTAAGAACACATTACACAATTATCCACCAACAAGACAGAACCTGCCGGTCTTTTTAAAAATTATTCCACCCTGAAGAACCCTTAGAACGAGTGTGTCCAGGTGCTTCCTTCTCAAACCAAAATAGATGTTGAAGTAACAGTTTGGGAAATTGACTATCTTAATAATAAAAGGGTACTATGCTAATTAGACTGGATGTCTTCCAGACATCCTTCCGGACAAAGGCGGGCTGGCGGGGGGGGGGGGGGGGGGGGGGGGGGGGGAACCAACCCAGGTCCCGGGTGCCTGCCAGTGGCCGGAGGACGGAAGCCTGGGTCCCAGGTGCCGGAGGGAAGCCGGTGCCGGCAGCCAGGGGAAGGAAGGCCTGTTCTTGCACGAATCTTTGTGCATCGGGCCTCTAGTATTTAATAAAATATAATAATGAGCTTCCAACTAAGAAAAAAGTCTAGAAACCTTTAAGATGACATCTAATATATTCTAATTTAGAGATTTTAGAAGTACTAACATTTAAATGTCAACACTATAAAGGTACGCCAATATTTGAAAACCCTTTACGTTTCTTAGGAAAAGACCCCAGTGTATGTAGCATGGCACATGCTCTGTGATGACAGAAAAGAAATGGATTGTTTCATAAACTTCTAAAGATTCCTGTGCAAGTATCGGTTCAAGTGTCAGCCTGCAACACTGTGTGAGCAAGCAGAGCTTTACCCCTTTACTGTTGACGAGGAGGCCCCTTCTCATGTCTACCAATCACAATGGACCTCAGGCAGCAGGTCTTGCTCGCCAAACCTGACTGCCGGGTCCTTTGGAGAACAAAAGTCAGGGGTTTATCACCTAATTTTCCCTAAGAAAAGACAACTTTTGGACAGAAACTAGTATTTATATCATTACCTGCCCTACCACCAACACCACTACCAATTGCAGAAAACTGGTGAAGTACAACAAAGAATAAAGAAATGGGTGGAGGGTAAGGGGAGATTTTTAAAATCACCCCAAATCTCATAACCCAGAAACAACTAGGTATATTTCCTTCTAGTCTTTTGTCCTGTGCATGCTATAGTTGAGATCAAACTATCTGTGTACGTATGTTTATTTTTCATTCGAATTTTTCCACGAAATGTAAAATTCTCCCTAAACACTATTTTTAATGATGCAGACTTTATTTCATAGATAAAGCATACCTTACTGAAATCACTTCCCTGCCCTTTTATATTTAGGTTATTTCCAGTTTTTCGCTCATGTGTGGTGATTAGCTTGGTGTATACATTTTTGTCCATGTTTTTGCTTATTGCCTTAATTCAGATGTCCAGAAGTATAATTCTTAGATCAAAGGATAGCCTTACATACTCTTAAAGAGCTCATATTCCAAAACAAGGAACTACTTACGGCTTTTTTCCACAAACACTTTGTCTACAGGCTGGCTAATGCCAGTGGGCGCAGTGAATACAGACTGTTGTTCTGGACTCCTTTGCTCGTCAGTAATTATGTCTTCATCTTCCACGCCGAGCTCATTGGCATACTGCAGTTCTGCTGGCCGGGCCTTCCTGGAGTCAGGGAGAAAGGAAGAAAACGGGTGCTTACTGAATTTTTACAGACCCACACAAGGACGTACCTGTGAGTAGAATGAAAAGAGCCCTGGACTTTGAGCAGAGAAATTCGGATTTTACTCAAACAGATCGGTTATAAACTGCCATGTAGGCCTCAGTTTTATCCTCTGGACAATGCAGTGGCTGAACTAGATTGTAAGGTTCTTTCCAGACTTAAAATTATATCATTTTATATAGACACTAGAGGCCCGAGCACGAAATTCGTGCGTGAGTACGGTCCCTAGGCCTGGCCTGCGATCAGGGCCATCTTCCCCAGCTGCCCACAGCAGGCCCCGCCCCCCGTCACGACCCACCCCTGGTTCCCCATTTGCCATCGGGTGATTGGTGCCTGATGGCTGGGGGCAGGAAGCGAGAAGTTGGCTGTTCCTGCCCGCTCACCAGCCCCGCTCACCAGCCCCGCCCCCGCCATGGGTGACCATCCGGCAATCGGAGCCTGCCGGGAAAGGGACCAAGAGGTGTCAGTGCGCCTCAGAGTGACTGGTCCAATATTTTGTCCAAATATTGGCTGGTCGTTCTGGTGGTTCTGCCATTAGGGTCAATTTGTATATTCCCCTTTAATTATATAGGATTGACTGCTAGTTACATGGTCATGTCTAAATACAAATAATAGTGTTATATAACTTCAGGGTACTCCTTTAAAGTATCATTTTATTTTATCTAACACTGAATCCTATGCTAAATTACACATTATTTATTGCTGAAATAATCATAATTTGAATTTTGATAAAATGAGAAAATAAATTACAATAGCCTATTTTATTAATATTACCTTTCATTTTTAATATCTTGAATATGTAATTTTTTGCTACTTATATAAAATCTTCTACTTGTGTTTCTCTTTTTTAGAGACAGCTCCTAAGAATTTTTATTCAAGTACAACATTTTACTTTTCTCAGTGGTCTACACTTTTCAAATTTGTCATTAGATTGGTTTAACTGATATCTTTGTAATAATACCTATCCTAGAGATATACTAGTATTTATCAAACTTCATCAGAAGCTATCACTTGGAAGTTCCAAGTTAAGCATCAGAGTGTCCCTGAAGAATATTTAGAAGAACAAATAAATTCTTACTTTGTCTTCCTTCGAGGTTTTTTAATAACAGGCTCCTCGGCTGGCTCCACATCGATACCATTTTCATTCCGTAATAAAGATGGACTAGATGTCTTCTGGGTGAAGGCAGTCTCCAATTCTGGAAAAAAAAATAGATTAAAAATTTTAATTACTATAATGTAAAAAGAAAAGTAATATACAAGACTTTTGTAAAACAAGAGAACCTTAAAATTTTTAATTGGGCAACACTGTTTTGCATTTGATTTAAAAATTTTTATACCTCTAAACACAACAAAATGTTTGACATTGCAATGCCAAAAATATGGGGAAAATGATGTAACCCAACAGCGACACACACAGAAGAATGTGAAGACAGGCACAGAATGACATTATGCTGTCATAAGCCAAGGACGGCTAAGAGCCACCAGAAGCTAGAAGAGGCAAAGATGGGTTCTTTCCTGGAGCCTGCGGAGGGGGCGTGGCCCTGCGCACACCTCGCTCCTGAGCTTCTAGCCTCCAGATCTGTCTGAGACTAAATTTCTGTTGCTTTAAGTCACTCAGTTTGTGGCAATCTGTTAAGGCAGTCCTAAAAATTAATACAACGTATTTTACAAAATGGGATCCTCTGATACATCCTATTTTACAACCTTTGTTTTTGACTCAACAATATATTACTGGTGGTTTTCCATATCACAATATCACCAAAACAATCCTGTTAATGAGTACTTGGTTTCTATCAAATGGATAACATGTTTTATTTGGGTATTATCACATTGTTAAATGTTTGATATTACCAGTTTCTGCTCTTATAAATAATATTGCAGTTAACCCTCTTTAATTACTGTAGCTGTTGTAGTTACTTCTACTCCTATACGTTTGAACAGGTTATACCATTTTATCCTATCAGCAGCGTATGGGTGTACCCTTTTCTCATCAACACTTTCGTATTTTATAAATTTTTAAAAGCATTGCCAATTCGATAGGCAAAATAAATTATATAGTCTTGTCTACCTTGTGAACAGTCCCTGAGACACAGCAAAACTCAATAAATGTTAGCTGTTGCTTTACTATATTATTGTCAATAGAGAATCTATCCCTCATAATCTACACACATAGAATCAAAAGACCCTCTAAAGTGTTCTTGACTTAACCCATTAGAGCAACTCTAGTGATAAAAAATTTAAGCAAGCAGGAAAAATAAAGGGATATGGGTGGGGGGGTGGGAGAGGAATGGGAACATTCAGGTTTTTACTCATACACCCCAAATCACAACCTAGCCTGGTTGCTTTTACATACCAAGAGGTACCCTTGTCTTCTGTCTTCTTTGAACAGGAGCTGCTGGATGCTCTGGCAGTTCTTTAGTTGGTGGCTCACTGCTCTCAGGTGGCCTATGAAGAGCAGTCTGAACAAGACCTTCCAGAGAAGCACTTGCTACAGAAATAGAGTGAAAAAATGGGATAACTTGAACAGAGACCACTGAGTCGTAAAAAGATGGGAAAAGAGGGAACTGGAATGTTTCCTATGTAATAACCCCTTCTCCTACAGAACCAACCTTGATTTCCTTTCTCCTCGCTTGTAACTTCGAATTTTAAGTTGAGAAAAGAAATAAAGGAAGGAACAAGGAAGAATGAAGAAGAAAAAAGGAGGGCTATTAGGAAGAAGAACAAAAAGGAGAGGAGAATTTGCTTCAGAATTTCCATTTTCACAACAAGGTAAAAACATAATGGAAGCTGTTGCCCAGAGAACTCTCTCATTTGTCTTCTGCCTTGAGAATTTTCGGCTTCTATATAGTTTAGTACTTCACTAGTAAATTAACACATGATAACATCACCTTGGATAAATGGAGTTAACAGAAAATGTATAAATCTTTTTATTGGGCCATTCGTTTCAATCTCTCCCATCATCAAGTCTTTGAACAGATTCTGACACATTTCAGCATATTTGAATTTTACTTGACTACATTCCCGTGCCCATCTTCTTCACAAAAAGAACAAATATGTATGTATTAATAAACAAATAAAAATATGCTTAACCTCACTAGTATCCAGATAAATAAAAAACTAAAATAAGCACTTTTTTCCCACTAGATTGACAAAAAAAAATTTGAAAGACTGATATTGTCCAATGTTGTCAAGGATTTAGCAAATGTGGTGATGTAAGAACTAAAGCTTCCTTAAAGGCAATTTAGCAGAATCTTATCCTATTACTAATGCACACAGGTCCTTTGTCTAGCAATGTCAGTGCTAGCAATCCATCCTCCAGAAGTAGCTCTTCTCCCCCGCCACCCAGCATTTCAGAACTGCAAAACTGTGGAAGTGAAAAATCTGAAATAACCTAAATGAACAGTAAAAGCCTAGCAATGTATCCCCTTTTGTCTAGAGCACCGAACCTTCGTTTTCCCTTTTGTACCAGGAAGCCGCTGGTAGCCATCCCTCTGCTCCAACTGCCTTTACTCCTTCCTCCTCTTGTTACCTTCCTAAGCCCAGATGTACGTGTCTGTACTGAACTGTGAGTGGATTTTTAGAGCCTGGCATTTCAGCATCTTTGTGAATCCAAGTCTCTTTGAACCTCTTTTCTTTTTTTGTCTGTGTCTACATGTCTTTTTCTCTTTCTCTGCGTCCATCTCCATTTCTTTCTTTTTCTCCATCTGTCCCTCCATTTGTTAGATAATCGATGCTAAGCCAAAACAAGTTTCTGACCAAGTGAAAGGTATGACCAGCTATGAGCTTTAAGCAGCTCATCAGCAGGGGTGGACAGGACTTGAGTGAAAGAAATCTAGCAGCACAAGCTGGGGGCTAATCTGATAGCTCGGAAGAGGAAAGGGGCTAAGTGGCCTACAGTTGTGACAGTGGAAACGAAAGGGAAAAGGGACACAGCGATGTCACAGAAGAAGCAAGCAAATGGGGTGAAGGGACCAGTTAGCAGTGCCACTGAGGCTTCCAGCCTGAGTGACTGCCTGGGAGAGTGGGGGTTCCAGTAACAGAAATTTGTGAGAAGCAAAAACTGATTTATTGTTGAAGGTGATGAATTCTGGATGTGCGAGTCTGAGTTACTGGCGGAGCATCCAGGATTAACGAAAAAAGGGGTTTATAGAACTTGCTCATTATCGGGGCTTTAATATCTGCCTTCAGACTCATGCTCTAACACAGATATTCTTGGGCTAAAATGAGAGATCCAAGCCCTAGCTGGTTTGGCTCAGTGGATGGAGCATCGGCCTGTGGACTGAAAGGTCCGGGGTTCGATTCCAGTCGAGGGCACATGCCCGGGTTGTGGGCTCAATCCCCGGTTGGGGGTGTGCAGAAGGCAGCCGATCAATGATTCTCTCTCATCATTGATGTTTCTCTCTCTCTCCCCCTCTCCCTTCCTCTCTGAAATCAATAAATATATATGTATATATTAAAATATATTTAAAATGAGAGATCCAAGAACCCTGTGTCTCTAAATCCAGTAACCTGTTCAAGGGTCTGGAACCAATTATAGCTTAAGATAACTCATGTTGTCATGGGGATAAAAGACCCCCAAGAGTCCAAGAATGTAGTGGAAGGAAGAGTGTTGGTGGCACAACCCTTTATTTTATGAATCCTTCTGGGCACCCTTCGCGCTGCTCACTGCCTGTCCCTCACTGCCACCAGGAGCCCCACTGCTTCAAGGTGACCGTGGTTCTGTCCTCCCTCCACACAGCAGTGACTTGGCACTGCTGGGACCTTGTCTCTCCCTGGTCTGATGTTCCTCATGCCTGGGGGCCTGGAAAAACCTGTGGTTCCACACCACAGAGAGCAACGCCTTACCTAGCACGGTTTTTGTTCTCGGCTTCTTTTTCTTGGGATGACTAAGTGGAACATCATCTATAAAACAAAAAGGACAGGAAAGGCTGCCTAAAATTCTAGGCAGGGGACAGTGTTTTCAAAAGGGAACGTTTAATAGGGAAGACCTTTCCCTCTCTTCCAGCCAACACCTACACGTGAAGGGAAAGAAGGTAAGAAGTTGACAAAGTCAAAGAGAGCCCACGGTGTGGTACTAAGAGCTCACTGCTGGTCAGTAATGGCAGAAACAGTGACACAGAAAGTGTGCTCACCACATAGTCATGTGATCCCCAACTTGGGCCTACGATTGGTTCTGGTCCATAGGCTATGAGAGAAGTGATCTGTGTCATCTGGAGGCCAGAACACCGAAAGAGCCAGTGAGAAGCCCTCCAGCTCTCTCCTTCCTTGACAACTGAGGAGACCTCATGTTGAGATGGCAAAGCCATAGGACGGAAGTGGACTGAATCACTGCCTCGTTAGTGAAGAGGCAAATGCCCTGATTCGTTGCCACAACAGACCTTGCATTAACCAGATGTAACCTTATCTGATACTAAGTCACTGAGATTTTGGGGTTGTGCAGCATAACCCAGTCTATCCTGACTAAATGAGGCACAGTAAGATGCAGTCCCTAATACAGAATGATAACTAGCCAGGAGTTTTGATCTGGGTGACTCCATACAGGAATGAATGCTTTTATATTTGTAAGGTCAAATATCAACCATATTACTAGTGTTACTTATCAACCATCATTTAAAAATGGCAGCCATAGATTATTATAAAGATATTGTATTATTATAAATTATACCACCCAGATTCCATTTTAAGAGAAACATTAATAAATTAAACTTCTGAATATTTAATACCATATTTAGAAAATTTTACATTAACAGTGAACTCACCTTGAATAGCACTTTACATGACACCGACCAAATTTAATCAGGACAAAGACAAAAAAAGAAAGTCTATTAATTAGAAATCTATAACACTGTCAACCTGAAAACTGACTTAAATCATTACAAATTTAAAATAAAATTAGTTTTCACACAAAGTTTGCTCATTTACAAACTAGCTTATTTACAAATAACAAGCCAGTAAACCTGCTAATAAAATAACCCCAACATCTTCTGAATCTACATATACATACTCCCTTCTATCTATTAATAAAGTGGATTAAACAGATTAAGAGCTCTTATTCGGCCACTGATTAAAATCAGCTTAAACTCTGAGGAAACTATTCTAGCAAACAAAAGTCGGCCAGGATTCTACTAAACAAGACCCTAAAACATCCAGAAGAGATCCATTGTCCTCCCAGGTTCACAGTCAGGCTTTGAAACAGAACACTTAATTGTAACTGTTATCCTGATGATTCGGGATTGTTCACCTTTAAACTGTTAAGAAGCCTTTTCTTAAAAATAGCAAGAAACCTTTTCTGAATTATGATGGGTTTGCAACGGCGGTCACTTTTTCCCGTTGTTCATTTTGCACACTTAGAACCCCGTCATGAAATCACTGTACGTTTACCTGGGCACCGGTGGGAGGGCTCGTGGAGGGCGCTATGGGAAAAGAAGAAAATTACTTGTCAGTAACAGCCTAGGGCAGCTTTCCTTCCCACGTTTCAAATCTTCTGATTACTGTTCACCAGTGAAAGCCTGGCGGTTCTGATGAGAACCCAATGGGCAATATTTGAATTTCATATAAAAGGCCTTCCTTTCTATGTACCTTTTTATCTTATCTACGGCCAGGCCCTGTTCTAAGCACGAAGAATGCATTTATGAACAAAAGGAGGAGATCCTGCTTTCACGGAACTTGACATTCAGATAGATATCCCTCAGATACCTGAGCGGAGACTGGCTGAGAAAGGAGCCTGCGTTTTTGACAAAGGGGAGCAAACACCAAAGCCCTGGGGGAGGTGGGCTGGGAGGGTCCCAGGTCAAAGGCCAGGAAGGCTGCAGCGGCGACCACGGAGAGGTGGGCAGAGGCCAGACTAATCAGGCAGGGTCCTGAAGATGGAGGGAAGGGAGCTAGATTTTGCTTTAATTCATTAACAGGAAGCCGATGGAGGTTTCAGGCCACATAGTCACACACTTTTTCAAAAGATCCCTCTGAAGACAGGATGAAGGATGCATTTTGGGGACAGAAAGAATGGAGGGGAGGAACCCTTAGAAATGCTGCTTTCCATGAGTAAGAAGAGCTGTATTTGTAGTTCAGAGAGATTATAGTTAAGAAGCACGCTGGGATCTCTCAAAATAAAATACTAACAGAAATGCCTGCATCAGTTCCATGGGCCACGTATCCCGCGCTGCTTGCAGAGAACATCGCTTCAAAGGGGTTAACATTCAGGCTGTTGCAGTTGATTCTGCAGCCGCCCCTTTGAGCAACCCGCTCGTTTAACCTTTTGCACTCGGATGTCGAGTGTGAGTCGACACGGTTAGCATTAGAATAAAGGAATCGAGAAAAAAGCGAGTGCAAAGGGTTAAACTGTGTGTTGCTGTAAATGCTACCAGGGGAAGGCAAGGCGGGCTGTCTCCACACCGCCCCGGACGCGGCATTCCCAGGGGAAGGGACCACAGTCGCGGGAAAGCGCTTTTGTTCTAAGGATGCTACGCGGAGCGTTCCATCCAAAGGCCAGTTCACACAACTCCCCGCTTCAAAAGTCCCGCGAAAATGACAGGTCGCCCATCCGAACCCCCAACGTGCAAGCCTCTCCAAGGCAGGACGGTTCAACTGCATGCAAAAATCCAGTAACTCACGAGTAACGGAGGCTGGCTGACCACCTGCTTCGTCCCCATTCCTCCTAAAGTCCCGAGGCCGCCAGCTCCCCGCGGCCCCGCATCCCCAACCCCCCCTCCCGGCTCCGGGCGGCCGCGCGCAGGCGCAGTGCGTCCCAGCGCGCAGCCCCCTCCCCGCGGCGGCAGCGAGTGGGGGAGACGCCGGGACTCGGCCTGGCCGCGCCGGCACCCCCGCTGGAGGGGGGCGTCGAGGGGTGGCTGACCTGCCCCGGGGGACACGCCAGCGGGCGTGGGGTGCCATCACGGTTCCCCCCGGGTTCCCAAGTGATTTGTTTGTTGGAGAAACGGGGGAGATGCCCACGATGAACCGTCTCCACGGGCAAAACCCGGTCTCTTCCCCGGCGGCGGCCACCCGCCCTCCGGAGGGGCCGGCATTCCCGCCGCGGGCCGGGCCGGGCCGGGCCGGGGCGACCGGGAAGTGAGGCGTCGTCAAGGCAACACTGGGCCCGGAAACCTCCCGCCGGCCCGGGTTCGGTGCCGGCTGGGAAAGGACTGCCCGCCCCGCCCCGCCCGCTCCGTCCCGTCCCGCGGGCGCCCCTCCCGACCCGCAGCCGCAGGGCACCCCCTCCCGGCCGCTGGAGGCCGGCGCCCCTCGCCGCTCACCGGGCGGCCCTCCGGCGGCAGCCCCGACTCGGCCCTCATGGCGCTCTCCGGCGGGGCTCCCTCGGCGCAACCGCCGCGGCCCGAGCCTGGTCCCCGCGGCGCCGCGGCCTCCGGACCCGCGGGAGGCGGGGGCTGCGGCCGCCGGTCTCCGCCCCGTTCCCGGCGTGCGCGCGGGTGGATCCGGGCAGTGGTCTGGTTTTCTCCGGCTGCTGCCCCGCCATCCCGCGGCTGAGGAAATCCAGTTTGGGGACCCTTTTCTCAAAGAAGGGTTGTCGTTAAAAATGACAGTTTCCGCTTTGTTGGCTGGGATTTTTAGAAGACGCTGTTCACTTTAAATAACAAACTACAAATAAAGCTCTCTGTTGTGGAGTGAGGAGTGGGGAGGTGCTGGGTGGGGAGAGGGGTTGCAGAAGGCAGACACGGGCAGGAAGAGCGACGGGAGGCCGAGCCCTGGGGAAGAAAGAAAACCAAGACTTCTTGGAATAATGCTCCCTTCTTGCGGTTTTCCCAGATACTGGTCTCGAGGACTAAAATTCTGTCTACATAGAAGACTATGCCCTGACCGGTGTGGCTCAGTGGGTAGAGCGTGGGCCTGCGGACTGAAGGGTCCCAGGTTCAATTCTGGTCAAGGGCATGTACCTTGGTTGCGGGCACATCCCCAGTGGGGGGTGTGCAGGAGGCAGCTGATGGATGTTTCTAACTCTCAATCCCTCTCCCTTCCTCTCTGTAAAAAAATCAATAAAATATATTTTAAAAAAAGAGAAAAAAAAGACTAAGCTGCTGTCTGACGATCTGCCCGGCCGGTAGGTATGATGGGCACCGACCACCAGGGGGCAGACGCTCTAAGCAGGAGCTGTCAAGCTGCGGTGACTTGGCAGCGGTGGTTCTCGGTTCTCAGGTGAGGCACCCCAGAACCAGAGAGGAGGGAGCCCGATTCCCAATGGTTTACGTTGTTGCTGGGGCACTGTCAGCCCCCAATCTGGTTTACTGCCGCCCCGCCGGCCACCTTCTAATTAATTTCCTTTCAATGTGCATGAATCCATGCACCTGGCCACTAGTTTAAGCATAAGCTTTTAGGAAACTTAATATTATTACAGCCCTGATCAGAAGAATAATTTTTTCCCTTGTAGTCTCGTGTAAACTGAGGGCAGTGCAGTTTCTGTAGGTTTTGATGTTAGATGTGAAATGTGTGTATCACCCATCTTTCTTGCTGAAGTTAGTCAAGTAGGCATTTTTTTTTGTAAAATTTATAAAACTTGTCTTCCGAAAACAAGTTTCATAAGGTGGAAAGCAGTTTCTGAAATTAAATACTACTTGCTTTATTTAGGAAAGCTCTTTTTATCTGAACTGTACAACGACCATATGAAAACTTTAACAGGTTCGCATACTCAGTCACTCGACTTTGTTCGTATCCCTACCAACTGCTGTATAGAAGGTAAAAGCAAACAATTTTTTTCTAAAAGCCAAACAGGTAACTACATAACCATGCAATGCACACATTTTTTCAAGTAAGAGTAACTAACAAACTGCAGGACTTGAAAAGTTGCACATATTATAACGGGGCAAACACCTTTGCTTCAGATAGCAGCTGTGACTCCAGAGCTGAAACAGACAAGCGTTGTTAAGACGCCAGCACGAACAGAAGCCCTTAGGACCCAGGCTCAGAGGAAACCCACGCTGCTGGCACCCACTGAGGCTCCTCCTGAGCCTTCTGAACCGCAGACACCAACTGGGCACACGCATCTTGCAAGATGTCATTCACAATCACGTGATCAAAAAACTGGCCAAACTGAGTCTCCATTTTTTGGGCTAAATCCTCCATCTCTTGCAGGTCTTCATCCTTCAGGGGAAGTGAAAGAATGTGGATAGGACAAACTCCACGAGAGCAGTAGAGATGATAGCAGTTTGTTTACGCTGTTACATTCAGATGCGAGCTATTTTTTAAAAATTAGGTTAAGTAAGTGTACTCTATTTTAAACCAAAGAACATATGATTCTTTCTTTAGTCTTACTAATGTTTCCCTGGTCAAGGTTTTCCAAAATTGGATGATGGCTTGTAGACAGACCAATCCTCTCAAGTTCTCACTTAGACTTACATTATCCCATTATCTAAACATCTGGAGCGCTCAAACCATA
Source organism: Eptesicus fuscus (assembly GCF_027574615.1). Lineage (NCBI taxonomy): Eukaryota > Metazoa > Chordata > Mammalia > Chiroptera > Vespertilionidae > Eptesicus > Eptesicus fuscus. The sequence continues at coordinate 84,554,268 of NC_072483.1, read as the reverse complement.
TACAACATAAAACCAAAAAATGTTTACCAATTAAATGTAAATAAAACTTAAACATAAATTTTAAATAAACAATCTAATAAGAATGGTGTTATTTTGTAGATACAAAATGGTCACTTTTAACATGAGGATGGCAAGATGGTTCTATTGAATAGGCATACCTAAATTACACTTTGCTTCATGATGACTTAATTCACCTATAATATTGTCTATTTCTACTATTGTGAAATGTTCATTCAGTGAAGGTTATTTGGCCTTCACTCAACACTAATGCATTAAGTTCACTTCTGTTTTCTAATTTGTCCACAACAATTAAAATAGTACACCTTGTTGTCAATACAATCATAAACACAAATATAAATGCAGACACTGAAATCTTGTGGCAGTACTCCTTTACAAGGTGACCACACACATGATCCAGAAGTCATTTTGTTAATTTGTCTACACTGTCATAGAAATGAGAGAACACAGTTTGAAATGCCCATTAGACTCAGAGACTATATCCATGGACTCCACTGTCTGAAATGCAAACTGGAGAATCAGACTTGCATACAGAAGTCATTGAAATAAAAGAAGATAAAAATAATGAGAGATAAAGGATAATATAAAGACATCTATGCTCACTTAGGCAACATATACACTAAAATTAGAATGATACAGGCATTCGTATGGTCCCTATGTAAAGGATGGCATGCAAATTCATGATGCATTTCATATGTTTAATTTCAGTTTTGCAAGACAAAAAAGTTCTGGAGATCTTTTTCACAATGTGAATAAACTTAACACTACTGAACTATACCCTTAAAACGGTTGAGATGGTAAGTTTTGTGTTTCATGTTACATGTTTGTTGTGTGGTTTTTTTTTACCACACACACAAATGAGTGGAAGAAGTAATATCTTGATCAAGACAATGGCCATCTGGGTGCACGGACATGTAAAAATTAATTGAGCTTACACCTAAGACTTATACACCTTGCTGAATATATGCCATGACTTAAAATATTTAAAGTAGATTTACTTTTAAAAACTGGGGTTGTGAGGGGAAATCAGCAATCCTAGTAAAAGTTCACTGATTAGTCCCACCTGGCTTGGCCCCTCTTCATTAATAAAAATTTTAATGTTTAGAAATATGTATAAAGATGCCTCATTACAGACGAGATATATTCACTAAAGCATTTAAGAAGTAAAATCCCAAATGTTTTTATAAAACATATAATTCATTTTAAATACAGATATCAGGCCTGTGCACACCCAGTTTCTATGTGGCTTTGCAAACTGTGGTTTGAAGGGTTAAGTTAGACACTCCCCCTCCAAAAAAGAAAAAGAAAAAACAAGAGTAGCATTATAACAGTTATTAAACTTTAATATTTATAAATGATGTCCAAGAAAGATAAATCATAAGGCATTATTCATTAGAAACAAAACAGAAGTTATATTCCTTAACATAAGGAGGCTGTGAAAACAGTACAGTGATTTTACCTTGAATTTCATGTCCACAAAGTAGTCTGTAATGATCTTGGCATTTTTTCGAGATTGCTTCATACAACTCAGGTTCGATGGCTTTATAAATATGACATAGGGCTTCAATTCATGGGTTCGAGCCACTTGAATGCCCTACACAGAAATTAAGTGCACATTTAAAAACAGAAGTCCTACCCTAGTCAGTGTGGCCCAGTTGGTTGGAGCATCATCTCATACACCAGAAGGTGACGGGTTCCATTCCTCATCAGGGCACACACCCAGGTTAGAGAGTCAATCCCTGGTCAGAGCAACCAATCAATAATTCTCTCTCTCTCTCTCTCTCTCTCTCTCTCTCTCTCTCTCTCTCTCTCTTCAATAAAAAACATAGCCTTGGGTGAGGATTAAAAACACACACAAGTCCTAATTTCCTAGAGTCAACATGAATGTTCTCAAAATTTCTCAGACCAGAAATTAGCAATTATTTTTAGCCAGAATATATTCTCATGTGCCCCCAAGTTCTCAACTCTACAAACATTTTAATAATCAAGAGAGCCCAAGCTGGTTTGGCTCAGAGGATAGAGCGTTGGCCTGCGGAATGAAGGGTCCCAGGTTCGATTCCAGCCAAGGGCACATGCCCAGGTTGTGGACTCCATCACCGCCCCCAGTAGGGGGCATGCAGGAGGTAGCCAATCAATGATTCTCTCATCATTGATGTTTCTCTCTCTCGATCCCTTTCCCTTCCTCTCTGAAATCAATTTAAAAAATTTTAAAAAACCACAATAATCAAGTGATAGGACTCTAGAATAAAAATTTACTTTGAATCCCGACTCTAACTCTCACTAGCCATGACATCTTATTGAAAGTCAAGAATAGGATTCTATACATGATCTCATGAGACAAAGACAGAAACTCTCGGGAAGGATCAGCTCTGTTTCATTCTCACTGCCCTTTCCTCTTGCCTTTGGTGCTACTGACATCACACTGACCACCAGCTTTGAGCCTCGTAAGAACAAATCTATCGTCCCCTGATTCTCTTTAGCACACAGGTATACTTTTAAATGACTACAGAAAAGGGAAAGAAAAGACAAGTATCATTAAAATTGGGCCTACACATTGTATGTTCTTTATCTTACCCTAACTTGCTCTCTCCTGCTCCATTCCACATATAGTCTTGAGGAGGTAGCTATAGATATAACAACATAGGAACCTCACCTCCTTGTGTAAAGCAACATCTTATCCCTTCTACGAAGTAACCTTGATGCCTTTGAGATTAAGGTCAAAGCAAGATTCTAAATTTTCTTTATGGCCACCTCTTAAGTTCTGGTTTTGTATCTGAGAAAGTAAATTTATTTCCCAACTATACATAAGCTATTGGCAATTGGTTCTTTTTAAAAAATATTTTTTATTGATTTTAGAGAGGAAGGGAAAGGGGAGAGAGATAGGAACATCAATGATGAGAGAGAATCATTGATCAGCTGCCTCCTGCACGCCCCTTACTGGGGATCGAGCTCACCACCCAGGCATGTGCCCTTGGCTGGAATTAAACCCAGAACCCTTCAGTCCACAGGCAGATGCTCTATCCACTGAGCCAAACCAGCTAGGGCAGTGGTCGGCAAACTCATTAGTCAACAGAGCCAAATATCAACAGTACAACGATTGAAATTTCTTTTGAGAGCCAAATTTTTTAAACTTAAACTTCTTCTAATGCCACTTCTTCAAAATAGACTCGCCCAGGCCGTGGTATTTTGTGGAAGAGCCACACTCAAGGGGCCAAAGAGCCGCATGTGGCTCGAGAGCCGCAGTTTGCCGACCACGAAGCTAGGGTGACAATTGATTCTTTATTTAAGATCCTGGCCCTTAGATATGGGAAGTAGTCTTATCCTTAAAAGGCCAGCAGTAACAGAATAAAACCTATAGCATGTGCCCAAAATGAATGGCATGCATTCATTACTTTGGGAAGATGGGAAACATTCCACCACAGACCCACCTGAGGCTCTAAGTCCATGACACAGATCTTCCCTGCATCGAGGACGGCTTGAACAGCATCCACGCTGGTGCCATACAAGTGGCCTTTGTACTCACCATACTCGAGCATCCTGCAAGGGTGGGACAAAGAAAACAAGAACTCTTTCTACAGGTAAGATACTATTAGTAGTAACATGAAGATAAACTCCAACAGAATGGAATAAAACACGGAACTTTGCTAGCACAAAAACAATTAGTGGACATTTGACAGGAGAAAAAAAATATTTGGAGATCTAGGACTTAATGAATTTTCCAAATTCTCTAAAATTTGCACTTCTATTCTGCTCCCTCTCAGAGCCCAGTGACTGGTTTGCTAGTATATCAATTTACATTCTTTGGTTAATTCTTCAGGAACAAAAATCAATTTCCTCAGAAGCTTGAGCAGTGCATAAAATAGAGACTCTAGTTTGAATGTAAAACAAGCAGAGGTGAGAATCAGATTCTAAACATCTAGCTTACCTCTGACTATACATGAGGCTTTCAAATGTTTCCTTTGACACATAGTGATACTCACGTCCATCTACTTCATAACTCTTTTTGGAACGAGTAGTATCTGTCAGAAAGAAATTTAAAAGATTTTAGAGTCTTCAAATGTTTTGATTCATTACAAAATAAGTGAATGAATATATAAGTATGTAGACAAAATACTAGAACCAAAAAGAAGTCTGACTTGGTGATAAGAAAGTAGTTCTGATATCAAAATTATTTAATCTGTAAATCTTTATTTAATGCTCATGGTGTGGACAAGAATATATTAGGTATTAAGCCAGGATAGGGATACCCTAAGGGAACACCTGATCTAACTTCTAAATAAGCACCAGTGAATTGTGTATGAGCCCTAATATGCCTCCCAGGTAGCAATATCAGCAATATGTTGTTTATATAGTGCACTTCACAGATCTCACGCCACCCCTCACACTCCTAGCTAGGTGAAGTGCTATTACCATAGCTAACTGAAGATTTTTGAGAGTAACTAACTTGCTCACATACATAGACTAATGAAAAGCAAAGTTGAAAACAAGAACCTAGGTGTTCTGACTCCTCCTAGACTAATCTTTTCTACTGCACCAGAGTGTCTCAGATTTGAAGTGGAGAAAGCCAAGGCCAGTCCGCAGTCTGTGTGGAATGGTGATTAGGGATCTCCAGAAGGGAGAGGTCAGGGGGTCTGAATTCAATCTGATTGGTTGATATGAGCACTTTGATTACAGAGTCTTCAACTTAAAGAGCATCTGGTATGGAACATAAGAATCCACTGACTACCTAAAAGTGACTCATTGTCTGCTCATCCAGGTGTAGTGAGTATTTCAAATCCACCTCTATTCCAGCCAGTCATTTGTGATTTCTTCCACACCCTGAAGTATCTGGGGTCCCCTTTTGGCCTCTTTCTACCGAGACTTCCTCTTTGGCAAAGCTAAGACAACCCAGGGGTCGCTCTCCCATATAATCCACCCACGTCTGGTCCTTGGGAAACATCTCAACATTTTTACTGTGACAGACTCTAAAAGGGAGGCTACCTCCAAAACCACAGCCATTGGCCACTTCCTCCAAGCTCTATCCTTTAGATATTTTTAGGTTCAGTTTGACCCTAAATTGCAGGAAACCCATATTAAGCTCTTTAAGTGGTTTCCCCAAGTTCCTCTGTCTTGCGTTGGGGTGAAGGGGAAGCACCCACAAGCTCTTCCCACAATGTATGGTATAATCACACTTACATAGCATTATATGTGCATATATTATACATTTTAATAAAAAAGCAAATAAGAGTCAAGCACAGTGCCAGGAAGGTAGAAAGTACTGAATAAATGGTAGTTACTATTTTTTTCAAAAAAAAAAATTTATTGATTAAGGTATTACATATGTGTCCATAGCTCCCCATTGCCCCCCCCCCACCCACTCCAATACATGCCCTCACCCCCCTGCTGTCTCTGTCCATTAAATGGTAGTTACTATTGTTAAATATCAGTGGTCCTGAAAAGTCATTTATATTACTGCTAAGAAACGGAAAAAAGACAGTCACCTTTTAAAAGCCTAGTTAGTAATTCATTTCCCTCTATTAAAATAAGTACAGTTAGAAATTTTAAGAACTAGCCCTTGTGTCTTATATTTTTACAACAAAGAGGGTAAGACATAACGAAGTGAGCTCGGTGCATCTGCAGACGCAAAGAAATTTTTACCAAAACATGAACTGCGATGAGAGAGAAACCATACGTACGCGGCACAGCACTCTGAAAATGGTCAGGATTAACTTCAATGAGCTGTCTTCTCAGTTCGTTCACTCCAACTCCAGAAGGCCCTACACACACACAGTCAAACAGAATCATCAGATGTGGCAAGTACAGGGATGTGGTGAAATCACCATGTCAGTCTTCCACTGAGAAACCTGAGAGCAATGTTCTCAGGGGGATGGCAGAGCTTCCATGAACTGGAGCAGCCGCAGAAGAATCCACAGCTTCAACACGCAGAAATGAGGGCGGGAAACTGTCAGCCCAGCAAACCTCGTCTAACGTTGGACCCTGTGCGAACGCGCTACCTCATTGCAGAGCCTCTGCCTTTCCTCTTCAAATGAGGTTTCTGCCGAGTCCCAACCCAGAAACCAGGCTCCACAGTGAGCGGTCCTGTGGCTGACAGAAGTCGGGGCACTTTTCCCCACAGGCAGGTGCGTCAACACCCCACGTGCCCCCGGAGGCAGGGCTGACCTCCGGGACACAGAACCCGTGCCATGCGCAGGGCCCGTGCTTCGGGGACTGCACTTGGTTAAATGCTCTTCGTGTGCTGCAGGAAACCCCTGGAAACTTTTGAATAAGGGGCCTTGCAGCCCCCTTTTGCACGGTGCCCTGCACACTCCGCAGCTGGTCCTGGCTATGAGCCATGCTGTTTGCCCTACAGGGACCTGCCCTGATCACAGAGAAGGTGGCAGTCAGACGAGGTTACTGCTGCTGCAGGGACCGCCTGGTGGAGGTCTGGGTCACAAAAGGCCCATCCGCCCTTATGTGCCTTCTTTAGCACCAATGATACCGTCCAGGAGTTTTTGTCACTTAAAGGAGATGGTTACAAATTTCTTTTAAAAATGGATCTTAAGGATTTCTTTTTCTTATACAGACTAATGATCCAGTCTGGGAGAACAGTCATTAATGCTTAGAGAACAAATTCTAATCAGGCAAAAAAAGCAAAAAAAAAATCTCAGTTATGGTCTTACCACGATACAACTTGTTATTCTACAAGTTCAAATACAAGACAGCATGTGACATTCCACTATAGACAATAAAAGCACGATACATTGAGGGTTTATCTATAAACACACACATAAAACGGGCTTTATTTTTTACGCTGTCCCTATGGCAGCCCCTGCTCCCCGCAAGGCCACCGAGTGGAGAAGGGAGACCTCACTGGAGGAGGGGAGGCTGCCTGCCCGGAGGGGAGGAGGGGACGTACCCACGAGCACGATGAGGCGGTGCTTGTCCTCGGGGCGCCGCTGGTGCCTCACCACCTCCTCGTAAGGGGCCCGGGGGCAGCGGCTGGGGCAGCACAGGCCGGGCAGCAGCGACTTCCTGCGACAGAGGCGCATGCTGCGGCGGAAACCGGCTGCGAGGGGAAGGCACAGAACGTGAGACCCAGGCAGGAGAGACTCCTTCCAGCGTCCAACCTGGTGGACACCAGTGACTGCGATCTAACGTGCTAAGGAGCAGAGCCAGGCCTGTCTGAGGGTAGGAGAGAGGGAGCGATAGGAAGGCAAAAAACAAGATGCCCAGACGTTACCTGGAAGGGGCGCCCACCTAGCGCCCACTCTGTGCCAGGCATTGTGCAGGTGCTGGTCAGATAACGGCCAACCAAACCCAGGCCCTTTCCTCATGCAATTTACATTTTAGGGAGGAGGGGGGACAAAAATCAACAACAAAAGCGAGTGCTCAGGAGGAGGATGGGTGGGTAGAGAGCTGACAAGGTGCTTCTTCAGGCAGGCGGTTCAGTCCAGTGTCCGAAGCGTGGACACTGAGCAGGTGTCTGGATGAAGTAACGGAGCCAGCTAAGGGGGCATCTGGGGGGAAGAGAGACCCGGCTGAGGGAACACTGCGAAGGTGCAGAGAAAGGAGCGGGCTTGAAGCGCTTGAGGAAGAGCATGGAGCGTGTGGAGCCGTGGGCAGTGAGCAGGAGGGACAGTGGTAGGAAGTGGCCGCAGAGGAAGCTGGGGAGACCACACAGGGCCTCGGTCCCACGTTGGATTGTGCTCAACGTGGGGTGGGAAGTCACTGGGTGGTCAAGAGGTGGGTGTGACATGATTTGGTTTACGTCGGAAGAATTCCTCTGGTTGCTGAAGGGGGGATGTAAACTGTAGGCCGAGGAGGCAGAGGGTCAGGGGGCAGCAGTTGGGGGGCTATTCCCGGATGAGGGGGGCTGGTGGCTCGGGCCAGGGTAGAAACAGTGGAGCAGGCTTATTACTCCCATCCTCCAGATGGGAACACTAAGACACAGACAGGATCGGTGGTTGCTCACAACTGTGTGTCCAGTGGCAGAGTTGGACATTTCAGTCGTGATTTGCAAACTCCTGGAATCCTGCCTAATCTGCCCACTGAACCACGGGGCTTTCTGGAAGTGCCAAAGCTGCTCCCAGGCCCTCTCAGTAGATAGAGCTGGGGACCATATATGTATATCACACACACACACACAGACACACACACACACACACCCATATTTGCATCTATGTATATTGAAAAGTATGAGTTCACACCAATACCTTCAAGGGCAATTCAGCAATATAAGATTTATCTTAGCATGTCTGGCCCTCCCCTCCCCACCCAATTCTTCCACATGTGTAACTCCTTTCTCTAACAAAAACAAAACAAAACAGCTCTTATTATCCTCAATACATTTACTTATTGTATCACTAAAGAGCACTTGCGGGACAGTCTGGCAGAATACAAAAGATTTATATTGGGTAAATAATTAGAAATATCCACTGGAAACGAGATGAATAACAATGAATGATCAACACATCAGAATATAGACACACACACACACACACACACACACACACAAAAGATAGAGGAAAACCAGAAGAAGGAACAAGGTTGGAAATGTCCATCAGCAAAACAAGCTATCAGAAGATTGTCAGGTATGAATATAACTTAGGAAGTGGCAAAGACCCACCTCTGATTCATCCAAACCTACCGACAAAGAACTTCTGACCGTAGCCAACGAACTCCTCCTTGTCTGGGACACAGAGCGGCAGGAGCGGAATACGTGGGGAAGGAGGAGAAGTTTACTTAGAGCCATGCAGTTCCCTCCAAATCTTCAGGGACACTATTTCAGCCGATGGCAGCACCGCTGTCTTAGCCTTGAGTGACTCACTGAAGAATGTCCTAAGCACTTTCCATCCTATCCCGTGTACCAAACCACATGGAGACACTCTTAGCAGTACACTTCATATTGTCTGTCTCGTATGGTTGGGAACAGGAACCAATTTTAGGCTTATATAAAGTTATAAGAGAGATATTGAACCATTGTAAAAACATATAAAAATTGGGTATATATTCTTAAACATGCCCAAAGTAAACTGATTAAAAAATACACACACAGATAACTGGCTCTGGCTTTAACTTGTAGCTATTGATTTCTGCAGGTCCTGTAAGTAACCTCTTTGTTAGAGATGGGTTTTTATCTTCTCCACTAGAGACCCGGTGCACAAAATTCATGCACAGGTATGGTCCCTAGGCCTGGCCAGCGATCAGAGCTGATCAGGTTCTCTGCCTCCCGGCCTCCCCACCTCCTCCTTCCCTCACTCTCTCAGCACCCCACTGCTGCTGCTGGTTGCCAGCCATGTTCCATGCCACCCCCTCGTGGTCAGCACATGTCACAGCGAGCGATCAAATTCCTGGTTGAACTCCCGAGGGGACAATTTGCCTATTAGCCTTTTATTATATAGGATTATTGAATGACTCATTCTGTATAGTTAGCATTTGCTCTACAGCTGCCAATTACTTCTGACTGTTCAAGAATGGGAGAGGCAAAAAGGGAGGAAAACTGTCCAGCGGCCCTGAAACTCCTGCCTCTGCTTCCCCTGGGGTCTCAGTAAAATTGTTATAAACTCCAGAAAGAAATATTACAGAAATGTCATTTCCAGTTACTTTTTACTAACATCTGTTTCTCGTCACTTATACAACCCTGTTCTGATCATTGAAAAACTACATAAAGAGCATTTGTTCATAGAATGAACTGATACATACAAGCTTTTTCTCTTAACCTTTGTTTTCTTAAAAAAAAACAACACACATTTTAAAATATAAGGAAAACACACCAATATCGAGTCCATCTCTGGTAAGCATATTTTTCTAACTGAAACATGTCAGTAAGTTTAAAAGGAAATGTTTACTTAGGGATGTATTCATCAAGCTGAATTTCTTTCATTGTTTATTTTTAAATATTTTCTATGAAATTGAATATTTCAGCCTTAAAATATCATGTATCTTAAAATGTATTCTGTCAGGTATTCACTTTGAGGCACTGAAAGACCCTAAACATAGCTTTATTTGGCTTACCCAGGAAATAAAAACAGTTACCTTCTGAAAGTTCCTCTGGACATTTGAGGAAGTGTAAAAACAAATAAATAAATAAACATGAAAAAGTTAAGCCTTTGAGATCAAGCAGCCATCAAATAAAGACAAATGACAGAGCGAGGCAGTTAACGTCCCCCTTAGAGAAGCTGGGAGTCCTGGCAGGGAGAACAACAACACCCCCTCACCCCTTCACCCCCCCTCGCCCCCCCCCCCCCCCCCCGGACCCAGAGCCATTGGCATGACCCTGCTGCTGGGGCACAGTAGCTTTTTCTGCAAGTTGCTTATCTGGACTCTCCCTGAAGGCTTTTTATCCATGAAAACTCCTCTCTACTTGGCATGGAATGAGGCTTGAGAGAGAGAAATTATAGAAAGGCAACTGATTCGAGCTTCCGCTCTCCCCCTCCCCCAGAGGCCGCTGGGCTGCAGCCTGGGAAGCCAGGAAGTGGAGGAAGAGGGCAGGGGCCTGGGACGGGGCCTGGGGCAGGCGCTGCCACAGGGGAGCCTGAGCGTCCTCCTTCCTTACCCTTCCCTGGCCACGCACCCTCCCATCTCCAGCTGGCCCCTTGAAGACAGGCGAAACTGAGCACAAACGTTTCCTTGAATACGGTGAGAGGAAGAGAACGTGCCTTAAGTGAACTAGGGGTAATATGCCAGAGCAGTTACAGATGATGAAAGGAGAAAATGAGGAAGCACACACTTGAAAGAGGGTGAGTAATGCTAACAGGCCCCAGAAGGTGGCCAGTTTTTTAAAGATATTCTGAGGGGTCTCTGTTGCTACTAATGATGTCAACATTATTTTGAGGGACAGACACTTGATGATACATGTGCCATCAGTAATAACAAATCACACATTAAAGAAAACAACGGATTCGGTACCCATCGCTCACTATCCAGGTTATCTGCTCTCAGCATGCTATATACACAGTGTGTGGAATTGACTGATTTTCAGCAATTGCAAGGCCATGTCTTTTTTCTGTTCAAACGTCTCTCTCCATGGTAACTATCTTCTAAGCCACCAGCTCTCCGTGTTCGTCTGCTGAGAACCTACCTCACGATTGTGTACCGAAGAGCTTCTCGCGTATTTGTAATGAGTTTTGTTCAGCAGGAAATTCAAAGCATGGTGCAGGACAGTGTCACGGACTGCACCCCCTCTAGCCTTCCCGGCTCCCACCAGTTCAAGGCCAGGGGTGCCCCTCCCCAAGGAGACACCAACAACGCCCTCGCAGTTCCCAAATGGCCCTAATGGTTAAGGTGGAATTTACGTCTCACAGCTATACTGTTGATGAATTTAGACAATGCTTGTGTCATATCCCTAAATAGGTGTTCAAACTACACCAAAATCTGAAATACTAGATACATTTTAAAATCAGAACCACATACTCATGTTTTACTTACCAGATTCAAATGTTTCTTCGTCTACGGTTTTCCATGGAGGCAAAACACCAAAAGTGTCATTATATTACTAGTCATACTCAATCTGTAGTTTAATAGCATAATTTCCTGTCCCTGTGCTTCTGCACACACACCACCTGCAAAATGTGTTCCTAAATCAAGGCGAAGTCAGCGGTGTCTCTATGGCACGTATAAGTCTTAAATGAGAGATGGTGTCGAGCAGTTGGGCCATGATATCAAGCAAGGGTACAGTAGGAGCTTAAAATAAACGACACAGGAGAGAATAAAGAGAACGAGGCTCAGAGGGGAGGGACAGGCGGGATGTCGGGGGAGCTCCTATAGGTGGTTGGATATTGCAGCTGCGCTGCTCGAGGGCCTGCAGATGCAGGAGGGGTGCACCCTGCGGAAGACTGGGGGTTCCTCAGCCAGGGAGGCGTGGCAAGGAGAATAAGTATATGAATGGTTTGACTGGGTGACTGGGAAAGATTTGATAAAACCCAACTTTCTCATCAGTTAAAATGTTCTTGTTAGTGTTGAAAAGAGACACTGAGGATTAAGAAACTAGGTTTTATATGGCGAGCAACTTGAAATATATAGCAACATCACCAATGCACACATCCTTGGATCAGGCAATGCTGCATCAAGCGTATTCATTGCAGCATTGTTTATAACAAAAATAAGCTGTTTAAAAAATATGAGGTGGCTTCTTATGTACCAAGATGGAATCATCTCCAAGATATATAATGCTAAGTTAAAAAGCCAGGAACAGAACAGTTTGTGTAGGGCAGTGGTTGGCAAACTCATTAGTCAACAGAGCGGCAAACCCCGGCTCGCGAGCCGCATGTGGCTCGCAAGCCACAGTTTGCCGACCACTGGTGTAGGGTATTATCAGAGGGTATTTTTATTTGTGTGGGTTTTTTTTAAGGTAAGGATGAGTGTGAGAGAGAGGAGGAAAAAATGTACATCCCTGCTTTCATACGCACAGAACATGTCTGGAGGGATTATGGAAGAACCTGGGGAAAGAAAGGAACTTTTTACTGAATATCATTTTGTAGTTTTTGAGTTTGAAATGTGTGAATGTATTGCCTAATAAAATTTAAATTAAAATTATAGAAAGGAAATGAATTTACTGCAGATTTTTTTTAAAAAAGAATAATTACCTGGAAAAATAAATATTAAATCAGCATTATTCTGTAGTTATTCTAGAAAGTATATGTGAATTTTTGAAATAACCACTATTTAAAGATTTCACATTGTTCTTCAGTTTCTAAAAACTAGATTAGCTTATTGTTAAAAACAAGACAACAGTCCCAAAATGGAGTCACTTATGCTAAGCCCCACATCACCAAACGGAGACTTACCTTAATTATAATTTGACCTCTCCTGATGGACCCCTGCATCTCCTGAATGAAATGACCTTGCCATAACCAATCCACTTTTTGCTAGTATAACTTCCATTCTCCTGCTCCCTTTTGCATATGAAAGTCTTACATTTTGTACAATTTCTCGGAGCTCTTTTCCATCTGCTAGATGGGATGCTGACCGATTCATGAATCGTTGCATAAAGCCAATAAAATCCTTAAAACTTACTTGGTGGAATGTTTTCCAGCACCATAAAGCCAAGACAAATTCACCTATCAGACCAAAGTCTCTTCAACTAGTCTCCCAACAAAACCCAAGTGATTCTTGAGCCAATCTTAGTTCTGACACTAGATAAGAAAAATTTCCCAATTTACAAAAATAAGTTAAGTATAGAAATATAAAAAGTTTTCATATATTTCTCAAAGTTGGAACCCGCTACTCTTTATCTATACTATAATCTATCAGAAGATGGTACCAGACAATATCAAACTATATATTTTGCTTTTTAAAAGTTTGAGACCTCAATATTTTATAGTATTTCACATGGTGGTTTCCATATGTTCCACCTGAATGTTATTGAATGTAACACCCGAGTGTTGCTGGGATCCTTTCCAAGGTACTGATTTCTAGAAGGTTGGTTAGACCTGGAGACATCCCCACGGCTGGACTGCTCTTCCAAGTGTCAAAACCACAGAAAAAGGAGAAGGGGGCGGATTCAATTTACACATTTCTAACAGAGGAAAGGCCTGTGGCCCCTTTGGCTGACTCTGCTTAAGAGACTGGATCTGAGGGGCTCCATATTTCTGCTGGTAAAACTATCAACAGGAAATGTTACCTGCTTCCACACACTTCTCGTCAATCTTCATGTCGTCTTCTATACAAGAGCACAGCATTAATCAACGTTTTTAAATAAAATATTCAATATGAAACATTTTATGAAATAAATTCTGTTTTATAGAGAAGGGGCACAGATAAACAACTAGCGTAGCTGAGATTTTCAACGGTATCATTCAATGCCTTATCTTCATTTAGAGATTATTTTCTAGATTAGTAGTTTATAGCAACAATGAATTCACTAGTTCCTAGGACATGACTAGTTTGTTTTTGTTTTTCTAAAGGCAAACAAAAGTTATAGTAACAGCCCTGATTTTTAAACTTGTCACTCTGGGATCTCATAGAGCTACTGATTTTGCTCTCTCAAAATCAGCAAGTCCACACTGCTGGCTGGGGTGGCGGCTATTTTGAAGGCAGTATGTGTAAAGCAGTTGATTCAAAAGAGCGGAGCAGTTTCCTAACTTTTTTTTCTTCTGAGTTCTTATGGTGGGCTGCCTTCGACTTTGGGACTGCACACTGTAAATGTGAGTTCTCTTTTCTTTTATTCCTCTCAGTGTTAAGACAAGACAGTGTGTGTTCTTTTGACTGACATCTGTTTATACATTGGGGCATTAGTGACTAGCACACCACGAGGTACATAGTAGGAGCTTAATAAATAGTAAGAGCTTAATAAATAGCTGAACTGAATGGAACTGATGAGGAGAACTACAGGACATTTCTGGGAGACTTTGGAGGGGAGGGTTTTCCCCAAATACTATTTTTTTACCTTCTTCCATAGAAATCGCTGGATACAGACAAATGATTGAAGCAGAGAGAGAGAGAGAGAGAGAGAGAGAGAGAGAGAGAGAGAGGTAGGGAGCACACATTAGTCTATACTCAGTTTCTCATATTAACTTATTTACAATAGGAAAGCAAAGAGCCAAAATTATAGTAATTAATATTCTGGGCTTATTCTCCAGAAATTTAGTAAAGATTTAGTAACAAAATGGTAAGTGAATAGCCTATAAAAACTAATATATTTATGAGCCTTATTAAAATTGGGGATCTACTTGTTTCTGGCAAACCCTACTTTTCATCCCAATAAAAGATTGCATTCTACTCACTTCTGAATTAATATGCTTAGTTCAGCATATTTTAGGAACTCGTATCTTGACAGGAAGGGAGGGAGGGAGGGAGTAAAAGAAAGTGGTAAAGAAAGAGGGATGACAACTATAAGTGCATCTTCAGTAAATAACTTTTTGATAACCATCTGCAAACTAGCAGAGGCCTGGAATTTTTCAATAAATCTTCATTAATAAAAACGCCCAAATCTCTCGACTCAGTAAACTGCTCCTGGGATTTCTTTTTCCTAAGGTAACATTTAAGCAGAACATTTAATATCTATTGTAGAATCATCTACAACAGTTAAAAAGAAATGATCTAATAGTTTAGAAAGTGATCGCACTCCATCAGAAACATCCCTGTCAGAGGTGACCCTTGGAGTCAGTGGCTCCAGCCCTGGCATTCCTGGCCTTAGGGATTTGTGAGGATTTAATAGGGTCTGCGAGCTATTTTCAGGATGGGCTTTTCAAAAACGCTGATACAAATTGGACCTGGGATATATGAGCAAATTGCATGTCACCCAGAGGCCATACTAGTTACCAGACACTGATTAGAAGCTTTGTTAGCATTCCCATGTGTCTGAGAAATGAAACAGGAAAATGAATTACAGAAGTGTTTCAATCTGGCTTGATGGGCAAACTTTGTTAAAACACGAAGGAGCCTGGCCTGCGTGGCTCAGTGGTTGAGCATCGACCTATGAACCAGCGAGGGTTGCAGGCTCGATTCCCAGTGGGGGCGTGCAGGAGGCAGCCAATCAATGATTCTCATCATTGATGTTTCTCTCTCTCTCTCCCTCTCTCTTCCTTTCTGAAATCAATAAAGATATATTTAAAAAATAAAAATAAAGATCCTGTCTTGGGCAGGAAGCCAGTTTGCCACGGTGCACATGCTGGGTTTGAGGTATCAGCGCACTCACAGGTGGGTGATTTGAGGTGGGTGTGCGGCTGGTGTGGCTGAGACCACCAGAACTCTCGTTGCTTCCTATGGAAAAAAAAAAAAAAAAAGCACTATGAGAAGAAAAATCAACCCAGGTCAACCCAGGAGGCATAGATCCAGGTCAGAATGTCCCTAGAATCTTGCTGCCTCCACCCAAGTGAAAAAGATTTCTTCCCCAAACGCATTGTCAAATACATTCTCTACACCAGGCGTCCTCAAACTACGGCCCGCGGGCCACATGCGGGTGTTTTTGCCGTTTTGTTTTTTTACTTCAAAATAAGATATGTGCAGTGTGCATAGGAATTTGTTCATAGTTTTTTTTTAAACTATAGTCCGGCCCTCCAACGGTCTGAGGGACAGTGACCTGGCCCCTGTTTAAAAAGTTTGAGGACGCCTGGTCTAAATACACCGCCTTTCTTAAGTTTCTCCTGCCTTATGGGATATTAGAGCCACACTGACTTAGAGTGAAAATTTTCCCCGTGACCACTAGTTCGCAGGCCGCAGGCCTCAGCACAGGAGCCCTCCCCTCCGCTCCCTCCCCTCCTCGGCTGGTCTCTCTAGAATGTTCTAGCAGGTTCTGTTTCCCTCTGGCTGTGGATGCCTGCCCTCCACCGTTCCTTTAGAGACAGTTCCTGCTACTGCTCCTCGTCCAATACACCTGGCGTTTCGTGTGCCCCGTGCAGGACCCCACCAGAGTCTCCTCGCCACATTTGCCCTCAGGAGACCATGGAGAATGATCTCTTTGGGCCTTTATCCCTGTTCGTGTCCTCAGGCCCGAGAGCTCAGGTCACCCCTTGGCCCCTACACTCTAATCCCTGCAGACTGCCCACCACGCCCCTCCCTGAGCCCTCTCACACACACCCTGGGACCCCAGCCCCGCCTGTGAGCCAGCTCTTCACATCCTCGCTCTAAGAAAGCCCCATCTCCCTGAGGCCAGCTGTGCTGCACCTTTCCAGGGGGAACCTGGCCCCTCCCCTCCCAGTGGTGTCAGGCACAGCAGCTCTGGGGCAGGGGAGCCCCGATATGTAGCTTTTGCCAGTTCCTCTGATGTCAGCGCTGCCACCCTGACTTCGCTGACACAGCGGCTGTCAGCCGGCCCAGCGGCCTGCTGCTCATGCCTGGAGCTGGGTCTGAGTCCTTGTGTCCCTTTCTCCCTCTCCCTAGAATCCCCAGCTCTGACTGTTATCCCCCCAACCCCTCCTTCTGGTGATCTCAGATTACTCCTGCTCACCTCATGCTCTCGACACTGCTCTGCCCTAATTCCCGAAGACTCTATCAGGCACATAAATACCTCTCCTAACACCCTGGCCGCTGGGTTCCTGGATCTCCTCTCCCCCAATGGCCTTCCCCGCGTTCTACCTGGGCCACTGCCTCCTACTGTCATACCCTGGAACTTCTCAGACCAATAGCCACAATCTCTTCATAATTTCCATTCCCAGCATCCCTCTCTCTCACCAGCACCTCCTTCCTTCCCAACCCCAATAATCTGTGGACCCCAGAGGACCTATAACCCACTGATCTTTCTAGGACCATTCCACCGACCCGTACCTCCTCACCTCCCTCCTTAGCCTAAATGTCATGTTCCTTCATTTTAGTTACTCCCTGGGCTGTTAAATCCAACTCTCTGTCTAATCTTGGCCTGCCCCCAGGAAACTGACCAAATGTATGACCTTTAACCTGAAGTGGGCCCTTAATGCCGACCATACGGTATTTGCCTAATCCGTTCGCTCTCCAGCTCTCATAGACATGTTTCAAGTGGTCTCCTCGCTCCTTCCTAGCTCCTCCTTACCCACCCTTTTCCCTCAGCTCATGACACGGTTGCTTTCTTCACCGAGAAAGGAAGAGCAGCTGGAAGAGAACTTCCACAAGCTCGACCGTATCCCCACCCCCAACTCTGCTGCGCTCTCCGAGTCCCTGCTGTCACCGTTGCTGTGGGTGAACTGTGGATGACCCCACAGATGGCCCTCCTCTCTTCTTCTACCTGCTCAAGGCAGTTCTCTTTCTCCTAAGTCATAAAACATTTCCTCCTCACTGGATTATTCCCACTAGCGTTATTTATCCCACCTACACAAAATTCTCTACTGTTCCCTCTAGCAATTTCTCCATTGTTCTGCTCTGCTTTTATACCAAAATGTCTCAAAAGTTTCCCCCTGCTCACTGTCATCGATTTCTTCACATCTCACTCTGCTAGCATTTTGGCCCCACCCCTCCACAGACATCACTTTTATCAGGACCCCCAAGGACATCCATGTTGCTAATTCAATGGTCAGTTCTCAGTCCCCTCAACAGCAATGGACCTAGTTGATCAGAGCACCATACTGTCTTGATTTTCATCCTGCCTCATTGGTCATGTATTCTCAATATCCGTTGCTAGTTTCTTTTCGACTTCCTGGTTTCTTAACATGGGCTGAGCCTTGTAAAAATGTTTTGTTTTGTTTTTTGTCTTTACTCACTCCCTGGTACCTCAATAGCACAGAAGCGAGGGTGATGGGTTGAGATTCAGCATCTGAGGTTTCAACTCAGCCTTGAAAGATTAAGAGAAGAGTTGGAACTACCGCTTAAAGTTTAATTTAGTTTCCTACATGTTTTCCCTCTTTTCTAACTGGTATTACTCTTCGAGTCCTTCGGTATTTAATAAGCTTAGGGCATATGGATACGTTGGCACTTGGATTTATAAGCCAGTGTGTGAGTTTGTCCATCTGCTTGTTTCTCTCTTCTCATCTGAACTGCAATAACGGAGCCTGCAAAACGCTTTCTTTCCCGATGGCTCGGCGCTGAGTCCGGGAGTGCGCATGCTCCTCACCTCGTCAGAAGGTGGCTGGAAGGGATGAGGCCCGCACAGGTGCCCGGGTCTGAGATCTTCCGGGCCTGCCACCAGAGGGCATCACTCTGGTCCACGACCTGGAGGATGTCCCCCTTCTGGAAAGGCAGTCCGGCCTCCGTGCAGGGGATGGTGGGGTCCTCCTGGGGCCAGTACTCAGTCATGGCTCGAACGTACACCTGACGGGGGGGGGAGGGGGGGATGCATAATGGCACTATCAGAAGAACCTGTGCACTCATGGGCCACCCAGACAGAACTTTCTTCCACTCTTCCATCTACCGTTCTAGCTTTCCTCTCCATCCTCACAGAAAAGGAGGACTTACTTGCCTCTTGAACTGAGTCTAAGAGCTATGGGGAAAGTGACTTCAGGAATATAATCTCTTAGTTCTCAGAGGTTTTGCTCAAATGTTCACCATTCTTTTTTTTTTTTTTCAATCCTCACCCGAGGATATTTTTCCATTAATTTTTAGAGAGAGGGAAAGACAGAGAGAAATATCAATGTGAGAGAAACACATCGATTGGTTGCCTCCTGCACGAGCCCCAACCAGGGCCCTGGGCCGGGGAGGAGCCTGCAACCAAGGTACATGCCCTTGACCGGAATCGAACCCGGGACCCTTTGGTCTGCAGGCCGACACTCTATCCACTGAGCCAAACCAGCTAGGGCATGTTCGCCATTCTTTATATGACTTCTTAACTTCTTGGTACCTCATCTCCTTTTATTGTATTCGTTTTTTCATTTGCCTCTCATGTCATCAGTATTGAAAAATATGCACAGTATTGAACAAGTGCTCAACAGTATAGAGAACAGTAGCATGAAGGCGCAGTACATTCTCACCATCTTCTGGCTATTCACAGGCGGGTCAGACACTGGAACCACCTTGAACACGATTGTGCCGCGCGACATGGCCTGGAAAATGTCAGAGGGGGAAGAATGACCAATGGCCAAGTTCAGTGAGTTCCTGGGATTCAGCACAGGGAGCTACAACTCACATGCTCAAGCGTAATGGTGGTTTCCTCCACAGGGACTTTTACAAGGGGTCACAGCTAAACAGGACCACCCAGAAATGGAAATTAGGAAGAAGTTTAGCTCTGCTCTGTCCTGGGCGGGGGTAGGGGAAGGGGGAATGGCATACAGAAACAGACAAGGTCTGGGCCCTGGAGAGAGGACGTGAGGAGAGGGATCAAGTCCCCCTCACACACAGTGAACACACCAGGGGCTGCACGGCCCATTCGGCCTCGCATCTCCGTGAGGCATGCAAAGGCCAAGAGGAGGCGGTTACCAGAATGTGGATCACTTGCTCAGGGTCCAGCCCCTCAACTGCAACTCCATTCACTTCCACCAGTTTGTCTCCGGCAGATAACAAACCTAGGCAGCCGGGAGCACAAAACAGAGACGGGGACAAACATATTGGCAAAGACAGAGGCACCTTTCCCAAAGCTCTGTAACAAAGTCGCTCACTCAAGCATGCTCTGACAGTTTAAAATTGACTGTGAAATACTAATGCTACTACTAATAGAGCAAACAGTTATTCTAATTGACACCACCACCAAAGTGCAGGAGAATTGCATTCTTCCACTTCCCCGCCAACCCTGGATATTAACTGATGGTGGCATCTTTGTTTTTGCTAATCTGTTGTTGTGAAATGGAAACTGGATCACTGGTTAGAAGGTAACACTACCAGTAACGATGTCAGGGTCCTGAGGAAATGGTAAGTGGAAAGGAAAGGGGGGAACACCTCAAAAGAGACCCCGTGGAGAAACCTGGGGGTGAAGATCAAGCCTGGAGAAAGACGAAGCAAAGCAGTGGGACGGAGAGAGAGAGGAGACAAGAAGCAGGATGATGTCATTGGCCAGAAACCAAGGAGGATGACAGTTTCAGGAAAGGCGAGGTCAACAGCATCACATGCGCTAGAGAGGCTGGAGGAAGGGCCAGTGGACTTAGCAAGGACCTGGGAAATCCTGGGGTGATTACTGTAAGGATGTCGGGGTAAAACGCTGTGCCAGGGTTTGGGGCCATGGACAGTGAGGACAGGGGGCAGCGGGGACAGAACGGCTTGCTTCAGCAGCACAGCAGTGAAAGGTTCATGGTGGGAAGAAAGGGCCAGCGGAAGGCGTTTCAGGATGGGGCAGAGCTGTGCCTTTTGAGAGCAGGAGGACCGAGGGAAGAGTGAAAGTTGGGAACATAGAGTGAGGCCGACCTGGACTTGAATCCTGACTCAAATCGAGCAAGGTCGATCATCACTGTGAGCCTCAGTTTCCTCCTCTGTAAAATGGCACGATAATACTTACCCTGTTAGGTTGCTATGAGAACCGAGAGAACATTATTATGAGCCCAGGCGGAGGAGCTCAGTGAAGGAGGAACAGGATTCCTCTGGAATATTTATTCCTTCTTTCTTTAGTAACCAAGCAATGCCATGGCACTTATGACAGCCCCAACCTTAGTTAGGACAGAGGGCTTTTCCTGCAACGAAGACTAAACTACCAAGCGTTCCCTAGTTTCCTGGTCCCGCTTGTACCCTGCGGCGCCAGCCTACCACTCCGCTCGGCCAGCCCGCCGTGGATGACTCTGGCCACCAGGATGTCCCCGGTCATCTCGTGGCGCTTGATGGTAGCTCCCTGGGGAGAGAGGACAATGGGATTCCTCTTTCAGCTTCGTGACCATTCTTCTGCTGGCTTCCCTCAGCGGAGCTCTGGTCTTTCAGATGAAGGCATTCATACCAAGCAGGGCCATGCCAAGCCATCAAAAGGGAAAGTCTACTTTAGCTGGTTTGACTCAGCGGATAGAGCGTCAGCCTTTGGACTGAAGGGTCTCAGGTTCGATTCCGGTCAAGGGCACACGCCTGGGTTGTGGGCTTGATCCCCATTAGGGGACGTACAGGAGGCAGCCAATCAATGATTCTCTCTCATCTTGGATGTTTCTCTCTCTCTTTCCCTCTCCCTTCCTCTCTGAAATCAATAAAGATATTTTTTAAAAAAAAAAGGGAAAGGCCATTCAACATCGGCCCCCTGAGTTTTCTAACCGCACAGACATAACCACATGTAGATCCTCCCAGAGATAAAGAAACCTCCCACAATTACAACCTAATCAAGGGGGCTATTCTTAGAAAATCAAATGAATGCCTGACTTAGCTTCCCATTAATAGGGGCGGGGGGAGTGGGGGGAGAACTTAGGCAAACACATTGGAATTGAGTGAAATATATGTACATGCCAGGAAGCCAACTAATCAAGTATATTTCTCATCTCTCATAGCTCTTTCAAAAAAGAAAAACACTAGACAGAAATCTTTCCTCGTGGAGGCATTACAACAAGTGATGTGCTTGCAGCCACAGGCCAACGTCCTTAAGATCCAGGTTAGCCAGTGTTACTGTGGGTGCCCCTCCCATGTCCTGAGTGCCTCGGACTGTGCCTGGGACCACAGGCAAGAATATGGCCAGGAAACCACTAGAGATCATCTAGTTCACAGTGAACCCCGGTAGAATTCTAGCGGGAATTATGAAATGGCTGTCTTACCAGGGGCTGTTGGTTTTTCACCAAACAAACAATCCTCATTGCTTCCTCCCCCTCGGGGATGTTGTCCGGCAGTGGGGGCAGAAGGGGCTCGAAATCTTTCTGAGCCACAGTGTCGTGGGCACGGAGCAAGGCCTGGGGACAGGGAAGGGCGAGGTGAACCAACATCACACATAGGACATAGCTGTCTAGAAAACAGTGACTTGATGCCATGTAAGACACAACAATGACAGCCACCAACACATACATGCCAGTGCAGCTCTAAGCCCTGTATAAAGTGGATGGACTTGATCTTCAGGATAACTCTGTGAGGCAGGAACATTTATTGTCCCCATTTTACAGGTAAACGAGCAAGACACAGAGGTTAAGCAACACATAACATATTCTTTCATCTCTGTTCAAATGTGTTATTCTGCCGCTGTCTCATTTCCTGGAAACCCATGTCATCCATGGTGCTCCTACGACCTTCCGCTAAAAACAACTTTTCTAATGTTTTCCCTAATGAAGGCAGAATAGGGGGTCTGGGGGTGGGGGCAATAATCAAAACACCTTAGTTGTTTAACCTGTCACCAAAATTTCATGTGGAACAGAATGAGAAAAAATAGTTCCCTGGTTTAAGGTATGATAAAAAGTTCCTTCTGATGACCCACGATGCTAGTTTTTCCATTCCACGGGGTGGGGAAACAGTCCTACAACCCTGCCCAGGTACGTGGGGCAGAGCTTCATCGGAACTGAGAGAAAACCCTCCAGGGTTATCTTGTGAACTAAAATTTTTGACTCATAAATTCCATTGCTCCAAATGCAGACATTCTCTTGAAGTTCTCATGTGCTGATAACTTGACCTCCAAATCTAAGTACTAAGAGGTAGGCTTTTCTTCTGCCATCACATGTTTTCCATATACCCTCTTCCCGCATAGCGCTAATCATCACTGTGCTGTGGTTTCCACACACCTTCACCCACTTTATCCAAAACTTAAACTATTCCCAAGATGGGAAGGAAGGATGCTTCCTTGATTGCGCCGGAATTTTAGAGGCTTTGCAGGGAGGGAAATAAGACACCATGGAACGTTCTGGATGCCTCCTCATAAATGCATCAGACTTGGCTCATGACTGACACGTTGAGCCGCTCATATCCGGCTCCTATATGTTTCGGTACAAACGGCGGGTCACCCGTGTACAGCGATAGGACATGCCTTCAGAGAGCACATCTTCCCGACATTTCTCTCCTTTCCCCACTTTGTCTATGTGCCAGGTGGGCATGTCTTGTCCATTTAGCAAGCACTTGCCTCAAAGTGCGGAGCCTGGAGGATGTGTCTCAGCTCCTGGGTCTCAGGGGAACCAGGGGCTGCACGTAACATCTCCACCACCTGGTTGGGGAGAAAGCATGCATTTGTGAAATTGTTTAATGTGGGAGACAGCCGGCCAGTTTCCCCCCCTCCTAGTAAAACTCAATGAGAAACCCTCAGTAGATGCATAATCTTCCGTCAGACTTTGCCATGAGCGCCTTTGGTTTCTTTAAGAAGCACGGTGCGTAAAATGCACCCCCTCCGAGCTCTGCTGTTCTGTGGACCAAAAGCCACCTCACCTCACGGGACAGCGCCTGTGCCCGGGAGGTGGCAGGAAGCAGTTTCTTCCCTTGGAATTCCTGGAGGCAGTCATAAACCTGCAGAGGGCAGGGGAACGAGAAGGGCGTGTCCATCACAGAACCGCGGACATCCTGGGGGTCAGCATCCCCAAGGGAAGGAACAGCGGGAGCCGCACCAGCAGCGGGCAGCTGTGTGGGCCTGCAGCAAGGGGTCTCGGGTTGCCAAGGAGAGATGAAGCCACGCTGGGTGGTTCTCACGCTCCAGAGGCTCCCCGGCCGGTTGCCATGGGAAAGTGATCTTCCCTGACTGATTTCACTGAAAGACTCAACCTTTTACTCTTGTTAAACCAAGAAAGAGAGGGGTTTCTAGGACGGAGACCAATGGCGACTTGGGGCCAGACCCCCGCAAGGCCCGGGGCCGGGCAGCTGGGCAGGGCGTGAGCTCTGGGGTCAGGGTTCACGGGAGAACGTGAACAAAAGGCCGGGCACACACATGCTTATCTGTACTCCACTCTTACCTTTTGCTTGTCTTCCCCTCCTTCCTTAATTCTCCAGTAGGAGTTCATTTATACAAATTCCGGCTTCACCTCTGCGGACCCTGAGGAGTGTTTCCCATACCAGGACCCAGGGTCCCGCCTGGCTCCAGGGGGCAGCCCTTCGTCCCATTTTAGAAACATCGTTTCTCTTACGGATGCAGAACCGAGACCAAGAGGCCAGCATAGCCTAGTCCAGTGGTCGGCAAACTGCGGCTCGCGAGCCACATGCGGCTCTTTGGCCCCTTGAGTGTGGCTCTTCCACAAAATACCACGTGTGGGCGCACACATCCAGTGCGATCGAAACTTCGTGGCCCATGCGCAGAAGTCGGTTTTTGGCTCTCAAAAGAAATATCAATCGTTGTACTGTTGATATCTGGCTCTGTTGACTAATGAGTTTGCCGACCACTGGCCGAGTCCCCTCGCTGGAGAGCCGCACGCCTGCTCGGCCTCGGGGCCAGCGCTCAGTGTCCGGGACGCACTAGGCCGATGCTCGGAGGCGGGAGCGCACAGCACAGACGCTGCCGTGTGAGCACCGTCAGGGACACCCAGCTCGGGCTCGAGCTCCTCTGGAGGGAAAGCACCTGACAGAAAGCAGGTGGGGTTTCCCCAGCTTCCCTGAGATGTAATCGATACATAACACTGTGTGAGTTGAAGATATAAACGTGGCTGCTTCGTGATCCCAGGGCCCTCGGGGAGAAAAGGGAGGAGCTGCCATACTCTTTACCATCTAACTTAGTTCCTTCCTAAACTAAGAGGTTTGTTCGCTCTCTCTGAGAACTGCCCTCTAAGAATGTTTTTCTGCCTGGCCGGCGTGGCTCAGTGGTTGAGTGTCGACCTATGAACCAGGAGGTCACGGTTCGATTCCCGGTCAGGGCACATCGCCAGTGTGGGGCGGGCAGGAGGCAGCCGATCAATGATTCTCTCTCATCATGGATGTTTCTCTCCCTCCCTCTCTGAAATCAATAAAAATACACTTAACAAATTTAAAAAAGAACATTTTCCCAGTTGGGATTTCCTGCCAGGGACAAGTGGCCCTGCTGGGTAGGCGGTGTCTGCCCCCAGGATGGGCCAGGGCTTCTGAGCGTCCGGGCGCACCTTGAGCAGAGCCTGCAGCCACGGGGAGTGGAGGAGGTCGTACAGGAGACACAGTCCGCTCACGTCTCGGCTGTAGAACAGATTCAGCTCCTGCAGCACAAGCCTCAGGATTTGGGAGAGACCTGGGAAAGGCAGAGGGCAGTCAGGGTGGCAGGCAGGTGGAGGAGGCAAGAAAGGCAGTGTGCACGTGAGGGACAAGCCAGCTGAGACGTGCCACAGGGGTCAGATGGCACTGAGGGGTGGCGATGACACTGGGTTTAAGGCCAGAAGATCTGCCTTCAGGCCCTATTCTGTCACTTGCTCAGAAAGTCACCCAACTACCTGGAACCCAGGTGCCTGTGGCAAGAAGAGAACATGCTAGCTCTCCCATAGGGTTGCTGCTAACGCCTGATGAAATAAGAGCTCATAGTACACAGGTGGAAGATGTGGTGAGAGCGATATTGTTTTTATTCTATCCAATCTTACCAGCCTTTGGCTTATTCCAAATTATCTAGTTGTTTTCTGGGTCCTCCTTCCCTAATTCAAACATAGAGTCATTTGTCTTTTTTTTTTTTTTTTTTTTTTTTTTTTTTAATTTCTTTATTGATTAACGTGTCACATATTTGTCCTCATCCCCCCATTCCCATCCCACCCCTCTCCCCACGCATGCCCCAATCCCCTGTTGAACTTAACCGTTGGATAGGCTTATATGCATGCATACAGGTCCTTTGGTTGAACTCTCCCCCTCCCCCCACCCTCTCCCTACCCTCCCCTATCCTCCCTCTGAGGCCCGATAGTCCGATCGATGCCTCCTTGATTCTGGTTCTGTTCTTGTTCCTCAGTCTATGTTGTTCATCATTTCCTCTAGATGAATGAGATCAAATGTCACTAGATATATACTAATAAGAACTGAATGTGAGACGAGCAATAATATTTATGCTGACAGGCAAATGAATCAATCTGTAGCGAGCTTCCCCCTGGACCAACAGTTCTTTTGAGGCCCAATTTCGATGTCCAGTAGTTCCTTATGTGTACATGTCAGCACTGACCCCTCAGCTCTGGATGGTGGACAAATGGTGGTAATGGAGGTCCGACTCCCTCTGGTGTGGTCTCGGCCGAACCCAGGGGCACGGCGTCACCTGGACTAAGGGGCACGTGGCCTCACCCATACCCAAGGGGCGCGTGGTCTCACCCGGGCCTGGGACCCAGCCTCACCCGGATGGATCCAGGGGCGCACGGCCTCACCCGGACCCAGGATCTGGCTTCACCCGTACCCAGGGACGCTTGGCCTCTCCCAGACCCAGGGGCACGTGGCCTCACCCGGGCTTAGTTGCACAAGGCCTCACCTGGATCCAGGGACACATGGTCTCACCCAGACCCAGGAACGTTTGGCCACTCCCATACCCAGGGCCACTTGGGCTCACCTGGGCCTAGGTGCACGAGCCTCATCCGGATCCAGGGACGCATGGTCTCACCCGGACCCAGGGACGCTTGGCCTCTCCCAGACCCAGGGCCACTTGGGCTCACCCGGGCCTAGGTGCACGAGGCCTCACCCGGATCCTGGGACACATGGTCTCACCTGGACCCAGGGATGCTTGGCCTCCCCCAGACCCAGGGCCACTTGGGCTCACCCGGGCCTAGGCGCACGAGGCCTCACCCGGATCCAGGGACATATGGTCTCACCCGGAACCAGGGACGCTTGGCCTCTCCCAGACCCAGGGCCACTTGGGCTCACCCGGGCCTAGGTGCACGAGGCCTCACCCGGATCCAGGGACACATGGTCTCACCCGGACCCAGGGACGCTTGGCCTCTCCCCGACCCAGGGCCACTTGGGCTCACCCGGGCCTAGGTGCACGAGGCCTCACCCGGATCCAGGGACACATGGTCTCACCCGGACCCAGGGACGCTTGGCCTCTCCCCGACCCAGGGCCACTTGGGCTCACCCGGGCCTAGGTGCACGAGGCCTCACCCGGATCCAGGGACACATGGTCTCACCCGGACCCAGGGACGCTTGGCCTCTCCCAGACCCAGGGCCATTTGGGCTCACCCGGGCCTAGGTGCACGAGGCCTCACCCGGATCCAGGGACACATGGTCTCACCCGGACCCAGGGACGCTTGGCCTCTCCCCGACCCAGGGCCACCTGGGCTCACCCGGGCCTAGGTGCACGAGGCCTCACCCGGATCCAGGGACACATGGTCTCACCCGGACCCAGGGACGCTTGTCCTCTCCCAGACCCAGGGCCACTTGGGCTCACCCGGGCCCAGGTGCACGAGGCCCCACCCTGATCCAGGGACACATGGTCTCACCCGGACCCAGGGACGCTTGGCCTCCCCCAGACCCAGGGCCACCTGGGCTCACCCGGGCCTATGTGCACGAGGCCTCACCCGGATCCAGGGACACATGGTCTCACCCGGACCCAGGGACGCTTGGCCTCTCCCAGACCCAGGGCCACTTGGGCTCACCCGGGCCTAGGTGCACGAGGCCTCACCCGGATCCAGGGACACATGGTCTGCCTGGACCCAGGGGTGTGTGGGCTCTCCCAGACCCAGGGGCGCTTGGCCTCGCCCGGGCACGGGATCCAGCGTCATCCGGGTCCAGGGGCACTTGGCCTCACCCGGACCCGGAGTCCGGCCTCACCTGGACCCAGGGGCATGTGGCCTCATCTAGACCCAGGGACGTGAGGCCTCACTTATACCCAGAGGCGTGTGACCACACCCAAGCCCAGAGGCGCGCAACCCCGCCCGCACCCGGGTCTCAGTGGGGCCCCGTCTTCCCGATCCCAATTCCTGCCGGTCAATCCCCCCTCAGCAATTCCCCTGGCCATCCTTCCGGAGCTCCAGTATGGCTGCTGCAGAACTCGTCGGGCGGCGGCTCGGCGAAGCTCCGGTGCACCCGGTGCATGGCGGTGGGCCAGTCTGGCGTCGCTGTGTCGGCCCTTGGGTCTGCATCGGTGGCCGGTCGCCGAGCATGCGCACCTGGCCGCTTCCGGGGCGTTGAGATTCTTGACGGACTCAGAGGTCAGCAAGCGCGGAGTCTCCCACCCCATGTCTCATAGGGGCTCGTCTGTCCGTGCTTGGCTGCCAGTGGAGCCGTCCCCTCAGCCGGAGACCGCCGGGGGAACTGCGCCGAGCACGTTCCAGGCCGCTGTTGTATCGCCTGAGCCATAGTTCTTTTGTGTCGCCTGAGCTGTAGTTCTTGAAGTGTGGTCTTTGGGTCACCGGCATCAGCATCATCCCACATACCCCTCTTTTATTCTAGTTGTAGAGCATCTACTCAGCCAGCCCTATGGTGGTCTTGGATGGTGTCTGCTCTGCTCTCTTGTTGTAGTCTCAAAGTTGTTGTGGTAGGCAACAATCAGGCTTCCGCCCTATGCCTCCATCTTGGTCCTCCTTTGTATAGTTAAGTCTTGATTGGTGTTGGTGTCACTGGGGGGGCTCTCTTTGTCTATAAAGGAAGAGTTGCTGTGCAGGAGATACGTTTATGGGCCGGGTCTTGGTGCAGCAAAGCTTTGGCGCTCACTGAATATTCCCGTTGAATGTGTCCCTTATGCACGTGGTTGAAATCTGGTGTCATCTCCCACAGACCACTAGATGCCCTCATTTCTGGGTCTCCAATGGGGTGTAGATCAGCTACTGCCTTAGGCACTCAGCAAGGATTACAGCAAAAACTGTAGTTTCTTCCTCCTGTCTGAGTGGCCCTGGAGCAGTCCGACTAGAACAGCAGATCATCTGGTCCGCTGCCAGAGGGCAGTCCACCCACATGCATAAGCCGTTGCTTGGGGCGCAGGTGTGCCTGCAAGCCTTGCGGGGCAGGTCTTCAAGACGTGCAGGGCGGGTCCCAGGGCGGGGCGGGGTCTCAGGGCGCCAACAGGCCATGGTGTGGCGAGCCTCGATGGCTGTGAGTCTGGTCCTTCTGCCTTCCATGTATCTAAGTCCCCTCGTTCCGCACTCCAGCGCAGCAAACACTGATTGCTGGGCGCACCTCTGCAAGAGTCCCGCCTCTCCCCGCAGGCATCTGGGTCTCCCGGGGTTCGCCAGAAGATGGGTTTCAGGGTGATGGAGAGCTAATCTCCCTTAGGTTTGGAACAAAAGCCCCTTTCCCCCGCCACCAGCCAGACCCACGCACCTCCACACCTCATCCCCTCCGATTTCGCTGGGTGCGAGGCAACAGAACAGCCTTTAACCTCCGCCGCCATCTTTTTCAAACTTCTCAATTTGTGCTTCTTAATCCCTTCATTTCAGTCAACTCTACTGAAGTCTAGCGCCGCCGGGAGGTGCACGGAAAGGGCGCCCGGGCCTCCGTCCGGTGCGCGGTACGCGTGTCCTGCGGAACCAGGCGCGTGAGGGCCGCGTGGCTGGGACGGGCGCTGGGCGGCCGCCGAGCTCCAGGCACCGCCATCGCCGTGTTCCGGACGTCGCCGCCGCGGCGTCCCCCCCAATTTATACTTCTTAATCCCTTGAATTAAGTCAACTCTACTGAAGTCTAGCGCCGCCGGGAGGTGCACGTAGAGGGTGCCCGGGCCTCCGTCTGGTGTGCGGGGCACGCGGCCCGCGGCACCAGGTGCGCGGGGGCTGCGCGGCGGGGACGGGTGCTGGGAGGCCGCCGGGCTCCGGGCGCCGCCGCTGCGGCGGCGTCCCCAGCGTCCCGGGCCGGGCAGCTTGTGGGGGCGGCGGAGTTGCGAAAGTGAGTGAGTTTCCCAGGGTTTCGCCCGGAATGGGGTTCAGTGCAATCGGAGCCGGTGCTCAGCGCACTCCGGAGCCTTTATCTCCTTCCTGCCAGTGAACTCCGGCCAGGTCATCAGCCGCCCCCTCCTCTCCGGTTCCATCCTCCCCGCAGGCGCGTGTGCTCGTGTCTCCGCCCGTTTCTCCATACCTCAGGCTTTTACGGCTTCCCCGACTGTCCCCGTGGCCTTCTCCTTCCCCCCAGCTGTGGGCATTTCAGTCCGCCAGCTCTCCTGTGGTTCTGGACGATGTCCGTTCTGACCTCTAGTTGTATTTTTGAAATTGTTGTGCCCGGCTGCAGGTTAGGTGTTTAACCTATGCCGCCATCTTGGTTTCTCCTCGAGTCATTTGTCTTTGCCCTTTCTGAAAATGCTTATTGAAAGTGTTATTGAAAAACTCTAACTCCCAATAAGTTTTTAATATACCTCTCAGGATTCCACTGATTAAAGGGACTGGGCAGATTTTTGTGAATGCTTGGTTTTTTAGAAGTATTTTCATAGAAATTCTATTTGATGCAGTGACATTTTGAATGCGAACAAGTTATGAAGCTCTAATTTTAAGTAAGACTTTGGGTCCATATCTTTTCCTCCCTGCCTTGAAAATTATTTAGACTTATAACCAATACATGTGGTAGGACACTCAAAAGTGTACAGGATCCTTATAGGAATCGCAGTAAATCTATCAGAATTTTACCCATGTATTTGATCACCTATCCAGAGTGATGGTATCAGACCTTCCTAGTTTAGAAAAAGGATCCCGGAGCCACATACCATTCTCGGGATTGGACGGCGTAGAGCGCTTCGGGTCCTCCTTGCCAGGCACGTCTGCGCCTTTGTCTGAGCGTATCATCCTCCCGCCTGAGCTCCCAGGAAGAATCCAGGCCTGGGGAGCAGATCCACAGACAGCACACCACTCACTCAACCACGCTGGCCACGCAGCTCTTGGCGCCCTGAAGTGTCTTTTCAACGCACTTACTGGGCGAGCCAGGCACACTGGGATCCTCCTCAAACAAGACATTCTTGCACTGTGGTCCTTACTCGCTGACCACCGCTGGTTGTGCGAGAGAGAAAACTGCTGTTTCATAAAACACTCGCTCTCCTTTGCCTAGTTGATTTTACCATCACTCAGAGCCTAGAAGCTTCCCTGGCCTGACTCAGGAGCCCCGTTCCCTCTCATTGTACCAGCGTCGTGTGTTACTGCCGAGCCACGCTCTTAGAGCTTACTTTCTATATTGCTTTGGGCAGGTTTATTTCTTCCTTTATTTTTTAAAATATCTTTTTATTGATTTCAGAGAGAGGAAGGGAGAGGGAGAGATAGAAACATCCATGATGAGAGAGAATCATGGATCGGCTGCCTCCTGCATGCCCCCTACTGGGGATTCAGCCCACAACCCAGGCATGTGTCCTCACCAGAATCGAACCCGGGACCTCCCGGGTCATGGGTGGACGCTCAGTCACTGAGCTATACCGGCTGGGCTGCTTTAGGTGGGTTTAATTTCAAGAAACAGAAACCCAAAACAATAGTGGCTGAACAGTTTAGATCTCGCTCCCGTCAACGGCCAGAGGCGGAGACCACCCCGGGCTGGTTGGGCGGCCTTGCTCCACGGAGTTCTCCGAGTGGGTTCTCTCCACTCAGCCCTCCACCACCCCGGAGGCGGTGTGCTCCTCACCCTCCTGCTCCAGGTGGCGGCTGGGCGCCACCCATCACGTCTAGTTCAGCCGGCAGGCCAGGGGGAGGGGCACGAGGAAATGAGGGCAGGGGAACGTGCCCACGGCTCTTGGAGGAAGTTTCCCAGAAGTTGCCCTCCCTTGACAGTGAAGAATCACGCCATGCCCTGGGTAACCCTCAAATGCCCACTGCACTTGCATGTGGCTGGAAGAAAACCTCTAGAACTATCTGAGCCTAGAACTCAACTTTCCTTTTTTTTTTTTCCTTTTGTAATCAATAGACAAGCATTTATTTAAGGCCTATTTTATACCAAGTCAATAATTGCCACAAGGGAATTTTTCAACTTTTCTTTACATACAAATACAGAGTACTTTTGCACAGCTTTAATACACACCGGATTTTCTGGAATCCTACTAAATGCAACCAAACCACTTAGACCAGAAAGCCCAGACCTGTACCTTTAGCCATTGAAAGCGGACAGAAGGGCAGACAGGTGGATCCCCGGCATTGAGGACCACTCGGCAGGGTCTCTTACCTGCGAGGCTGCAAACACGTAATGTTGCTGGTATGGAGAGAAAAGCTTCAGCGGGAAATTAGCTGCTATCAGCTGCCAGTCACCTCGCTGCTCCAGATTAAATCTCTGCACATCCTCTTTGATTTAATCCACAGACGCCTAACCATTCAATGACCCCCAAGCCTCCCCTGTCACAACTCTTAAGTAATCCTTACACTGAAGAGTCTAGTAATTTCTTTCATTTTTAGCCTTCCTTTAGTATTCTCTCTCTCCAATTGCCAGCACATTGTTAATGGTTAAAGATTAATACTTGTGTTGAGTATTTCAGGATAACAGACAACCCGCAACAGAAGATAGCATTTTATTCTAGTGGAAGGGAAAACTGTGGGGATACCGGAGAGTAAGCCTATGAGAAAACGATGGAAGACAACAGCAGTTCCTTCTGGAAGGCCCCCTCCCAAGCCACTGCTCTGAACTTAGTGGTTCGCCCATCCTGTGTCTCAGATTGGAGCTACTTCTTTGTCTGATCATTTCATATTGCAGGGAGGGGGGAGAGCTTGGAAAGTAGGCATCACAGAAAACAAAACAAAACAAAACAGGAGAAAGGGTACTGCTGACAGCAAGGCAAAGGGTCAAGACCAAATAGCGATTATAAGAGGTTTATCAGCCCCTTTATCCTAAATCAGTGATGGCGAACCTATGACACGCGTGTCAGCACTGAAAGGTCCCAGGTTCAATTCTGAGGCGGCTGCATGCCGAGGATGAAACATTTGCTGCTCTTGAGGATGAAACATTTGCGAAATAATGTTTTTTCCTCAAAGTGACACACTACCCAAGTTATGCTCAGTTTTTTTGGCGAAGTTTGACATACCAAGCTCAAAAGGTTGCCCATCACTGTCCTAAATCAACATATGGCTTTCCCCTGCTCTCCACCGTAGAGGAAAATCCAAGCTGGGAATGGGATACATTTGTGAATGTTTGATGAAAAGCACTTAGTTTTATTAAAAGTTCTTATTTTCACACTCCTCAGTGTGGATAGAGCGTCGGCTTGCAGACCAAAGGGTCCTGGGTTTGATTCCCGTCAGGGGAACATACCTCGGCTGCAAGCTCCTCCCTGGCCCGGGCCCTGGTCAGGGAGCATGCAGGAGGTGACCAATCGATGTGTTTCTCAATCGTTATTTCTGTCTTTCCCTCTCTTCCACTCTCTCTAAAAATCAATGGAAAAACATCCTCAGGTGAGGATAAAAAAAAAAGTTTTTATCTCCAACTCACTTCTCACTTTTGAACTTTTAATGCATGACCTGTATGAAATGACATCTCTGCAGCTGGAGGAGGAAAGAGCACTGGGAAGTTCTAGGTTCGAGGCTCAGCTCTAATAGGAAGTGAATCACAGCCACTCCTTGTCTGCAAAACGGGGATCAGTGGGGTGAACCCCTGCCTCCCAGGCTGCTGAGCATTCATCAGGGTGAGGTCCTTGCAAATTGCTACAGACATTGGCCTGGAGATTTAGGGGTTTTCCCCCAAGAGAATTGAAATTTTATGGTTTTAATATGCTATTTGAAAAGTGTAAGTACAGTAAGAAGAAACTAAAGTAACAGGGTAGTTTCATTCATGACTCCAATAAAAGGATGAATTGTAACATGTTTTTTGTGTTTTGAAGAACTGAGATGGCCTACCAGCATTTTAGAACTTCTCAGTGGGTCTTAAGTTTTTCTCTGTCCATTTCCACAGTTATCCCAGTCTCTATCTCCTAGGGGGTCAAAGGCATGCAGTACAATTGCCTTTACAAGTCAAATGTGGATTTCGATGTTTACTTACAAGTCAAAGCATTCCCTAATGGAAATGAAAAGTGTTTAACATACACGGATCTTCCAGTGCCGTCCCTCAGCAGCGAGCAGGCCCACGCGGGCAGAAAGCACCAGGCCTCTTGAGAAGGCATTACAACAAGGAGATGATTGGCTAAGGCCTAATATTTCTAACCAGGATTTTAAATCCTCACTCCTCCCTTCCCTGAATCTGTTTAAGGAAGAGAGAGAAAAAAAAACCCCACAAAACAAAAATGAAAAAACAAAACAAACATAAAAACCCAGTAACTATCGAAATATGCCTTTTATTCAAAGAAATAACAGACTTCTTTTAAGACCCTTGTCCTCGGGTTAATAGGATCAGAAGGTTAATAATTTGTCCTTTGCCACCAGAGGTGTTATAATTATAATTAAGTTTATTTTAAAGAGAGAGATGTCTAGGACCCTGGAGGAAGCTCTGCGGCACAGACGACGATGTGGGCACCAAAACACGAAGCCGGGCTCCTTTTGAAACCGCAGGCTGCCCTGTGTCGTTTCCTTTGCAATCAAAACAACCTCGTAAAGATGAATGTCTTTTATTATGAAAATTGCTGTTACATTACAGCCAACATTCCAAAACAATATTTTAATAAACACTCGTCTTGATTATAAAGTAGAGCAGAAACCATGATCCTGTTTAAGTTAGCATCTGCTGATGTTTAACATAAATCAGGAGGACACTCCGTACGCCCCCCACGTGTGCAGATGAGATGAGGAAGAGCACCTATGTTATCCAAACAGCTACTAGTGTTACTTGTACAGTATAAACCACCACTTACAACATAAAAAAAAAAAAAAAAAAGCAGAACACGACGACGCTGAGGTGTCACAACACTTGTGAGATGGGAAAAGCCGAGCGCGTTTCCTTTTTCTTCCCGTGAGTCCCATGCGAGGCGCAGGGAAGCACAGCACCAGGTCAGGGCCGGATGCAGGGCTCCGCTTCCCTGTCTCCCAGTCTTTGCTCCACTGCAGCCTGCATGCAAGTCTTCGCCTCCCTCCCAGCCTCAGGCACAGCCTTTGCCTGTGGACAGGGGAGGGTCCGCAGCAGCTCAGAGTCAGTGTTGGAGTCCAGTGTATTCACTCTGTAGCACTCACTGTAGGGAAACCAGGGACAAAACTCCTATGTTCTTTCACTCAGGAGGCAGAATACTCCTATGTGGACACGATCCTTGCTTGGGGTTGGAATCTGTTGGTCATTATATTGAACCTCTCTCCCATGATGAATACCCTGGTGGAAAAGCTTAGAAAAAGTTAAAACTGCAGTTTAAAAGTTCCTCTTCCCCTGTCTCAGCAAAGCAGCAGGATGCACCCAGGATTGCAAGGAACTCAGGAAGGCATAGTGTGGTTACCGTCGTTTCGAGAACAATCTGCTCCTTGCAAAAGGGTCTGGGGTAACTGCAGGCAAACCAGAAACTCAAAAATACCCATCAACTTCCTTAACGTAGGAAGCTCCACTGAGAACCTTCCTGACGTGGAGCAGCATAGCCTTCGCTGAGGAAGGGATGGAGGGATGTCCTCTTTTTTCAAACAGTAGTAGATGAGAGTTGGGGAACTCAACATAGACCAGGGACTGGTCCAATCTGAATTCTACCTCCTTTCCGGACTCCCCTTTAAACTGTACAGTCTTTTCCTCCGGGCTCAGAGCTCTGATCATTAGTAAGGCTCAGAAATAACCAAAAGAACACAACATCCTAACTTCAAGACCATTCTTTTTTGCCACTACAGGAAGGTGCCAGATGGTGCTTTAACACTCTGTAGAGATAATCCAGTTGTTAGCTGTTACGCAACCTAGTTAAGCTTCTCACGCTGGATCTGGTAGTAACATGCCTGAAAAAAAATCAAAACAATTTCAAATTTACTTTGAAAGAAATTACATAAACATAGCAATGCACATGGGACTGAAGAAAGGAAATCCCTTATTCATTCTGATGGCCCAATAAAATCAGTTGCTTTAATTTTCCCTGTTCTCTTCCAGTCTCCGATCCAATGTCTATATTGCCTAGCTATAATTAAGAGAAATACAATTTTGTGCATTTTCCTCTAATTAAAAAACAAAACAAAAAACTTTTTACAAGCTGTATAATATTCTTCACTAAGTAATACTATAATTTGCTAAGGCACTATTAATTGGACATTTAGAGTATGCTGCTCATTATAAGATACACAAATAACCATAATCAGAATCATGTTTGGTAAACATGCAGATTAAGCATCATTCCACACCTACTGAGTCAGAATTTCTAGGAACATTTAAAAAAATATATTTTATTGATTTTTTACAGAGAGGAAGGGAGTGGGATAGAGAGCTAGAAACATCGATGAGAGAGAAACATCGACCAGCTGCCTCCTGCACACCCCCTACCGGGGATGTGCCTGCAACCAATGTACATGCCCTTGACAGGAATCAAACCCGGGACCCCTCAGTCCGCAGACTGACACCCTATCCACTGAGCCAAACCGGTTCTGGCTCTAGGAACATTTTTAAAAAGCATCCCTTGGTGATTCTGAAAGTATCCTGGCCTGGGAGTTACTCACACTACAAACAACACCTCATCCAAATAATATATAATGTTTCCCATTCTTTAATTATAAATCTCCAGGAGTAGGACTACTCAAACTCCACAAACATTTTTGATGTTGTTGACATCAATGTTAATAACAGCTGTTTTCCAAAAGGGTGACTATTATTTAATCCATTATCAGCAATATTGGGAATAACACTGATTTCACCATAACCCCATCAGCAGTAGATACATTTTAAAACCTTTTTGCTAATTTAGCAGACACAAAATGACACCGTGTTTAAATCTGTGGTACTACAATATTCAGTAAGGTTGAGCATTTTCCTACATGTAAGTGTAATAATTCAGTTTCTTCCTTGGTGATATGTTTAGAGATGCTTTTCAATAACATAAGTAGTTAATAACTAAGTCATTGGTGGTATTTTCCCCAGTTCCCACCACCCTTTTCCAGTTTATTTAATAAAAATGGTATTTCAGTTGGAAAGTTAATAAATTAACCCAAGGCAGAAATCTGACATTAAATTCTAGTTTTTCCCCTCATTTTAATGTCTGCCTTTCCTTCTTTCTCCCCTTTTCTATCTTTAACACTAAAGCATCTGTAATTTGCAATATTGGTGATCCCACCTGATTCCACTCTCCTTCCAAAATTCTTAGTGAGTTATCCCACTACTTTACCATTTACTAAGTAAAACTTCTTGTTTCCATTTTTGTGTCTGATGTTTCCATTTTTATATGTGAAGTTTTCATTACAATGTCTACATGGGAGCTATCCCTTCCACTTAGTTGTCTATTCCTGTAACAGTGATATACTATCTTAATTATTGTAATTCTGTAACATTTTACTAACTGGCAGAGTGGGTCTATTCTCCCTCTCTTTTTTCAGAAGTATTTTTGTCATTTTCTTTCTGTTGTTCTTCCAATAAACTTCAGAATGATTCTACCATAGTCCAAGAAAACTTGAGGTGGGGGGAAGCAAAATAACTTAGAATAATCCCTGGAGAACCCAGATCAGAGAACCTCATTTGTACCTACTGGCTACAGTAATTCATGGGGGGAAAGAAGATGCAATTCATATTCATTCTCTACATACTGCCTCCTGTGTTTTACCTTAGTTCCACTAAGTAGCTCGGATACTTTTTGGACACAACGAATCCTGTTTCTTCTCTAAAATTATATTTATATAGATGCTCTACACTTATAAGCATTTATAAAACTTTGAATTATCAATTTCTAGGGAGATTGGGTGGTGAATAATTTGCTTTAACCCTTTGCACTTGCTTGCTTTTTTCTCGATTCCTTTATTCTAATGCTAACTGTGTGGAGTCACACTCGACATCCGAGTGCAAAAGGTTAATATTTTAGAAGATAATTGACTGATTGGTCAATTTCCTTAATATATCATATTTTAAAATATTAACAACTAGAGGCCCCGTGCACGAGATTTGTGCACTGGTGGTGGTAGTGTGTGTGTGTGGGGGGTGTCCTTCCGCCTGGCCTGCGCCCTCTCGCAGTCCAGGACCCCTCACTCCTTACTGATTTGCCTGCAGCGGAGGTGGGAGAGGCTCCCGCCACCACTGCTGCGCTCGCTAGCTGGAAGTCCAGCTTCTGGCTGAGCGGCACTCCCCCTGTGGGAGTGCACTGAACACCAGGAGGCAGCTCCTGTGTTGAATGTCTGCTCCCTGGTGGTCAGTGCGCATCATAGCAACCAGTTGTTTCACTGTTCGGTCGATATTAGGCTTTTATTATATAGGATATGTTCTCTAAAGGCGTTTGCATTAAACTTATTTAAAGAAGACAACTGGCTAATGACAGATCTATACTATGGTAACTGAAGGGTAGATTTTAAGGTAATGTTAAATAACACCTATACTTACCTTCAGGGTGGTGAACATTATGCCCTGTTCCCCATGCTGAAGATATGGGTCCATTAGATCCTCAATGAGATGTACCTCAGAGCCTAAATTCCTAATCCTGCCAATGAGAAAAGATACTGAATCATTTATGTGTACATCTTCCTCCTGAATCTATTTGAGGGGGGGAAGAAAGAAAGCTCAACAACGAGGTATTGACATAGTGGAATGGTTTAATAGAAATAGAATTTTTTTAGTGGGGGGGAGCATATTCCTGTCATCAGTTCAGAAAAAGCAAAAGGCACACATGTTAAAATAAGTGGTCACTAACATTAAAGTCAGAAAGACTGGTCACCTGGCCCGTAGCACCACATATAAGAAAACAGGAAACAGGTCGTCCATGGACCACAAGAAGTCCTCCTGCAGAGATGCCAGGACACCCTGAGAGATCTCCTCAAAAGTCTGCTGGATGACCTTCAGTTTGTCTGATGGGGTAAATGTTGTGCTGTTGTGGGGGAAAAAGACAAAAAGATCCCTAGTAATTTTCTTAATAGCCATTTGTTATTGCTTTTTTAAGAGTATTCCCTCCTGGGGTACACCAGGCATAATGAGTCGCTGGAAGGGGTGACCTCTGTAACCCGATGGTTCTCTGGGGAAAGAAGCTTCCAACTATCTACGATTCACCTGGAAGAATTCACTAAGTCACATGTCATCTCCTTTCACCAAGTGGATCTTATTTTCCCATTGTATGCTCTTCTCTGAGGAAGTTTAGTTAATTTCCATTTGGCTAAAGATGTGATTATATAGTAAGTTTCTGGGTAGGCGCTCCACTTTTGACAATACAAGGGCTTTGTAGCGTGAAAGGTAACACACAATGTCTCAAAAGAGCCTTTCCTATCTCCAGGCTCCAGATGAGTTTGACAACATCTAGTAGGGGAGGAGCGCTTAGAGCTTAAGTAAAAATAAGATCTCATTAATATCTTAATAGACTTACCACTACTTTGATATATGTGTTTTTTCCAACAAATAAGAGATTACCTGATCTGCTGTAGACATTCTACGGCTGAGGCAAAACAAGCATCTTTTGTGGTTGGCAAAACCTGCAAAAAGAGTATTTATGAAGCTCAATGAGAAAAGCTATCTTTTCCTGTAATAATAAAACAATACCGATGGCAGAGTGTGGGTCTTTGGTGAGTAACTCATGCTTGGGTACTATTCTACCGAAGTAAGATGGAAATTTCTAGTATCTCAAATCCCCCCTTCCAAAGAAAAGCATAGTTGCTAAGGAAACTAAAATCTACTATACCTTTTTAGTCTCTCCAAGGATTGACAAGGTCACTGGCCAAAATTTCCTGCAATGGAATCCATACTTTGTCAATGCAAGTTGTTACTTATAGTAAATTAACCCCCATAAAAACAGGTGATGGCTATATTGGCTTTCCTGTCCCCATTTAAAATAACTGCACCACAGACAGGTCAAGTTTTAATAAACATTCCAGAAGTAATTTAAGGTCTATCATGT
The DNA here is from genome assembly GCF_027574615.1 of Eptesicus fuscus. NCBI lineage: Eukaryota > Metazoa > Chordata > Mammalia > Chiroptera > Vespertilionidae > Eptesicus > Eptesicus fuscus. Next base: position 84,514,448 of record NC_072483.1, on the reverse strand, counting down.
CCTTTATGGATCTGTTATTCTATACTCCAAAATCCCTATACATTACGAATATGACCTAATAATGGCCAAAATCTTTCCTTCACTCAGTTTTATTGATCTCATCTTTACTATTAAATTATTCCCCACTAAAAAGATTTACTTTCCAATTCAGGTTTATTCCCTTTTTTGATAGCACAAATATATAATTATTGGGCATTGGGGTGATCAGCCTTATTACAGCACAAGAAAGCATAATCACTTAGTATCCTCCTAGAATAACAAGAAACAATGCCTTTCAAAAAAAGAGCACTTCTAAAACTTTTAAATTAGAAATTATGTATGGGGAAGGAGGAACAAGAAGGGAAGGGAGCATGCCCAATACTGAATACAATTAGCTTTCTTTGAAAATATGAATGTATATATATTTTGCTTTAAAAACTGCAAAGTATCAGGTACGATAACTTAAATTATATGTATATAATTTGATTATATATATATGTATATATATATGCATATGCATATATATATAATCAAATTATATACATATAATTTGAGTTATCGTATGTGTTATCGTATGTGCATATATATATAGCATGAACACACACAAATAAAAAATACTTTCTAAAGAATAATTGGGTCCATACTCATCTTCAAAAATAAAGATTGTTAAATATCACTATTTTGTGAAATAAGACAGATATGCAAATAAGTGAATAAACTGCAAATTGTATACATAATTAGATATCAAAGTACTCAATTCCTGATAATGCTATTTACATTTTAAATTGAAACCACCTGATTCCACTCATAACTGCTGTACGTACCTCTGCACCCCCAGGAAGCCCAGCAGGGCAACGTCTGGCTGCTTGTTTAGTCGCAGGACACACTCCCAGTAAATGTCCTCCTCCCGGTCGTTCTCCAGGGCATAGAGCATGAACAGTGGCGGGTAGAGCCGAGGCAGGAGCACGGGCAGCAGCAACCCAGAACTGGTTACCACGTAACTACAAAACGGTGGAGGGAGAGGGAGAATCATTCACATTAAAACTCAGTGCAGAATCCAAGTTGAAAGTAGAGGTGGGAAATTTTGAGTAAAGTAGTTACAATATTACTCTACTTTTACATATGGAGTTCACATGAGGAGCTTAGCCCCCGAGTCTGTCTTGGACCAACTGTGAACTCTTTTCATAACTCAAAACCTAACTGGAAACCCACTTGGTTTCCATTGTGAGATGATTTCTCGGTGGTTATTCTAGATCAGCATGAGGTGGCTTTCCTCCGCAGCCTTGGTGCCCAGTCATTTGCGGCTGTACTTGCATGAACTTGAGAGCTAAATGAACCTCAGAGATCACCTGTCCAACCACATCACTTTAGAAATAAGGAAGCTGAGATCGAGAGAAAACAGCTTTTCTGGGGTCATTTGGCCGCCACCCCCTTTCTTCACCATCTCCACCACCTCCATTTACCCCGGCTCTGGGGATTCGGATCTGGAATCTGACTTCCCAGTGCAGAAGGATTTCCTTTCTGTGGGCAGAGGAGCGGAGAGAGGAATTGTGCTGCCCTCTTCAGGAAGTTCGGGAAATAAAAACCTAAGGAGTAATAAAACATGTAATTATGGAATTACACCTCCAGAGAGGAGGAAAGAGTAAAAACACATTCCCATTATTTAATCTACTTAGGGACCTATGAAATCAAACTTTATATCAACTAGATATTTTAGTTGTCTGAGTTTCTTAACTGATGCTTCTCACAGAATAAAATTAAGAGTGCTGCTAATGAATAATACCACTAAAAATCTTCATGTGCTATGGCTTTTTTCTATCTAGTTATTTAAGAATGAAGAATTCTGATCTTTATGTTTCTTTTACTGGAAAATCCCATCTGAGGTCAATCTGTATAAACTCTTCGAGCAGAGACCATTATTCTCAGAGTATAAATAAGTATCAGTAGAAACTAAATGTCCGTTAAGAAAAAAACTAAAACCCAATTATTGTAAAATTTTAAAAAACGTTTTCATTGAATTTATTGGGGTGGCAATGGTTAATAAAATTATATAGGTTTCAAGTAAAATTTTTCAGTGTTTATATAAAAAGCCCAGTTGCTGAAAAAAATCTTTAAGTGATTAAACTGCCAAATTGTTGAGGATTTTCTTCTAGGCTCTGAATTTGCCCTACATTTTATCTCCAATCTCAAATGGTAGGTTTTTACCAGGGACAAGTTTATTGTCCTCTTTATTTTTACAGACTTTAACTGTGACCCTTGCTGTTTAAAGACAGTCTGCAATCTTCTCTATTTTTGTAGACTTACCCCCCTAATTTTATAGTTGGTAAAGCTAACGAAGGTCAGGAAACTTATCTTCATTATACCCTTGCTAATGCCAGAGCGGAAATACTCACAACCCAGTGGTCTTTTAGATCACAATGCCCCTAAAAGCTGAAATATTTCCACATATATTTAAGAAAGTTTTCTGGGACAAAATGATAAACTTTTGCATAATTATTTCAACATAATATTTTGTTGGCTTACACCTAGTAAATGACCTTGGATTTCACTAGTTCCAGATTTGCTTACTGCTTTAAAACTTTCAAAAAATGCTTACTTGCCCACTTTCTAACCTCTTTCAGAGTCTCTATTCAGATATGACCTTATTAGTCAGGCCTCCTTGACCTTCTGTTAAACAGCAGCATCTTACCCCAGCCCCATCCTCTTTCCCTATCATATTCATATTGTGTATTTTGTCTACTCTGTTCCCACTACAATGTAAGCTCCAGGACAATACAGATTTCAAAAAGTTTTGTGTGTGTTGTTTTATTCTGATAAATTCCCCCAGGAGCTAGAATGGTGGCTAACACAGAGATGCACTCGGTAATATTTGTTGAGTAAATGAACAAAGATGATACTGTTGTCAAGGAGCAGGACATAAATACTCAGGGACAAAACTTCACGTTAGACTTTCTCCTCTCTGTGATGGTACCTAGAGATGAAATCCAAATAAGACTGCTCTATTTCATACCAAAATTACAGTTAAATAACACTATTTTAGCCTTCTATTATACTTAATGAGTAAGAAAGACATAAAGGAAATTAATTCACAATGGCTAAGGTTCTTCTTTTTTATATTTATAGCATAAACATAAAATAAAAATGTACTTTCATGATTCAATCTATTTAAGGATCTCTGGCACAAAACCATTTTCTTGATGAATAGTTTCTATGATAAAGAAAAACATTTATGTTTCTTCACCAAGTTATAATCTCTAGATTCAGAGCAAAGATACCCAAACATTAGTAGAAACTAGTATTCCACAACTTGCCACCTTTTCATGGAAAGATCTCTTACCTCACCAGTTGGAAAATCCGCTTAAGGTAGGACTTAATCTCCTTCACAGCCTCCTGCAGTAACCGGCGGTTTGCTCCCACACCCACGTATGTCATTCTATACACAGCAACCAGGGTCTCCATGAGCCTGCCCAGGGGGTGCAGAGGAGTGTCACAGGCCTGAGCAGGGAGAGAATTAACAAAAGAAATACATAGAAGCAAAACCAGGAATATGACAAAAATGAGCAGTGAGTAGACTTGGATGATATGTTGTAGTTTTGCATCATTGATCCACTAGCCCAGAGTAATTTTGACTCTAGTTTTACCTTTATTAAATATTTCTTGATGTCATCATATTTCTCCACTGAGAAGGCACCAACATGCTGAGGAATGAATTCCAAACTCTCTAGTGTCTGAGTCTGTGAACGACTTAGTATCTCTGGACTATAAAAGGGAAAAGAAAGCCTCTTATGAATTTCACATCAAGAAAGCAAGATGATTGTAATGTGCACATAAAACACAGTTGACAACGAAAGGATAAAATGGAGGATCTAGAACAGCGTTTGCCCCAAATGAGCACATATATGGCTACTGACCTGCTATTAAGTTTATGTAACAGTCATTCAAAGCAGCATTTAAGGTTACTTCATAACAACAATACATTAAAGAAGATTTTACTCCACTATAAACCATGGTGTCGGAAGATACTATGTCAGCCTGAAGAGAAAACTGGTGATAGATTTGTCAGTAATGAGAGAAAAATGGAATAAAAGGGAAAGGAATAGCGAAGGAAAAAAGAAATCAAATCAGAGGGCAACGGAAGAAATAAAATGAGCTCAAGGAGTAAGAAGATAATGAGGATGCTACAGCAGGTGGTGAGGTAAGCACATTAACGGGTAAAGGGAAGCTTTGGACGAAGAGGCTAAGACAAAACACACTACTTATAATCGGCAGAAATGTTTGGTAATGGCGCTCTATCATTAGATTATAACCAATCAGAAATTAGAAACAATACACAATCATTATTTTTACACTATGTTAGAGATACAAATAAGATATGGTTTTATATAAAAGTTCATTCTCACTCCTTGGGAACATTCAACAACAGTTCATTAGGGTTAACTGGAGGCCTAAAGTATCAATGTCTACAGTAACAGGCTCTGTCAGTGAAGGCTGACCATCTGCAGCACACACAAGGGCAAGCCCGGTTTTAGTCAATTCTGGGAGTTTCTATTTCTTCCACTGATGGAGTAGAGGGTAAAAATCATGAACTTCATGAATGAAACACTATAATCAATTGCCATTTATCCCAAATACAGAAAAGAAAGACCCAAACTTAAATGCTCAGCAATGCTTGTGGAAGTTACTAAGTTAAAAAATAAGGATATGAAAAAGGGCAGATGGGGAAAAGGAAAGCAGGAGAAAAGGATAAGAAAAAGTAGAAAAACAGCCCGGCTGGTGTGGCTCAGTGGTTGAGTGTCAACCTATGAACCAAGAGGTCATGGTTCGATTCCAGGTCAGGGCTCAATCCTTAGTGTGGGGCATGCAGGAGGCAGCTGATTAATGATTCTCTCTCATCATTGATGTTTCTATCTCTCTCTCCCTCTCCCTTCCTCGCTGAAATCTATAAAAAATGCATTTTTTTTTTTTAAAAAAAGAATTTCCTCAAGATTTTTAGCTCTTGAAAGCTTCCCGTCATGGCTTCTCAAGCAGCTGGCATTGCCCCTGCCACGGAAGTAGTGGAGGCTAGAGCATGAGGAAATAGAGGAGAGAAAGAAGGCCCAGTGTATCTCCCCCACTCTATCTGAGCTTTAGGAGTCTTTTTTGCATCTTGAGCCAAAGCAGAGGGATTTTTCTGGATCTCTGTCCATCTACAGGAACATAGTACCTGCTTCCAGGTTCCAGGTTCCACTGCGTTCAGGCTGAGGGATATTTCAGTTTAAAAACCTAGTTAACTCATGACTGGTTCAACGGCCCTTTGAATTCAGATGTTCTTCCCCAGTACACTAGCTGACATTTACTTTTCAGTATTCAAATAGCTATCCATATATTCGGTGTGGGTTTATAGCTGAGTTCAGTAGAAGAGAATGGGCATGGGGGAGAGGGGTGGTGTTTTATCACTCTTACCAGAAACATAAGTATACCACTGACTTTTAAATTAAATTATATTTTTTTAAGTGTGGCAAGCCTTGACTACTCGTTGGTTTTTGAGTTTCATCTTCCTCCCATGCTCTGCTCTGTGCTGGGCGGGCATTCACCCACCTGTCTCTGTGTTGGCGCCGGTTGGCAGTGAGGGCCACAGCAATGTTGTCCCATGCTTTCCAAACTTCCCCTTGGCCTGGACTTTCACAGCCCAGCTGACGCCAACATTCGTCAAACACTGCTTTCCACTTCTCATCAGCTGGTACGGCCAGATTTCCTAGTTTCCTGCTATAAAAAGTCATACCACGCTTTTATTAATCACCTTTTTTGTGCAAAAATCCTAAAAAGAAACTAATAAACAACTGGGAGTGCTTCTGTGACAAAACTGCCTGAATTTGATGGTGGTTCGATTTTAAAAACACTGAATAAAAATTATGAAGGGATGGTTTTTAACTACTATTCATACACTAACGTCTATGAATTGTTAAGTACAAAGCACACAGAAGGGATTCCTTTGCTTTCTCCATTTACACAGAGTTGATTTTGTAAAGTTGATTCCTGTTAAAACAAGGACTTTCTGTGCTTTGCTCAACTCATGATAGGAATTGTGAAATGCATTGAATACTGGGTTCTAATAATACTCTAAGAATAAACATGGTATCAAGCTCCCATCAGAACAAAGAATCTAAGATGCTACCAAAAAACAAAGCTAAAGCTGGAATCAATAAAGGAAAATATACATATGCCAAAAACTTGTTGGGAGAACATAATATAACTTAGAGACTTAGATTTTAACTTTCTTTTCCATGAGTAAACTATTAGTAAACTAATAGTATACTCTTGCAGAGTATACTATTCCACTTGTTATATGAACACATGCCTGATCTTTATTTTTCAAATCAAATTGTGTAAGGGTTCCATTAAGAATGCTCTCTTTTAATCAACTTGGATACCTGCACCATTAACAGTAGTATTATTCCCACATACAGAACTTTTATTTTAAACATCTGTGCTCTAAGGCTTTAATCTAAACCAAGACTTTAGATTTAGCTATCCACAGTAGTGTCAGCTGACAATTCAAGGTTATACTTTGTTAAAAAAAAAAAAGAAAGAAAGAAAAAGAAACCTTCAAAAACTTGTTCTGCATTTAAAATATTAACCAGCTTTGATAAAAGCAAGACAACTCAAAACATTCAATAATTAATGCAGAATTAACATTAATTACTCACAAAACTTTGGGTTTGTCTTTATCACTCTCATACAGACTAGGCTTAAAGTAGGTTCCAGTGATTTTTATGCCAGATCCCCATTCTCCACTAAAATAACCTTCAATGTAATCTCCATTTGGCATAGTCAGTGTTCCCTAGGTAAAGTTAGAGAAAATGTGGAATTAGAAAAAGTATTTTCAATTTTAAAAAGAGAAAAAACAGCACCAAATGGTTAACATTTTTCTTTTTAACTTATTCTTTACCAACCCCCAATTCTTTTTTTTAATTGTGTGTATATGCATGTGCAGAAAGAGTATGTGAAAATAAACCCTGTAAAAAAAAAAAAACACAGAAAAAAATTGGTAAAATATTTTGAGCTGAATGAAAAGAAACCACAATTTACACAAATGCATGGGGCGCTGCCAAAACACTGCCCAGAGACAAATTTATAGCATGTGAAAATATGCTCTAATGACATATAACATCATTAATCTTAAGGGAAATGCAAATTAAAATTACAAGATAACACTTCATATCCACTAGAATAGCAAAAAAGGAAGAAAAAGCAGAAACTAAAAAATATTAGCAAAGACATGGAGAAATTAGAACCCTCATACAATGATGGGGGGAATACAAAATGCTGTAGCCACTTGGGAAAACAATTTGGCAATTTCATAATATGTTAATCATCAATTTTCCATACAACTCAGCAATTACACTCATAGGCATCTACCCAAGAGAAATAAAAACATATGTATACACTAAAATTGGAAATAATAGAATGCCCATTAACTGGTGAAGGAAGAGATAAACAAAATGTGTTTTTGGAATACTATTCAGCAATAAAAAGGAATGAAGTACTGTGTGTGCCTGGTTTGCGGGTTGGATCTCCAACCCCAGTCGGGGTACGTGTGGGAGGCAACTGATTAATGTGCCTTTCTTACATCAATGTTTGATGGAAGACCTCAAAAACACTGTGCTAATAAGAACCCACACAGAAGAGACCACGAGCTGTATGATTCCATTTATATACAGGCAAACTTAGAGAGTAATCAAGTCCACCAGAGGTTCTCTGGGACTGGGTTAGAAATGAGGGCTGATTTCAGATGGGCAGGAGATGGTGATGATAATGCTCCAAAATTGGATTGCAGTGATGGTTGTACAACTCTTACTAAAAATCATTGAAACAAGTGAATTTTATGAAGTTAGCCTTTTTTTAAAATCAAGGAAAATGAGTAGCACTGTATTAGAGAGAGAAAGAAGAAAGTTAGTTTCCAACCTTTCCACTAAGAGTCCAGTCATCCGAAAATTCTCCCTCATAGATCGTATCATCTTCAGAAAGCAAAACCCCATTTCCCTAGGTGAAGAAACAAAACAAAAATCACAATACATAAAATGCAGATAACTTGGGAGTACACGCAGTCATATTCCCTAAAGTCTTACATACTTTTAAAGACAAGAAAAACTAAGAAGGTAGAACATTAATAAATAATTTTAAAAGTTAATGACATAGGAGTTTTAAAAAAATCAATAGTAACTATGTGTAAATGTTCCACTCACCATCATTTTATTAAGGTGAAAGTTGCCTTCATAGTATAATCCAAACTGGGTAACTACCACACCATTCCCTTGACAAACATCATCTTGCCACATTCCCATATACTTTTCCCCCCTTCATAGAAAGAGAAAAGAAATGAAAAATCAATGATGATAAAGATGAGGTGGGGAAAAAACAATCATCACATGAAAGATACCAAGCATCATCCTAGGTTGGTATGTGTTCAATTTTTCTAGTTCAAGTGGTTAATCCAATTGCCTCAAACATAAGACCATGCGACAGCAAAAGGCATCGTCCTCAGAGCAATGTTCTCCCAGGGATTAAATATTATAGTCTACCCGACATAGATCTGCTTCTACTCCATGTACATCCACAATAACTTTAAAATATATAACTATTCAAAATGTGATAGGCAAACTCAAAACCTAGGAAGTTTTTTATTACCCAAAAGTTTAGTAACCAAAAAAAGAGAAAAAAGAAATGAGGTTTATCATACAAGAGAAATCTTACTAATCTCCACTAAAAAGACAAAATAACTACAAAATACTGTTAAATAAGCATGGATTTTAGTAATAACAGCAAACTTTTTTTTGCTAATCCTCATCCAAGGCTATTTTTCCCACTGATTTTTTTAGAGCATGGAAGGAAAGGAGAGGGTGGGGGAGAAAGAGAGAGAAACATTGATGTGAGAGAGGCACATTAATCAGTTGCCTCTCACACAGGCCCTGACTGGGGTTGGGAATCAAACCCACAACCCAGGCTTATGCCCTTTACTGGGAATTGAACCTGCAACCTAATGGTCACAGGCCGACGCTCTAACCACTGAGCAACTGGCCAGGGCAACAGCAAATTTTTTAAAAATTTCACATTATGACAACAACATGAAGGAAAAAGAGTACATAATTAAGTCCAAAGACAAATCAGGCCAAGTCAAATATAGGGTCAAAAGAACTCCGCACCTCCCCAAGGTTTACATGAATTTAACTAAGCTTGATATCTGGGTTGTGGCATAAAAAAAGACGTTACACAGTTTTAGACATAAGAGCAAAGAAACTTTACTCACTGAAAATTTTGGCTACACAAACATTTACATTCACATGATTTTTGAAAAAGCAGTTGTATACCTCATTCCTGTATCTGACCTGAGAGGAAGACCTGAGCAAGAGGTATTTAAATACCATGCTAGGACTGCAAATGGAATTTCCACAGGTCCCCTTCTAACTTTTTACCCCTCTCATCTACTAATTTCAAGGTTTTTCTTTGCATAATAGTTAATGATTTGGTAGCCTCTTTGAGACACTAAAAACTTTTTAGGTGTGAAGCTTTAAGAAAAATGGTACCAATGTTAATTCTGAATGATCCCGACAATATAAAGAAGTAACCTATAGTTTGGTTCACAAATAAATGAATAAAATGATGTCTGACAAGTCTTCTTATTAAAATTTTTCTCAACACTGTCGAATTAAGACACTCAGCCTTCATAAAATCATCACTGTTTTTGGAGAAATACTTTGAGATTAGAAGCAGAATACTGTACCTTGTGATATCATCAAAGACACCATATCCTGATTTCTTATCCATTACCCACTGGCCAATGAACATGCTGGGAGAAGAGGAAGTCAATTTTCCACTTCGTAGGAGACCATGACCATGACGCATGTTATCTTGAAAACAACCTTCAAACACTTCACCAGAGGCATAGCTGTGGTTAAAAGGGATGGATAAACATCACATCACATTTAATTTTGATGCTTATTTTTGCGAAGTTAGGAAACTTAAAAGTATATTAATGTCTTACTGGTAATTATAATGATTTAGTTATATGATTATTTTTCACCAATCAAATCTCATTTCCAATAGGAAAATGAAATGAGTGATCTCTGAAAGAATGATAGATTCATCCATATTCAGTCATATAATAAACATAAATTTATAGGCAAGACATTTAGGAGAGCCTATGAGAAAGTTAGGGTTTATAGTTTGTACAGTTTTGTTACGAACTAAATAAAAACCTAGTATTTTCATCTTGTGATAGAACTTTTAAAAAAAGACTTCACACAGTTTCAGACATAAGAGCAAAGAAAATTTGCTCCTTGAAATTTTGGCTATACAAACATTTAAATTTATATGATTCTTTGAAAAAGCAACACCAGTCCTACAACCTTTCCAACGTTATTACCTATAGACTCCCTGACCACACATCTTTCCTTCTTTCCAATGGCCTACATAATGGTCTTCTTTGCTCAGTGCTTTGTTTGGGATTCTGTATTCTCCATACCTGCCAGGAGAATGAAAAAGAGAAGATACATGTATGACATAGTCACCTTTTGCATGTAGACACTTGTAAACATTTTAACGAGGAGAGATTTACCAATAGGAAGAAAGGGGTATACGGAGTCTTGGTTTACGCTGTATCTATTACCTAAGCTGCTGGGCAAATATCAAAGGAGTGAGATATCAACCCCACTATGCAGAGAGATTAAATGTTTTATCCCAGGTCCAAGGCAAAAGAGAAAACCTGTGTCCTAGGTCTATCACTGCCACTTAGTAGCCACATCATCCTGGGTAAGTCCTGGTACCCAGATCCCTCACTTGTATAATAAGGGGGGTAAATCAGGTTATCTAAACTCTCTTCTCATCCTAAAGTTCTAGCAAATAGGAAATTAAAAGACATCACAAAAATTTATATTATCGCACACACACAAAATCACCTACCCAATCTATATAATAATATTTAGTAAAATAATTACTTCTCTAATAAAAAATAATTCATTGCCATTAATTCATCATGTAAATATATTTAAGAATTAGAAAGCATGACAAGCTTATAAAAAAGTAATGCCATTGAGTACCAATAGGATAATATAGAACTTAGAAGATTTTCCCTTTAGCATCTCACAGAAATTAAGATGATTTAAAACTACAGAAAGAAAAATTTCTGTATTCCTTTGTATACAGGGGGCAGTACTATTCCAACAGTCTCACCATCAACATTGCCCAAGGTTCTCAGTCTTCATAATCGAGAAGTGGATAGAAAACACAGTCCCATTTTAACAGATGCAAGGCTGGCTGTGTAATCTGAGGCCACCCCGCCATCAAGGTCATTGATTCACTCTAGGTAAATCAAGGCTGCATCCTATTCCTAGCTTCGCGTTCACGCATCTGCATTATAGACCTTAATACATGGTATGTATTTCTGGTAAACAAAACAAAAATCTAGTGCTTGTTTTGAAAATGACTTTGATCACAAAATAACATAACTTGTGACTGAAGTTGAATTTACACTCATGTTTTACACAATTTTCTTACCCATCTTCCAAGCCATTCCTGAACATGCCAGAATACATCTTTCCATCTGGCCACTTCAAAACCCCTCTGAAATACATAATCAAAGAATAATACATATCAAGTAATGTCTCAGATAATCCTTATCTTCTCAGTAATTAGACTATCATCCTCACCCCAGGCATAAATCTTAAACATTTTCACCTTCCATGAGGCTTCCCTGAAAACCAGCGTCCATCATAGGTTGCATCCTTCAGGCGAGGATCCTTGTAGAAAGTGTATTTAGCACTGCGTGAAATGGGCGGCTCCTGCCTCTGAACGCTGCTGCCACCTCCATAAGGTGGATGATCAGATGCCCCTCTCAAAGCCTGATCCACAGCTTGGCTTATAGCCCGTAGCCACTTAGTCTAGGAGAAAAAAAAAAAAAAGTGTCAATAAGCTTAAGGCAATAACTCATCACGCACTGCGTTAAGTCCTGCTAGCTGTTCTTGGTGTGAATAATTTTTATGCCTTCTAATGCTTTTCTTACTGAGTAATGCTGACTGGCTCTTGGAATCCACTGCTATATGTTTAAAATTAAGTCACATTAAAAAAATCTATAGTCTTAGTTTAATGAAGATTTATCACATAATCATAGATCATGAGCCAAACAAGAACAATTTTTATCTCTTCTTTACTATCATAAGAGACAGGAATATTGAAGTCAAAGACGGAAAGAACATAGCATCCTGGACTCACCTTTTCCTGGGGTGTTGATGAAATGAGAGTGAACTGCTCCTCCGGTGTAGTTATCTTTAAGCCATTCCTAAAACATTCATAAGGATAAATACCAGTAGGTATGAGAACCTGTCATTACAATTCAATCCTCTCACATGAAAAGCAACTTGTTTATTTCAAGAGGAGCAGAAGTCAATTACGTGTAAATGCAGCCACGGGCTGGTTTTCCTCCCAGGGTGGGAGAAAGGACACCGTTACTTTGCTCTGTGTTGAATGACGGGGATGTGAGCAACAGAGAAGCCCTTCCACCACTTATGATCTGTCATGACTGTCACAACAGCCACTTTACTACCTCCCTGCTGGGAGGGGAAGCCTCATTATGCAGAATGGAGAGGCCTCCTAAGCCTTTTTTCACATCTAAGGAAGCAACCTGGGTAACAGAGAGAATTAGGGTAGAGGTGGGGGTAGGGGGCACACTTACACAGCACCTGCTTCTTCAGAAAGTGGCTCTGCCCATATGGTGGCCAAAGGGAAAACATGGTGTGTGGAGAACTGAAACAAAAACATGGAGACACATCTGAGAAAGCCCATGTTCTGTGCTGCATAGCCTGTTTCAAATGGGTAAGTCCATATGGTGTCACTATCTCAGCCAAATAGTCCCCATAATATAGCAAGGACCCTGTCACATGGCTGTAACTCACTTTCAAGATGTAAACTAAAAAAGCTCCCTGAAATCTGGCCCATACCAGAAATGTAAGCTAAGTATTCTCTGTCATTCAAGTTTCAGCGAAATCACAACAAGATTTTAACACAAACTGATGGTATAAATCCTATCTAATAAAAGAGTAATATGCAAATTAACCATCACTCTGCTACATCCACCAGCCACGCCCATCAGCCAATCAGGAGCAAGTATTCAAATTAACCCAACTAAGATTGCTGCAGCCACGGAGCAAGCAGGAGGCTTGGGTTTCCCCGGCAATGGAGGAAGCCAAGCTTCCCGCACACCCTAGCAGGCTCAGGCCTCCACTCAAGGCTATAAAGTTTCAATTATAGAAGATAAATAAATCCCAACAAAAATGGCGGCAGCCACAGAGCTGGAGAGAGCAGGAGGCTTGAGTTTCCTCCAGCGACGGAGGAAGCCAAGCTCCTGCAGCCCTGGCCTGCCTTGGTCTCCGCTTAAGGCTACAAAGTTTCAATTATAGAAGATAAATAAATCCCAGATACCAGGGCCTCCGCTTGGGTGGCTGGGGGGCGTGGCTGGCCTGCAAACCACCACAGGCCCCTCGCCCAGGCCCCCCCACACCTCAAGGGAACCCCCACCCTGATCCGGGATACCCTTCAGGGCAAACCAGCCAGCCCCCACCCATGCACCAGGCCTCTATCCTATCTAATAAAAGAGTAATATGCAAATTGACCATCACTCCAACACACAAGATGGCTGCCCCTATGTGGTCAAAGATCCTGACCACATGTGGACACAAGATGACCGGCACAAGATGGCCAGCAGGGGAGGGCAGTTAGGGGCAATCAGGCTGGCAGGGGAGCAGTTAGGCATCAATCAGGCTGGCAGGGGAGTGGTTAGGGGGTAATCAGGCTGGCAGGCAGAAGTGGTTAGGGGCAATCAGGAAGGCAGGCAGGCGAGCAGTTGGGAGCCAGCAGTCCTGGATACTGGGATCGGGCCTAAACGGGCAGTTGGACATCCCTCAAGGGGTCCCATATTGGAGAGGGTGCAGGCTGGGCTGAGGGACACATACCCCTGTGCACAAATTTCATGCACTGGGCCTCTAGTCCTATATAATAAAATGCTAATATGCAAATAGATCGAACAGCAGAACCGAACAATCAGTCGCTATGATGTGCGCTGACCACCAGGGGGCATGTGTGGAAGATGGTGGGTGTTGGCCCTGGCAGGATGGTGGAGCATGTGAGCGGGGGCACCAGACCAAGGCAGGGCACCGGTCACTGTCATTATCGGGGCGAGCCTCTGGTGGTTACTGAAAATTTTTTGCTTCTGTGCACCGCGGTCCCACCTGGCACTCACACCTGCTGCTAGTGCCGACCCTGCTCGCACCCACTGCCAGCGCCGGCCCCACTCATACCCACAGCCGGCGCCAAAGCTGCCACTTGTACCCACTGCCCGTACCCAGTGCCGGTCCCGATCACTCGGCGCCATCAGCGGGTGTGAGCGGCGGCTGCCAGCCCTGATCTCCCTGGTGGGCTTCTTCACCTCCCCCTGCTCCTGAGGGGCAATTGGGTCAGCAGCTGCTACTCACACTCACCAACGGCACCAGCCCCACTTGCACCTACTGTTGACGCTGGCCCCAATCAGCACGTGGGAGTGGCGATGGCGGGATTGGGGCTGCTCCCAGACAGGGTGCTGGGGGCCGCAGCAGGAGGGGCAGGGTGGGGTCGTGGAGGATGGGCTGAGACCTGCCCCTGTGCCTAACGCAGCCTCGCGGCTCACAGTTCCTTTCAAGGTGCAAGAATTCGTGCACTGGGCTCCTAGTTAATTAAATAAGTAGAGTACTCCACTTTCCTTCCAGTGTTTTTTAAGGTGAGGCATCTGGCCTACCTGGGCGTGGACCAGGGCATCATTAAAGAGAATGAACCAGTTCACAGAGAACCTTCCAGCATGCTGGAGAGATAAGGCTCGGTTACTGCTCTCACACAGCAGTCGGCGCTCTGGCTTCCTTAAGGAATCCTGGAATTAAAAATAAATACAAAATCAAATCACCAAAATTATTTTAATATGCAAAGGGAAAATAAAAAATATACAAAAATACATTTAGGGAAACCTGTTGGTCCTAGTTTAGCTTGGTGTTAAACCTAAATTTAAATGCAATCCAAATATCCCATAAAATTAGCAGCCAAAGGAGATTGAAACAAAGAAAAGAAAGTGAGACACATGTTCAGAGAGGATTCCTAGGAATGAGGAAAGGAGATGTTTAGAACATCCATGGCTGTGGTCCTTAGACCACACTTGGCAAGGGGTTCATTAAAGCATTCTCACCACAATGAGCGAGGAATGGAGAAAATGGTGGCAGTTGTTATGGATATGCCTGCGGTTTGCTGAGGTAATGGCAGTTGGCATGGCCTACTTACCGTCATTTTCCCAGGGAAGGTCTTCCAGAAGCCCAGTGTGTATTCTGCTTCCTTCCTTTTCCTGCCGAGATGGAGAGCAAGACACTCATAACAAGAACTGGAATCCTGCAGTTTCTGGTATTCTGGAGATGTCTAGAGGCCAATATATCAAAGGGGGAAAATAATATAAAACAATTGTCCAGAATCTGTAGCTTCCGTGTGGTTCAGATACTTAGTATTAAATTTAGGGAGGAAATCCTGCTGGTATACTAAATGGAGCTGACCAAAAAGCAGAATGGTTCCAGAAAATTCTGTAACATACAGGTACATAAGAAACAGAGAAATAACTCCAGGGGGAAAGAAACAAACCCTGGTAATTATTAGTGAGTAGAGCAGCAGAAAACTCAGGATAGCCCTAACCGGTTTGGCTCAGTGGATAGAGCGTTGGCCTGGGGACTCAAGGGTCCCAGGTTCGATTCTGGTCAAGGGCATGTACCTTGGTTGCGGGCACATCCCCAGTAGGGGGGTGTGCAGGAGGCAGCTGATTGATGTTTCTCTCTCATCGATGTTTCTAACTCTCTCTCTCTCTCCCTTCCTCTCTATAAAAAAATCAATAAAATATATTTTAAAAAAAGAAAACTCAGGATAGATTGGGAATTTCAAATGTTTTGTTCTCACGTTCCCTCCATTTTGCTTATGTGGGTTATATATGTTGATATTTACCATATTAGAAGATACAGTTGAGAAATAAAACTATTTTTTAATTTACTTCAAATACAATACATTTTATTTTTATAATATATTTTTATTTATTCCAGAGAGGAAGGGAGAGGGAGAGAGAGATAGGAACATCAGATTGATCAGCTGCCTCCTGCACACCTGTGCCATGAGTGGGAATTGAACCTGTGACCTCCTGGTTCATAGGTCGATGCTCAACAATTGAGCCATGCTGGTTGGGCAATACAATAACATTTTAAATAAAAAATAACAAATTTTCCAAAACAAAAAAAAATTTTTTTTAGTGAGAAAAGTGGCATTGTTCTACATTTTTTCAAATCTCTTTATCATCTGGCTTAAAAGATGATAGCTGCTATTGCATTTAATCTTTTATGGTTGAAATATATGAAGAAAATCTTGCTTTATAAAAATATATTGTTGGGAAAGGAAGGAGTATTTTAATAGTCATTTTAAATAATTGTGGCTATTCTCCTCTGAAACAGGTAGAAGAAACAAAAAAGGTATCTGATTGTGGAGTCTGTATTTTTTTACATAGAATTTGGACCCTTGAGACTGGAAATAGAACAATATCATTCTTTAAACAATTCCAAGTTTTCTAGGAGGGAAGGTTTTTAATTAATTGAGGATATATTGAGGTAATATCTGTATCTCATTGGGTTGTTTGTGTAGCTCAAATCTTCATTGCTAAAACTAAGCCAGTTTGGGTTAAACTAAAGAAATCACCTACAGGACCCCAATAGAATCAAATGTAGAAAGCCTATATCAGTTCTTGGGTCACTCTGGAGACTGAAATCTGTCCAGCTAAGGAGACAGAGTTTAACAAGATTCTAAACTATAAGGAACCCTGAAGTCATCATGGTTTCTCTAGAGCCCTTCACACAGGAAATGAAATGAAACTGCACATTTCAGTACAACTTCAAAGGCGAATGTCTTAGGACCAGCTTTATCATACACCCACACCTTAAGAGCAGTGCTAATTTTCTAGGATTCCACCTAACTAATTTCATACAGAAAGTAGCCCAGCTAACATATGATGAAATCCTGTAACACTGTGATTTCTCATAGCATATGCCATGGTGACCTAAATACCTGGTATGAATCTACCATGAGTCCAGGCCAGGTGGCAACTCCACTGCCTTACAGGTGTGTGTTGTTTATACAGAGAGCCAGTGTTTGAAAGCTCTGTGTAACTTGTACTCAGTGTGCACTCAGTAAACTTTAACATCTATTGAATGACTAGCACTCATACTTGGCTCTCAACTTTACACACAGTTTCATAACATGAGTATAATTCATCTCAATAACATCCTGAGAGGAAACTGAATCCACCGCAAAGAAAACTAGATTTACCTACAGCTATACATTTTTCTTTCATTTCCCTGAAGAAAAATAAAGTTAATTAAACATATGTAAATATTAAATTAGTGGAATTCCAGGTTGTAGAGTGGCATAATTCAAACAAACAAACAAGCAAACAAACTATGACCCTTGGCTTCCCAAGTGTCCATAGAGAATATATATGGGGCTTACCACTTCAAAACAAGTAGCAAGCTTTAGCAAAACTTCTGCATAATTATGAAGTCGTCTAGTTGGCAAGAAAAACAAAGTATTCAGTATTTCTATCAACTGCGTGTTTTCATCAGTCACTTCTGATAAATCTTGCAACAGCTCCTGGTTTTTATTTAGGAAATCACTGGAGGTGGAACAAAAAGAGATTAAGTTAATCATTTTGGTAATGACAACATGCATGATTCTGAATAAAAATATTTCACTAGATCCTACCTTTCTCAGAATGCACATCTCTAGGTGCTATGGAATAGTAGACGATAAATACAATAAAATAAGCCAGGTATAATTAAAAGAGTTTCCCTGCCTACAAGATGGGATTTTTTAATATATGAAAAGTAGCAAATGGTAGCAATAGTAACTCCATAATAGAAATGATTAATCTCAGTCTTGTGCCTCATGTTCTAGGAAATAACTCGTGCAACCCACAATTTCAGGGAATACTTGAAGACCAGCTAACATCATTATCTATTAATTTCTAAGCCAAAAGTCATAGCAAAAGGTGGCAAGACTAAATGCTCTAATCAGTTGTGATAAACAGAAATACTGGAAGAAAAACAAAACTCTTTACTCCACCAAAATTGGCATGAAATGTTAAAATACTTCTAATTTCTTCCTTTTTATTCATTAAGCGTTGGTCACCTAATAAGAGTTTACTACAGGAGAGTAATAGAGCTGTAGGTACCAGTACTATAATGAACAGGAAATAATAAAGCAATTTATATGTTAATATTTCAATGCTGAGATCTTCAAAAGCATTTCAAACTTCAGCTAACATTTACTTTTCATACTCAATTTTATATATAAATTCATTATTAACATTTTACTGTAAACTTTAATGCCCACTGAGACTATGCTCACTAGACCAAATGCTTTTATAAAAAAGCAAGAATTCATGTGACAGAATAATAATTATCTGCCACTTAATGAGCAATTATGTGCCAGGCCTGAGTGCTTTACGAGCATTATGCTACAATTCTAAGCTACAAGGCCTCAAATAAGACAATGCCACACAAGACTATTAGGCAAGAATGAATCATTTTATAATCCCTCAGGGAACTATGAAATAAAGAAATGTTAAGTCAGAAACTATGAAATGTTATTGTGGAAAGATGGAAAAAATGTGTAATAACTTCCAGGAACCCCAAAGTTCAATGGCACAAACTGGATTCTTTTATAATGCAATTAAGAGAGAGTGCCCTGGGAACTGGCCCAGCGTTTTATTTGTACTTGGCTTGTGTGACTGTTTCTGCTGCTGAGATGTCTTGAGGACACTAGCTTAAGCCTTTACAAGTGTTCTGCTTTGACCTGCTCCCGAGAGAAGGACATATCACATGGCAAACACATACTCTCTCTGACCATGTTTCTCCTGAAAGCCGAGCACTAGACAGAAATGTTCCAACTTTGTGAACCCCATTAATTTTCAGGATTTATTTCCTTGCCTATAGACTTTCTCAAGAGGGGCCCTGGTATGCTCTCAGGAGATCTGAACCAGAAACTGCCTAGCTTCTCTTCTCTTGGGCGTTGTTGATCTAATAGTGACAATACTGCTATTCCCTTACATGGCTAGGTTTGTACTTGTTACTCAAAAAATAAATATATGAAAGATAGAAACTACCCATATGTCCATCAACAGATGAATGCATAAACAAAATGTGTTGTATATATATAATGGAATATTATTCAACCATACAATGGAATAAAATTTTGGTATATACAACATGGATGAACTCTGAAAAGATTATGCTTCGGGAAATAAGCCATACACAGAAGGACAAATACTGTATTATTTCTTATAGAATAGGCAATTTGTAGACAGGAAATAGAATGTAAGTTACCAGGGGCTGTGGGGAGGAGAAAAGGTAACTTATTGTTTAATGGGTACAGAGTTTTTGTTGGGGATAATTTAAAATACGTCTTGTTTATAGGTAATGGTGTTGATTTATAAAACATGTGCCAGAGAAGGGTACAATTAGGAAGGGTAAAATGATAAGTATTATGTTATGTATATTTTACAATAATAACAATTATTATTATATACCCTATATAATGATGAACCCACCAGACTAGCCTGAGGTAAGCAGCTAAGTGATAAACCAGCTAAGTGATGAGAGCCTGAGCCTTATCATCCAAGATCCACACTACCACGTAGGCTCGCTAGTTATGCTCTAGACTCTAGAGGTTCTCAAACTGCTCCCTTTTAAAATGAATACTTGAAAATAATTTCAAATATTGACTTGATATGAATAACAACTGGAAGGTATCTGCTTACATGGCAGGCTTAGCGAGCAGCTGGAATCCTCCCATAACCAGGAAATGTGTAATAGATGTACAATACCTTCAGCAAAAAAGAAAA
Source organism: Eptesicus fuscus (assembly GCF_027574615.1). Classification (NCBI taxonomy): domain Eukaryota; kingdom Metazoa; phylum Chordata; class Mammalia; order Chiroptera; family Vespertilionidae; genus Eptesicus; species Eptesicus fuscus. The sequence goes on along the minus strand of NC_072483.1, from coordinate 84,494,500 downwards.
CATATGTACATTAGTGTTCAAGTGCATATTAGTTCTTCAGAGTTTTCGAACAAGCATCCAGCATCTCTCCAATGAGTTTCAGCATTTTTATGATGTCAACATTCATGAAGTATAAAGGACTGAAGAGAAGGGCAGGTTATGTGATAATCACAAAATCAGGGGGAGGGAAAAAAGCCACCTTAGTAAAGATGCTAACATAATAAGAAATTTTAAAAAACACCCACCTAAAGCTATGCAGAAGATGCTAGAATGTATCTGGTAGATTTTATTTAGTAACTTAACAAATCTGAGAAAGTATGATTGAACATGGTTGAACATGGTTCCATGCACCAAGAGGTCACTAATTTGATTCCTAGTCAGGGCACATGCCCTGGTTGCAGACTCGATCCCTGGTAGGGGGCGTGCAGGAGGCAGCCAGTGGATGGTCTCTCTCTCTCTCTCTTTTTTCTCCCTTTCTTTAAAAAATAAAAAAATTTAAAAAATCAGCCCTAGCCGGTTTGGCTCAATGGATAGAGCGTCAGCCTGCAGACTGAAGGGTCCTGGGTTCGATTCTGGTCAAGGGCATATACCTCGGTTGCAAGCTCCAGGGTGAGTGCAGGAGGCAACCAATCGATGTTTCTCTCACATGGATATTTCTCTGTCTTTCCCTCTCTCTTCCACTCTCTCTAAAAGTCAATGGAAAATACCCTTGGGTGAGGATTAAAAAAAAAAGATGTTGAAAAACAAACAGATAAATAATAAAATAAATTTTAAAAAATCAATAAGAGCATATTAAAAAATGGTTACAATGGTAAAGTTTATGTTACATATATTTTATACCACAATTAAAAATAATTTTTAAAATTCATAAATAGCCCAGCCAGTATGAATCGGTTGAGCATCATCCCATGTAACAGGAGGTCATGGTTTGATTCCCAGTCAAGGCATGTGCCCAGATTGAGTGCTTGACCCCCCTGTAGGGGGGCGTGCAGGAGGTAGCCGACTGATGTTTCTATCTCTCTCCCTATTCCTTCCTCTCTCTGATATCAATAAAAACATATTTAAAAGTAAATTAAAAATTTACTTGCTTCATCTGTATGAATAAATTATGTTAAAAAATAGCCCACGGTATCAAAATAAAAAGCATTTCAAGCATAAATTCTGAAGTATCAAAGAAGAAAAAGAACTGAAATAGATTGCACTGAATATGTCAAAAAAGAAAAATTATACTACTAAAAACTGAAACCTTCACACAAACAAAATTTAGCTCAAAAAAGTAAATTGGTTTCAAATTATGTTATTTTCATGTCTGAAAGATGATGAGTTAAAAGACTCCAACCAGAGTCTTTTCCACTCAGACAATAGCTTCAAGTATATTAAACTTTGCTGAGAATTAAAATCACATACATCCATTTGCACATTTATGCTAAGTCCAAAAGGAAATACACTAAGATTATGAACAATGCTTATTTCTGGATGGGAGGATTATGGACAACCTAAACTATCTTTCTGACTACCTTTCCTTGTACAGCTGTCAGTAACGAACATTGTTTGTAGTGTGAACAACCCAAACAGAACACCAACAGCACGTGACTCCCGCGCTGTGCCCTTCCCTGGCCCTGCACTGTGCTGCCGTGGTCTCGGAGCTGCGTACAGAGCCCGGCACTTAGGGGCTACTCAGTCAAAGGAGAAAACCTACACTTCAGATGAACAATAAACGTTAATAGACATTAAAATAACACTTAAATTATGTCTCACATCACAATGTCAAACTATAAATTAAGAAAAAGTGAGAAGTATTTAAATTTTCAAATACACTTGGGATAGTTTACTTGAAAAACATGAAAAGAGCCTTAAATAACTATCCTTGGTTTTACTTAAAGAGCATCTTTATTTTAAAGAGAGCCTGGTCTTTAAACCCTCCGTTTACACCACAGGGGAAGCAGCCCTGGGAACGGCTCCACATTTGCAATCAGAAATCGGTCTTGAAATAATTTGTTTAGTTACTTATTTCCTCAAAGTTTAGTATAATTTACTTAAGTAAACAAGTCTGTTCTCTAAAGGGAATGTTTACATATTCATATTTGTTACAGTACACTTTATGCTAGGATATAGAAGAAAATATGAGAATTATTTTTAAAGCTTTTTTCCCCCTTAGAAAAACAGTAAAATTTTAGCAATGCAGAACTATAGTTGTCTTAAGATTAAAATACTGCTTTGCAACTTCTATTACCTTATATCACTCTCCCTAATCTAGTCTCCTCTGATTAAGGAGCTGTTCTTAGCAGAAAAACCCTGCAGAGGTTGAACATGACACGGGACTGGATACTTGCTCTGTGTAACTATCCAAGAAGAGACTGGCATGCTTCAGAATGACCAGGCTCCTGGCTTCCTTGACCCCTTGAAGGAAGCTGCTCAGTGAGGCTCCATGCTGCCCAATTAGGTAACACAGCTTACTGAATCGGCTTGCCACTTCTTGCAACAGCTGGACAGTACTTGCGGTGCCCAAATTTTCTGTAACAAAATGATGATGATGACAACATAACGTAAAGATTCATTTCCTGAATACTTCCTTACAATTAGGATTATGAATTTCCCTTTTCTTAAAGTATTCTCAACTGTGGAACCCCAATAATCACAGAGTTAAAGAAAGCAACTTCAGAGGCCACAGAATCCAGTCACTGAGGAACTTGCTAAAGAAACCGTCACAGAGGCCCCACAGATTCTGACTCGGGAGGCCAGGGTTAAGATCCCAGGATGGATATGTTAAAAAGAAACGTTTTTGCAGGTAATTCTGCAGGCTCACCAAATGTGAGAGCCATTGAGCTAACCCAACTGTCCTCTCATTTTGAAGATAAGTAATCTGAAGCCAAGAGAAGAGAATTACCTAGTTTCACACAACTGGTGAGGGACAGCCAGGAATTCAACTCACTTCTATAGCTTGGTTATCATTTTCAACTTTTTGTACTGACTTCTACTCAACTTATTCTTTGGACAAGCCCCCCACTTCCGTACAGAGAGGGCAATCCAAACCCTAGACTGCCCAGGTTGCTCTGAACTGTACAGAGGGCATCAGGAGCCTATGTGCTCTTTCCCAATCTGGAGGTCCTAGTTTCTAGGACTTCTCCCCGACCGTGAGGCTGACGAGCAGACCAGGTGAGACCAACCCAGAAACTGGCCTCACCTGGCAGCCTTTTCTTTCCTGTCAGAGCAATCCTGGAAGCCTACAGCTTGGACTGCTTCCTCCCCTTGCCAAAGTCCTAGGGTATTGGGTCCACCCACTGGAGGGGAATTTATAGAGCAGGGAAGTCTACTACATTCAAAAAGCAAAATACCTTTTTCCCCCCTTTAATGCAGAGTCTCTAACATACAAAGGAAACACTAAGTTAGTTGTTTGAAAAGTAGATGTTTTCCCACTGAAAACAATGAGCAATGATCCATACAAGCCAATGTCGCTTCACTGTGGAAAAGCTGATGCACTAATGAGGTAGAATTTAGTACTAGAATATTGGCCTGAATTCTGAGTCCTCCGAGGGGCTCACGGAGTACAGGAGATAGAAAGAGAAAGAAAACTTCCTCTCCATTTTCTGAGTGCAGGGTCAAATCTAGAAAAATTTTGAAAAAAGGCCCAGCGTGGCTCAGTGGTTGAACATTGACCTATGAACCAGGAGGTCACCGTTCGATTCCCAGTCAGGGCACGTGCCCAGGTTGCGGGCTCAATCCCCAGTATGGGGCCTGCAGAAGGTAACCTTTCAATAATTCTTTCTCATCATTGATGTTTCTCTCTCTCTCCCCTCCTCTCTGAAATCAATAAAAAATATATTTTTAAAAAAAGAATCAGATTTCATCAATCCATGCTAATGTGGGATAAGACCCTAGCATTCTTACAGTTATCAACAATTTCAAATGAATCTCTACTTGACATAATTCTAGGAACTATAACAAAGACAGTGTATAATATATCTTAGGGCTGGTGGGGCTAGAGTGTTGTTTGGAAGTCTAGATCCTAGGATCAACTGTCCCAAAGCTATTTCTGCTTCTCTGCCATGAATATTCCAAAAGCTCAGCGGAAGGAGCTCCGGAAGTGGTAGGATAGGAGAGCGGCAGCTGGGCCTCTGAAAACGTGGGAATGGTTTGCAAGGTGTTGACTGACTGTGTACAAAAAGAAGAGAACGGAAAGCAAGCAGTAAACCATAATGCAAATATAGGAAGAACAGGTAAAACAAGAGTTAAGTGTTCTACTTACCTAAACTGAGAAGAGGCCTGAGAATCTGAGATTTGATGTCACTTAGTTTTGAATAAAACCTTCTTTCCGTAGCAGCCAACTCATGGAGACTGGCAATATACCCCATAATGTTCTTGTCCACCAAGGCTAGATAGCTGTCTTTTCCAGCTGCCACTCTGCTTATATATCCAAGCTAAAACACGGGACAAGAAAAGATTAAAGATAAGATATAATTTACTAGCAGCGATTTGGACACTGCAGCTGGCTTATATCAGCTGGGGAGAAGCCAACTGGCAAATATTCAGGAATTTTAAAAGTTGATAATGAAACCACTGGTAGCTTGAAATTGGCAATAATAAAATTATAAACAAAACTGGCAAAGATTACAGATCAGGGCTTTTGGTTTTGTGTTGATGTTAATTTTAGAGATGATTTACCAGTACACCATAGTTATATATGCATATCTGTACCTATAACTAACTATATACACTATACTTTTATTTGTTGCCAAAAAACCTTTTATTTCATATTATATGTGTTCAGTACTGCAGACACACACTCTGAATATACAAAGATCCAAATGATGTAGATAGGACTCCTTTTTGCATAAAATAGGATAAATGAGAGCAAAGAGGATTCTGTGTTATAGACCAAAATAAAAAAGGTCTAGGAGTTACCTTGCCTTTTAAAAGTACTTTACAACATAAAGGGATTTTATTTAAAAATGTACTTTTTTCACTTATTCATGACACCACTGAATAAAAACATTCAATACCTTTATTCACATATGCCTATTAAACTAGGTAACCAAGCTGCAGGCCCAATCCTATCTAATAAAGAGGGAGTATGCTAATTGACCGTCACACCCTCACAAAGATGGTAACACCCACAGCCAATAAGGAGGGAATATGCTAATTGACTGCCATGCCCTCAAATATGGCAGCGCCCAGTCTCCTCAGACCGGCCGGGGTGGCAGGCGCACGGCATGACCATGCTTGCCTCCAGACGGGTCTGGCTGCTCCTCGCGCCTGCCTCCGGAGTCCCCCAGTCCCCACAGCCCCCCAGGGCCGGCCCGAGGTGCAGGCAAGCCTCGGATGGCGGCTGCCCAGTTGCCCAGGGCCGGCCCGAAGGATGATCAAACAACTGGACAAGCAGGCTGCGTGGGGCGATCAGGCTGGCAGGGGGTTAGTGAGGGACGACCAAATGACTGAACAAGCAGGATGTGTGGGGCGACCAGGCCGGCGGGGCGGGGGGCAGTTGGGGGCAACCAGGCCGGTGAGGGGGGTGTTGTTGGGGGCAACCAGGCTAGCAGGGGGCAGTTGGGGGCGATTAGGCTGGGGTGGGGGCAGTCAGGGGCAACCAGGCCGGCAGAAGGGGGTAGTTGGTGGGGGGGGGGCAGTTGGGAGCGACCAGGCCGGCAGGGAGGGGGCAGCTGGGGGCGACCTGGCCGGCAGCGGGGGGCAGTTAGGGGTGATCAGGCCGGCAGGGGTTGGGGCAGTGAGGGACGACCAGGCAGGCAGGCAGGCAGGCAGGCAGGTGAGCGATTAGGAGCCAGGGGTCCAGGATTGTGAGAGGGATGTCCAACTAGACTGGCAGTCGGACATCCCCCAAGGGGTCCCAGATTGGAGAGGGTGCAGGCTGGACCCATCCCCCCCTCCTCCCCCATGCATGAATTTCATGACCGGGCCTCTAGTAGACTATTAAAATTCCATTGTAACTAAAGAAACATATTAGAGCCTCATCCCTTTCATCAGGATATTTCATACTTTATCTGGACTGTGGCATCCTGGATGGGGAATGTGGAACCAGGGCCGACAACTACAAACAGTCAATTAGTGTGTGTGGAGTAATAGGCTATATATAGGTTAAGAGCCAAATCTCAGCCAGTGTTGTCTTCAGCATGAAAGATCTTGTCCGGGTACATTCACAGCTCACATATTTAGCCAGAAAAACACCAAGGATAAAAAACAGTCCATAGGATATATTATTCAATAAGAATAAGAAATCCAGAACGAACTAGCTTTGAGGGTTAATTTCCTTGAAGGCACATAACTTAGAGGATGTGAGTTACCTTAGTGAGGGGAGAGGGAGAAACACATCAGAAACAGGCCAACGATTTAAGTTTATGAAAAAGAATTAGAAAGTAGGAAAGCAAAGAAATTCAGATCAACAAATGAAAAAGGGATAAACAGTAGTACATAAAGTGAAAGCTAAGAGAAACAGGGAAGTGATGGGAAACAGGACACTGTGGTGGCCTGTCAGGCCCCTGGGATTTTTACTGCCCACTTACAGTTAAAAATTCATCTCTATTTCTATTCTAATTCACCTCTGAGAGATCCACAAATGCAGTCAAGAAACTTCACTGCAAAATGTACTTTTTAATATTCCTACATGAAGGTGTTAATTCAACAAAGTATTTACTATGAGAATACAGCAGTACATAAGAAATCCTAAAATCCCCACTCTTATGAATCTCACAGATAAGGAGGACAGACAATAGACAAATAAGTAAGTTACATAATGTGTTAGACAGTGATATGCACTGTGGACGTAAGTCAGGGAAGGGAGAGAAGCAGTGAAGGAGAGGATGGGAAGGGCTTGCACAGCAGTGTAACACAGTAGTCAAAGATACTTAGTCACAGGCATATGCACAAATGACAAAAACACAGTATTTCTCGTGTGTTACAGAATGTGGGCCTTGGGACCCAAGTCCTGTTCACCTTACTACAGGAGAGAAGTACTGGAGCCTTAGTACCACTGGGATTCTCTGGAAGGTTGTCACCTTCTGTATGGTCCTGCCGGCCACTGTAATATAACCCAGGCTGGAAGTCTTCTGTATCCACTAAAAACAGGGAATAATCCTGGCCTGCAGCTACACTCCAGACTCCATTGTCACTCTTTACCTGCAACGACAGCAAAATATTGTCGGTCCAAGATGAAGGAATGAGATAGAACTTCAGCTCCATAGGAACTGAAATATTAGCTTACTTAAACAAGTGTGGTGCAAAGGGCAAATTTTCCCAGCAATGTACCCAACCAAATGCAGAACAAACAGGGGAAAGAAGAAATCCTTTGTTAGTTTTAAATTTAGAACTGGATTGTTTTTTATAACTTAGAATTCGGGAATAAGTTGCTATAGAAGTTTATCAAGTTCACAAAAGTACCTTTGCAAGACGAGGAACAGTTGTTGGAAAATCGGAATGCCCAAGTTGGCCAAAGGTATTGCTACCCCATGAGTAAACCTATTAGAAAACCACAGGAAAGTAGGTAAGAGTTGTGAATCTAACTTTGCATGTCAATTCTGAGTCTTTAAAATAACATATATACTATATTGTATATATACCAATAGTTACACATAAATTACTTATACTAGTCTTTCCACAAATTACTTACACTAGTCTTTCTACTCTTTAAAATAACAGATATTAAGAAAATTCATTTTAAAAAGACCAGAGATAATGGGCAGACAGCATAGTTTTACAATATTTTATGTGGCTAATTCTTATCCTACCTTTCTATTCATTTTCAGAATTTATGTGGCTCACCGCCTATGCTTAGTCTCCTAGAATACTTTTGGGATCATTGGCCTTCCATGAAATTAAGATCAGCTTGTTATAGTTTGCCTCCTACCTGGGATTTCGCAGTAAGTGCAAGGGAATGGTAGCCACCTGCCTCCAGGTGAATTATTTCTTTACCATCCAGGCATTTTACACACAATGGTTGAAGCCTTAAAGAAAAACATATACACACAAACTCAAAGAAGTATTCTCAGCATGAATTATGACTTTTCTCAAATTATAGAGTAAGTGCTTTCAGGTAATAATAAACATTTCAAAAGAAAACATTGCAATTAAAATGATGCACATATGTTCAATCTACTCCTAAATATAATTTTTGATGGTTTCAACTTAATCTTTATCTATCAATCACTAATTAACCACCATAATTCAGAACTTGTTAAGAATCATCAAACTATTAAATGATTCATACAGTAGAGACATACTTAGGACACAATGAAATGCAACCATAGAGGGGAGTTAAGTCTTTTTTTTTTTTAATGTTATAGTTGTCTATATTCTGCTAAGTATAGACATTAACTGTTTTAGATAATCATTCCAGTTACACACCTTCACAAATGTCTAACTTGTTAATATCATAAGAGTTGCTCTTAAAACAAGTTTTTCCTTGAGGTACGTAGATAGACATGGCTTAATATTGCAGCTATAGTTATTCTGGCAGTTGAGAAACATCTTTCAGGTTAAAAAGAATGTTGGGTGTTTTTTTAATGTAAGTTAAAAATTTGAACCATGCAAGGGTTCCTATGAAATACAACTTTATCCCAAATGTGCATTTCTGTGTTCCAAGATGTATGTACAGGGTGGGGCAAAAGTAGGTTTACAGTTGTGAGTATGCGAGACAGAGTTTATGCTTGTATTAGTATTTATTAATTACTGTATTATTTTCCATAGAATAACTGTTAACCTGCTTTGCCCCACCCTATACATCAAAGATGGGATGAAGACGTATGCCATGGATACTTAAGTCCTTTATTGTTAGGAACAAATTCAAGACTAAGACCACAGTTGTTTTTTAAATCAGAGTTAATGGTTTCGAGGCAGAGGAGACCAAATTGCCTTTATGGGGAAATAAAGATTTAGAAGCCTCCGCAGGAGTCCATTCCTAACAGCAAGCCCTGGCAGCACTCACCTGGGCAGGACGTCGCCATGCCCCAGCTGCCCTTCCTTCCCTTTGCCCCAGGTCCACACCTCTGTTCTCAGGGAAGGCAGGAGCGCATCTGCTTCTCCGCTGTATGTCGGGGTCAGAACCACTGTCCGTGTTTTCACCCGTGCAGCCTTTCTTAGCAGCCTGGGGGACACTGAACACAAACCAGAGATGGGGTGAGGGAGTAGATGGGGGGATGGGGAAGGGGGGAGATATCATTTTGATAAACTGCTGATTTTCAAAGAAATACACTAGCATGGTTTTGTGAAGCATATTCACTAGGCTCTGCAAAAATGGGGATTTAATAGTCAAATGAGTTTGGCAAATGCTGCCTACTACATTCTATCCTCCTACTGCCGCCCTGTCACGCATACATTAGCATGAAAAGGGGCTGACAAGTCTTGTGATTAAAAGCCCTACTTAAATCAGTCTAACCCTGGCTCCCTTCCAAACATTTGCCCATAGAACCCTTTTCTGTATAACAAAAATCAATATTCCACATCTGTGATTTAAAGAGAGCTCAAATATAAAATGCTAAAGGACATTTAAGAATAAGAAAAATTTGGCACAAAATTCTCCTTCAGTCCTAATACGACTGATTCATGGGCTTTCTTTATACGCACACTAGAATTAGCCAGGACTGAGGGTTTTACTTGCACAGATGAAAATTCAGTGGCAGTGAGCATTAGGAGGCAAGATAACAGCAGTGCTCAATGGCCCAAGAAAGCGTAATGAACAAGTAGAGCAAGTGCAGGGAACAGCGGAAGGGCAGAAGAGGCAAATGTATTCTAGGAATCCTAACTTTAGAGCTTTGCACAAAATGGTACAAAGCAGGGGGTGGTGAACGATAGCCAGCGGGTCAAATACAGCCCACCGCTTGTTTTTGTAAAATCTTACTGGAATACAGCTTTGACCATTCACTTATCTGGCTGCTTTCAAGCAACAACAGCAAAGTTAAGTAGTTGTAACAGAGACTATACAGCCAACAAATCATAAAGTATTTCTCTTTAGCTCTTACAGAAAACGTTTGCCAACTCCTGGTCAAATTCAATAATTCTCAAACTTTAGAGCGCATACGGGTGGGTCACCCAGGATCTTGTTAGAATGAATATCTCATGCATCAGGTTTGGAGTGGAGCCTGAGACCCTGGGTTTGTAGCAGATTCCCAGATGCTGCTGAGATTGCTGGGCTGCAGGACACACTTTGAGAAGCAGAAGTCTAGATGACTGAGATGCCTAAACTGATCAAGAAATGCAGAAGGGCCAACTGTGTCATATTCTTAACATTCTAAGAATTTATTGCTAATGGTTTTGGAAAATGAAGTTTTCTCTTTTTGAAGCTTAAAATTATCTCTACTTTCAGGTCAAGTACAGTAACTCTGCATGTACCGAATGGTCACATCTGCAACTCCATCTTTCGGTAGTACAGGCCTCAACTTGGAAATAAGGCCATCGCTGCATTCCAGAACAACAGAATGAGAGTCATAAAAAAGCTCACAAGCAGAAGTAAACATCATGAAAAAGTTACCTTCTAAAGTTATTTCTAGAGCAGACAGATATGTAACTTTCTTTTAAAACCACCTATGGTGACCAAAATTAAGTAAATGTTGACATTTAAATATGCCAGCCTTAACAATTGGGAAAGCCAATTGATTATAATATAGCCTGTGATGTCAGGAGCATCTTGGACTCAGCAAAAGTCAATTCACGACACCTGGCAATGTCCTTACCTTGTGACAACAATCCGGGGAGGGAGAGCCTGCGGCTGCCTCCCTCTGATTCTTCTTCTCTGATATCCACGAGACTTGAACTCTTCTTTCCTTGCATGGATTCCTGTTTAACCTGCTCTTCTCTGCTGTCCTTCAGACCTTCTGGGCCTATGGAACTGCTGCCTGCCTGAGCTCCAGGCTCACATGGGGCTGTACTATAAAAGTTCATAACTTTCTTAAGAGACAAGGCCCCAGCTTCATAGGTAGCAGCCACTCTCACACCAACAGCAGATGCACACGAGACCACGAGGCTGTTTAGGGCTGAGGTGCTTGTGGTTGGTGGGCTGTGAAGATTAGGAACTGCTTCTTCTACAAGAGGCTAAAATATATACATATAAAGAAGTATATAAAAATGTAAGTCCTTATACAATAGCCATCAATAAAAAAAGTTTAACATCTATCACTATTTGCAAATATAAGAGTGTAAAACAAAGGTCTCTTTATCTCCAAATTAAAGATATGCCCTCTTGAACATGGATTTAACAGTATTATATGGAAATCAGTACACAAAATATACAGTTCCTCATCAAAAGTACTTCCTTTTGAGTGTTGAATTTTTCTATGGTATTTACAAATAAGCCATAACTGCATTCATAAAATTAAACACAGTAAAAGGGGAAAGGAGAAAAAAAGTATGAACATCATCTTTAATATGAAGTATACTGTGACCGCCCTGGATAGAAGGTTGAAAAGATGAAAGCTTTATTTAGCGATCAGTTTTAGGAAAATTTACACAGAATGCTACTAAGAAATATCAGAAAAACAATTAATTGTTTTTAACAAAGCTTTTCTTAAAATGTTTTATAAATGGAAATTTAGATACAACATATATAGAGAGGAAATGTTACAGTTCTGGCCCATCAGCCCCTAACTTATACTCTAAGTTCAAGTCCTTCTACTGTCTCATTAATGAGTTATTTTCCATGGCCCAGAGGCTAGGTAAACTGGAGAATTACCTTTGCTCTCGCTACCATAGAGAATTAACGTGGGAGGTTAATAATTAAACATTTGGAACTAATGTTCTTCATGTTATTCACTGCTGTATTAGAAAGTCAAACTCAAGTTCTCTAATACCTTAGTGAAAAATCAGTTGAAATGTATTGTGAGCTGTCAAGCACCATTACTTACTAAACAGGAAAGTCATTAAATGCACCTACTAACCACACACAGAAAGCTTTTTTTTTGACATATCAAAATAGGTCACAATAAACAATTTGCTTCCTATGCTACCTTAAAGTCAGAATGTATATATACATTCCTTAATTTATCCTGAACTAAAAATCAAACCAAAAATTTTTTTAACATTGGCTTTTGAGTTTCTTAAAGGAAGTAACTTCTGTTGACTAGAACAGTGCCGGACAAGTAGTAGGTACTCAATGCATTTGTCGAATTAAATGCTAGTCAGAGGCATTGAAACCAAGGGTCTTTATTACTTTGGTTAAATTTAGTTTTAAATCCTAGCTCTAGACATCATATTTCTCTCTCTCTCGAGACCTCACCTTTCCCTGGATAATCAGCAGCCCCTGAGGCAGCGGACCGTAACCCACACTGGCAGGCTAGAGAGAACATCTTGAACTAAGTTATGCTTCGGCTCCTGAGCCCTAATGTAGAATGGCCCCCTGGCTGCCTTCCCACGGGACCAGACAGAGAGCTCTCAGACCTGGACTCAAGATCTAAAGAAGTGATTTACTGCCCTTACCACACTTTGGACCCATCAGTTCCCAGCAGGACCTCGAACCCCCTCACCCACAGTGTCCTGTCCTTTTGCCCTATATAATCTGTGACCTACATGTCATCGGGGAGTTTGGACTTTTGAGTGTTAGCTTCCTGTTCTCCTGGATGGTAGCCTTCATCATAAAACAGCCAATACTCTCCACTGCCATTCTCCATGTTGTGTTTGGCTCTGCTAGAGCCGGGTGGTCTAACTCTTTCAGTTCTGTAATAGAATCTTTGTGAATATAACAGAATCTTTGTTGAATTATTCAGGGGCCTGCCAAAATGCAGTACCTTAGCCAAGGGGGCGTGGAGAGAGAAGTACTAAGAAAAAAAAAAGGGGGGGGGGGAGGGGATTTTGCTACTTATAAGGCAAGCCCAGCATGACATTTTTCAACATCATAAAAGGCCAGAATTTGAACATAAAGAGTAATTTTGAGTTAATCCAGGTATTTCCTTATCTAGGCTTACATTATGAAACCGATTTATAGTCAAATTCAAAAACTAAAAAAAGTGCTACCAAGCCTTAGGCATTTCCAAGTTTCTAAAGAAAAACTCAAGATGGTTGGACTCCAGTAGCAGCTTTCAATTATAAAATTTAGCAGGTACCTGGGATGGCACTGGCTTTTCATGGTTCTCCGAGTTCTCTCTCTTTGAGGGATCCGACAGTTTCTGCACGTGTTCATTCCCTGCCGGAGCATCAGGGTCTGATGGTATGTTTCTAGAAGAAGATGTTTCTGTTGTTCCTATGATGTCCAGTTGTGGGGGAATGGGATCGCCACTGGTGGTATGAACATTTCCAACATTCAGTTTGTTAGCTACAGCCAGATCATGCTGTACACACGTGTTCTCAAATACTTCTCCCTGGCTGTCCCGGGTTTCCGTGGAGGGGCTGATGGCAGTGTTAGCCTGGTTTTCTGCCTGGGATTCCGCCAAGGTCACACCAAGTGGACAACAATGACTGTCTGATATAATCACGTGGTCCTCTTTGTCAGTCATAGTCATTAAGAGCTGGCTGCACTGGTTGCATCGTTCTGGGACTGGCTTCTGAGAAGGGGGGCACTGCACGAGTGCTAAGCTGTGGAACGCGCCACAGGCGACCTGGAGCACTACCCGCCCAGCAAGATGTTCCACCTTTTGTGGCTTTGTCACTGGGAAGGTAGTGGTCATGAGACCCAACTGACAACCGGTACCCCATGCCCAAATCTCTCTGCTTATCGACAATGCCAGCGTGTGCTCCTCGCCACATGCCAACTGCAAAATCCTGACTGCTAACGAAGGACTGGTCTCGGAGTCAGCAATGCTGACGGCACTGGGCTCCGGAACCCACTGCTGGTTGGCGACGGCGCACTGGCCAGCAGAGTTCTCTCCCCACATATACACGACACCGCTTTCTGTCACCGCTCCACTGTGGAAACTCCCCGCTGCCACAGTAACGACACATTGCCCAACCAGGGCATGTTCTAGAATGGGGCTGCTCGGACAGGTCTCCGCTGGTGCACTTCTCCAGGGAAGGGTGCCGAAGCTGTACACCGCCCCATCTGAAAGTTAAAAAGGGGAGGAGGTAGTGAATTAACTAGACATCAGCAAAGTTTTAATCCCCTCTACATTTAACAAAATAGGATTTTTTTCCTAAAGTACAGTGTAGAGATTTGGTTCAAGCATATAATATTCCAAATGTATTCATCTTTAAATGAATGACAACTTCTAATATTCTGAAATATAGTGAGAATTTCTATAAATTGCAGGGTATTTCTTCAAATGAAGGGTATTGCACTTCCCTTCAGCCTCATCCTACAAACTCTAGCATTGATCCACTACCAACAGCTACCATCGCAGACTATTACAAAAGCAGAGTCCCACTGTTCAAAGACAAAATGATTGTGACAAAATAAAGTAAGCAGAACATAAAGTTTGCTAAGCAGAAGACACACTTGTTAATATCTACAACATTCACTACTACTGAATAAGTCAGAACAGCAGAAAATTTAGGAGGCATAAAAACATTAGATTCATTTTGGCCAAAATTAAGAAATTAACTTTATACCTCCAGGTTGTACAGAAAGCACCAGTTAACAAGATGTAGCTGTCTTTAGGTTGCGTGCCATATGATGTGTAAATTTAAATGTTATCCTATATAATAAAAGCATAATATGCAAATCAACCTAACGGTGGAACAACCATTTTGCGGGGGACGGGGCCGGCGAGCAGGTGGCGCCAGGACAGCCAAGGCGTGAGCCAGTGGGCAGAGGGAGGGAATGGTGATCAGGGGGCGGTGGTGATCAGGGGGTGGCGGTGATCAGGGGGCGGCAGCGACCAGCGGTGGCAGAGGGGAGATTGGGGAGTGGGGGAGGACCAGGGCCGGCCACTCGCCGGCCAGCTCCATCCCCTGATCAGCCCGCCTGGACGCCTCCAGCTAGTCAGACATCCCCTGAGGGGTCCCGGACCACGAGAGGGCGCAGGCCGGGCTGAGGGACGCCCCCTCCAGTGCACAAATTTTCATGCACCGGGCCTCTGGTATATATAATATACAGTGTGTGCTGCTTAACAACAGGAATACATTCTGATAAATGTGTTGTTTAGTGATTTAGTCACTGTGCGAACATCATAGAGTGTACTTATACAAAGGTGGTGTATGCTTACTATAAATCTAAACTCTAGGGCAAAGGGTATAGTCTACTGTTCTATAGGGGAGGAAAAATAATTTTCCCTCTATCCTTCTGGGTTCTAGGCTGAAAGAGCCCTGTAATAAAAGACAGATTAATGAGAGAAAAACTATCATTCTCCACTTTATTCTAGTTATGGTATATCTTAAATATAAGAACTAGCTAGCCCTGCCAGTATGGCTAAGTGGTTGAGCATCAACCCATGAACCAGGAGGTCATGGTTCGACTCCTGATCAGGGCACATGCATGGGTTGTAGGCTCGATCCCCCAGTGTGGGGCATGCAGGAGGCAGCTGATCGATGATTCTCCCATCATTGATGTTTTGATCTCTCTCTCCCTCTCCCTTCCTCTCTGAAATCAATAAAAAAATATTTTTAAAAGATATATAAGAATTAATCTGATTTCTGATATAGTATATATCTTAAATTTAATAATTCAATTTCTGATAAAGGGAATAAAAACATATTTTGAAAACAAAAAGAATATATGTTCCAGCAAAGTTCATTAGAAACACCTGGCATCCAGTAACTCTCTTCCTGCTCGTCCACACTCAGACATTCGTTAGACTCAGTTACTATTCGCTAAGCCTTCTTTTCAATACCTTCCGTCAGAAGAACTCCATGCTTCACTCCCAGGGCCGCCTGAAGAACAGTCCTTTCTCCCCAGCCAGGCAATCTCTCTGGGGTTACAGAGCAGGATCCTGCCTGCCAGACATGGACCAGGCCTCTCTCTTTGGATCCTTCTGCCTTTGTTGAGCTACAAATATGAAGAAAAATCACTTATATGTTCCTGCAACTCAGAGTTGTATCTTACTAGTGTGTCATGAGATTGGCACCTTTTACCAGCACATAGGAGACTGCGTCAGATAATTTAACTAGCACCTATTTTATGCTTTAGCACAAGAGTGGAGATAAAACTGGTTATATAAAAGGTGTGAAAAATAATCTAAACCCACAAATTACTTTATCTCTATCTAAGAAGCAAACAAAACCTGGGTTATTTTTTGAAGGTTTATGATTTCGTAGCATAAAATGTCAAGATCCTAATTTCTCAATATATTAATTCCTTGGTTAGGTATTAAAGTTATAACATGCCCCAAGTTGGAGTTTTCTTTTAAATTTTTGTTTTTAATGTGGTAACAAAGTATTTGATGAGGAAGATAGAAGGAATAGGGATCCATATTTCACTTCACACTGCATTTAAGTTCTAGAATTGCTATTAAAAATTTAAGAACCAAATTTAAAGGAACTAGCAACAAAACTAATCCCTAATCAGCTTTATTTCAACATCTTTCTCTACCAATCAATACAAATGTCACTCACTATTCCTATGTAATGACTATCAACAAGAAAATTAAAGTGAAAAGAAGCTGCACATATGCGGACCTGCTTGCTGTGTTTTCCTACAAGGAGAGAGGAGAAAGAAGAAATGGTTTTTTACCTTCCCTTCTTTGAGTCCATCGGTCAGTGGGAGCACTCCATCACCAAATCATTTCCTCTTTGCAAAAGCATCTAAAGACCTAAATGTCAAAGCACAGGTGAGCACAAAGAGCAGTGAAAGAATGTTTTGCTATTTTATCCCACAGATTAAAAAAAAAAAGCAGCCCTCTAACAAGTGCACATTCACTCGGCAATAAATATGCAGTGAAACTATTTAAACTATTTCACATGTTGCCTGCCAAAGAGGACTATCTAGACTGAGCCTGCCCATATAAAATGCCTGTTGACTAAAACGCAATGTCAAAGGAAGATTAGCGACAATTGGGCTGTACTTTGTCAAGGCAACAGACTTATTTGGTTTGTGTTTCATTGTAAAGAAAGTAGTTCAATCTGAAAACTCAATGCGTTAAGTTCATTTCATAAACATTATGGTTACTTTTTAAAAGCCTCTGGAACAAACGAACATTTAAGTACCAATTAAATGAGAATTCTTAAAATCTCTTCAGTAATGTATCAAGTAGTTTTAATTTACATTTTTCAGTAATGCACACAAAAATTACATTATGAAAATAGAAGGGTCTTCATTTATTGGAACTAGCAGTGTTTTCCTAAAGTCAACCTCAATTCAAAACCATAATCCACAGGGAAGAGTAAAATATGTCTTAAAGTGAACCACTGAACAGAAAAGAGCTATATGAAAATTATGGTACAAATATCATGACCCATCAGTTCAGAAACTTACTGTTTAAGAAATAGATAGAAAAATATAAACAGGCAGACAGTAATACTCAATGCATTTCAACTAAAAATTCACTTTTTTAAGGGTACCAAAACTCATGAAAATAAAGGCAATGAGGTTTTATTTGTGTGAACCATAAAAATACTGGGGCCAAATTTATGATTTTTCTGCAGAAAGATGTAACCTGGTCACTGTGCTCTCAAACAGCCCCTACCAGCAGGAATGATGTAAGAGCCATCTGCTTACTCCAGGTTGCCTGTGAATTCTTATGGTTTCCCATCTGTATATCTGGAGGAAATTACCCTCTTCCTAATGCTTATTTTAGAAAGAGTTTGAATCGTTCAAATTTGGATGAAGGGTACTATGTGAACAAAAGATATAGCTGAATAATTTTAATAAATGCTATTAATTTGATAAATATGGTCATTACGTGACAGTTTTATGTGTGACAGTAATTAACTTTACGTAAAATGTGCAGTTCATGGTGTACAGAGAAATTCTGAAGCCAGATCTAACTTGTGCTTACCTATCAGAGATCAAGAAGTAACTGTTCGACTGTGGAAGCTCAGAGGGAAGGCGGAGGTGGGTGGGTGGATGGGAAGACAACCAAAGAATGTGTATGCATATCTGCATAATAACCCATGGCCACAAACAATAGGGTGGTAAAGGCCTGGGGTCAGGGGTGGAGGCCAATGGGGAGAAAAAGGGGACATAGGCAATACTTTCAACAATAAAGATAGATAAAAAAAGAGAAGTAATGTTCCCTTGATTAAAGTTAAACCATACCCAGCAGAAACCGCTGGGAGGGTGTGGAAGTACAGGAGCACACTTTACAAGTAGTTAACTGTATGTAAATTGAATTTTGTTCTACTGCCTGACATTCAGAATGTTGAGAATCTTTTGGTAAAGTGAATAAAACAGTAAACCTTCTCTTTTAGTGCTCTATTTTTAAATACAGAGCTTTTTAAAAGGGGATTTCACCTTACACCATGTGGTTTCTCACCACCACTCATTTTTTTCAAATCCAAAGGGAATTAAAACGCTACAAACTGTTTTACAACTTTCTTTCGTTACTAACTATACACGGTAGGCACAATGGTCCCAAAGATGTCCTTGTCCTATTACCCACAACTTGTGAATATGTTAGGTTACTTGGCAAAAGGAAATCAAGGCTGCTAGTCAGCTGACTTTAACCCTTTGCACTTGCTTGCTTTTTTCTCGATTCCTTTATTCTACTCGGGATTTAATTTTTTAAATACCCCAGATTTTACAAAGCGCGGCAGTAGAATAAAAAACTGGAGTTTCTTTTCATACAAACTTATTTATTTGGATTTTTTTATATTTCAAATTATTGATACATTCAAAGAGTAATTTTAATCTTGATGCTAACCGTGTCAAGTCACACTCGACATCCGAGTGCAAAAAGTTAAGATAGGGTGCCTATCCGGTTAGCCAGGCAGACCTGATAGCCAGGCAGACCCGATGTAATTACAAGAGTCCCTAAAAGTGGAAGAGGGAGGGAGAAGGAGAGAGAGAAAGATGTGATGATGGAAGCAGGGTGAGAGAGATGCTACACAGCTGGTTTTCAAGACTGAGCAGGGAGGGGGCATAAATAGTGGCCTCTAGAAGCTAAAAGGCAAGGAAGGAGGTCATCTCCCAGAGCCTCCAGAAAAGAATGCAGACCTGCTGACACCTTGATTTCAGCCCTGAGAGAATTGTTGAACTTTAACCTAAAGGGATGTAAGATAATAACTGTTATTTCCAGCCACTAAGTGTGTAGCAATTTGTTACAGTAGAAACAGAAAGTTACCTAACATACTACTCATAGATATCTTTCTGTATCAGTTTCTACAGATCTATCTCATTTTGTCTTAATGGTGTTTAATGTTTGACTTTCAAGAAATGTCTGCCTGAAATTCAAATACAGCAATGAGAAGAAGAGAAAAAATTGCAAAAGAAACATAACTAAAAAGGAATATTGCAGCTAAATAGTATGGGAAACTTATATCACAAAGTGGCCCCAGGCAGGGCACAGGCAGTGGCTGACTTTGCACCTCACAGGAGGCCCCAGAGCCAGTGCACCCAGTGGACAGCTTTAGACCATTCCAGATTACAACTTACACTTCCATGAATGACACACTCAAGGGGCAGACTCAGTGAGCACCAAAGCCCCATTGAGGCAAGTCCTGCTCAATAGGGGTGTCTCCTGCACAGCAGCTCTTCTGCTGTAGTCGCAGCTGGTCCTCACAGCCAACTGGCCTGGGGGTCAATTCCTCCCAGTGACACCAATAGCAATCAAGGCTCAACTACAACACAGTGCACACAGCCCACAAAGGGGTGCACTTAGAGTGTCCACCTCAGGTAACTGGGGAGGCTAAGCCACTGGGCTCTACAGGACACCTACTGCCTAAGACCAATTCCAGGAGACATAGCAGCTCTACCTAATACACAGAAACAAACACAAGGAAACAGCCAAAATGTGGAGACAAAGAAACATGTCACAAATGAAAGGACAGGATAAATCTCCAGAAAAAGAACTAAATGAAATGGAAGCAAGCAAACTATTACATACAGAGTTCAAAACAATGGTTATATGGATGCTCAAGGATCTTACTGAGAGCTTCAAGGGACTTAGTGAGAATTTCAAGGATCTTAATGAGAACATCAAAGACATGAAAAAGGACCAGTCAGAAATAAAGAATACACTAACTGAAATAAAGAATAATTTACAGGGAATAAACAGTAGAGTACAGGATGCAAGAGAATCAAATCAGCAATTTGGAATATGAGGAAGCAAAAACACCCAATCAGAAGAGCAAAAAGAAAAAAAGAATCCAAAAATCTGAAGACAGTGTAAAAAGCCTCTGGGACAACTTCAAGTGTACCAACATTTGCATCATGGGGGTGCCAGAAGGAGGAGAGAGAGAACAAGATAGTGAAAATCTATTTGAAGAAATAATGACAGAAAACTTCCCCTACCTAGTGAAAGAAATTGACTTGCAAGTCCAGAAGTGCAGAAAACAAGATAAAGCCAAAGAGGCCCACACCAAGACACGTCATAATTAAAATGGCAAAGGTTAAAGACAAAGAGAGAATCTTAGAAGCAGCAAGAGAAAAGCAGGTAGTTACCTACAAGGGAGCACCCATACGACTGTCAGCTGATTTTTAACAGAAACTATGCAGACCAGAAGGGAGTGGCAAGAAATATTCAAAGGGATGAATAGCAAGAACCTACAACCAAGATTACCCTGCAAAGCTCTCATTTAGAATTGAAGGTCAGAAAAAGAGCTTCACAGACAAGAAAAAGCTAAAGGAGTTCATCACCACCAAACCAGGATTACATGAAATGCTGAAGGGCGCTCTTGTAGTAGAAAGAGGGGGAGGGGGAAGGGAGAGGAAGAAAGAGGAAGGGGAGTAGGGCAACTAAGACTTGATTATGTTTTAGACATGGGGGGGGGGTGATAAAAGAGAAGGAGGTATCAAAAATTATCTCTAGGTTCTGCCTTGAAATGTATGTTGGTGATGCTGTTTACTGAAATGGGGAAGAGTAAAGAGATAATTCTGAAGTGGAGGATAAGCTTCTGGTAAGATAAAGTTGTTTCTGTCAAGTTTAAAATGCCTGTGGGAAATCCAAAAGTACATATCAAGTGAGTAGATGAATATATGCGTATGTTGTTCAGAAAAAAGGTTTCAGTTTACAGATATAAACTGGGGAAGGCATATGAATAATATTTGAAATCAAGACAGGGGGTAATATCATTGGAGTGTGTATTAAGAGAAAGGAAAGGCAGAGATCAAGCTGTAAGGAGCTCCTGCACCAGGGCTGGAGAGGATGAAGAACAAGCAAAAATGACTGAGGTGAGAAGTGCTCTGAGAGAAAGAAAACACGAGTCTGTGTGGGCACAGAAGTGAAGCGGAGGGCGTTTCCAGCAGGAAGGACTGGTCAATTGGGTCAATGCAGCTGGGCTCTCACAGGAGGAGGACTGAAAAGGGCCCCCTGGACATGCCAGCACAGACATCATGCCGAGATGGCCACGGTTTGAGCAGTACAGGAGGGGACCGAAAACCAGACTGGAGGAGGATGACTGTACATGGCAGGTAAGGACATGAAATCCAAGTTCATGCAACTGATTCTTTTGAAAAATGTTGTTAAAATGGCAAACAGAGAAATGGAGCAGTAGCTGGAGAGAAATGTGAGGAGCAAGGGTGTGTTTTTGTGTGTTGTGGGAGAGTCAAACATGTTTGCAGGACAATGGCATTGATCCTCGAATGCAAGGGAGATAAGGAGAGAGGGCAGAACCAAGTCCTGGACAAAGTGAAATAGGAACATGTGTGGTGGGTTGATCTTTCACAAAAGGAAGGGTCTACATTTTAAAAAGGAAGGAAACCACGGGTAAAGATATAGGCAGGATCACAGATTTTGTAGTGGGAGGATATAGTCCCATATGATGTAAGTGACTAGGACTTCACAGTATGTGTGATATGTGTCCTAACCTCACTCCTGGCTCCATTCATTGTTTATTTTATCTTGCCATATTTACACATTTTTGTAAAATGCCTTAATATTTTTTGGAACAAGGCAGAATATAAATAATTTTAAAATGAGAACAGAAATGTGTCAGTAGACTATTATCCCAAATGCACAGAGAAAATCAAATCATGTAGGAGTCTTTATTCTTCGGATAAAGTCCTTTTGCCTTAATAATGCAGTGAAAGGTAAATTTGTAAGTCATAGATATACTAACTTTCAAATGCTTAAATTTCAACAACTAAAACCATGTGCGTTTTTTGCACTTACTATGTTCCAGGTTTGCTAATCTAAAACTGCCATGGGAGCCAATAATATCTTATTCTCTTATTATATCCCAGCTGCTTAACACAGTCCTGATATGTAACAGGTACTCAATAAATTACTATAGACAGACTAGGCCTATAAACAGACAAGTTCCCGCTGTTAAGGAGTTTACGTACTGGTGTGTTCTGTCTTTATCACTAGAAGAATGACTATGTAAAGCAGACAGTACCCTCAACATACAGAAAGCTAACTTACACTAGCAAAGTTGGGCCCTCTTGTCTTCTTCTCCTATCACTTACTGGTTTAAAATAGGTGTATTGGTTAAAATAGTAAAATAAAGCAATAATTGTAGTTATAAATGTAAAGATATTAGTGTTCAGAATAACAAGACATTAAGAAAGACAATAAAAATAATAGAGAAGCAAACTGTATCAGAATATCCTGAAAGGAATTTGGACATAGAGTAAACCCAAT
This sequence comes from Eptesicus fuscus, assembly GCF_027574615.1. Taxonomy (NCBI): domain Eukaryota; kingdom Metazoa; phylum Chordata; class Mammalia; order Chiroptera; family Vespertilionidae; genus Eptesicus; species Eptesicus fuscus. The sequence goes on along the minus strand of NC_072483.1, from coordinate 84,471,980 downwards.
ATAAAACTACTACAGATTTCATGCAGTCACTTACACTCTATTTTTAAAATATGACTACATTTCATTGCAATGTAGAGTTTATACTGTGAGTTTGGTAAACAACAATTTAAAACACTATGGTACTCTACACATGGCACATGCTTAATAAATGTTTGCTTATATTTACACATAGATTAAGGCAACTTTGGACTCAAATGCCTGACTTACAGCTAATCTAAACACCAACAACTGCTACTTCCTGAAGATCCTGCCACGGAAGCCATCACCAACACTACTGAAGGTCAAGCAACACTCATCTTGCAGTGACATCTTGACAAACCAACCACTACCAAAGGTCAAGGCCTCTCTGAATTCCAGCCCTCTCAGCCTTAATTAATGCAGTGGACGCACTGCCTGATACCACTGTAGGAGCCGACCAACCCCTTAAATCCTGACCCAGAGTTCAGGGATTCGGTAAATTTATGCCTTCAACAAAGTCAGTAGGCTGGCCTAAAAGTACTTGTTATTTACAATGCTGTTATTAATGAGATAATGCACTTACTAAGCCATTGATTCAAAATATATTATAAACTCCTAAAGGTCAGAAACTATGACTTACTCATCAGTATACTCTTGTACCCACAGCAACCACCAGGTACAAGCTGAGTCAGTGGAAGACAGCCCTTGATCTTAAGTTCCAATCCACAGACTTCCAAATGATACAGAAGATTTCTAGAGCTTGTAATAAAAGTCAGTATCAGACACAAAAGGAAAGTGACATCTCCTAGTAGAAACATACATAATTTGCTAATGTATTTTCTAACAATAAAATCACTTATATTTCATATCACTTCACAAATGTTAGACAACCCAGGAAAGAACAGTCTCTTTCTCTTTAGTACATGAGACAGTTTTTGGTGCAATCAGGGATGCTAGGCTCTTTTATATGGCCTGCTAATTTCACCTTGAAAATTATTAAAACTGCACACTTTAAAATGGATATTACCATGGAGGGGAGGTTACATGGGGTAGGGGTGGAGGGTGGGGATAAAGGTCCAGCAATGCCCATTAGCTCCTTTTTGTACTTACTGCATCTTTTAAAAATGAAATTTTTCAGACTACTAAATTCCCCATGAAACATTTTGATGGATATTAGAATACTAGCAACTGAATTTCAAATTCCTAGGTACTCCAATAATTTGTCCCTGTTATTACATGTTGCAGTATAATTTATGACACAAATTATTTATTCCTTTAATATTTTGCTATTATTCTTTTATTAAAATGGCCAATGTTTTTAAAGGCAATATTATAGAAACACAGTTCAAAGTATATTGGCTTATTTTTACCAATCAGTAACATCCAAATGCTTAATTTAAGATCATCAAGGGGCCACATAATTGAATAGGGAGTATACATAACAAAAAAAATACTGCTCTGGAGTTATAAGTTTCACTTATTTTGAAAATGCTAGTAACAGTGTTCTTGATTAGAAATGGAAATACTGTTTAACTCACAAGTTTAAATACTGAGGTTACATTAGGGATCGGCTATTAAATTTACTATTCATTACTCAACTACTTAACATATTGTCAACATGTTTACTTATTAATACCTGTAAAGAGAGAATTATTTTCTTAGAGCAATAACTAAGACACCTGCATTCACAGTATAAACTCGGGCTTACCACATTATACTAAAATGTAATCAACTCAAACTTTAAGTGTTAATGACCAGTAGTACTTTTGCATCTGAGTCACTCTGCCAATCTGCTCCGCAATACTTTACAGCGTTCATGATCAGTATATGCCTGTATTTCCCAAGAGTCTTTAAAATTTAAATTCCCCTGCAGCCTTTTAAGAAAGATCATTTCTTATATCCTAAGAAAAGCATTTTCCCAGGAGCACAAGTCAAACAGCAAAGTAAAATTGACTAAATAATTGGTCTGTCTCTTCTTAGAAAAGCTTTCACAGGCACACATTGCAGGAGAAAAATAACTCTTTTTCCAGAGCCGACTGCCTTGAGACTAGGAAGTAAAATAAAGAAAGCTTACTGGGTGAGAGCCCTGATTATAAACAAAAATGTTAAAGTGCGAGGCTCACAAACTATCTTAATCATACATAAATCTGTAAGAGGAAAAAATACATGTACCATACCCTGTCACTCAGTTTTAACAGATATTAACATATTTTCATATTTACTTCAGTTCTTTAAAATAGAAGAAAAACTTCTAGAGATCTGAAGGAGCCTCATCCAAACCTTTCTTGGCCAGAGTTAATATGTCTTATTTCTGTATGTTCCTATATTTTATGTACTTTCATTAGGTACATGTATATCAATAAACAATGTATCATGTATTACTTTAAAGCTCTATATAAGTACATCACACTGTATATATCCTTTGGCAACTTGTTTTCCACTCAATATTATATACATGCAATGTATCCATGTTGATGAACACAGATCTAGTTCATTCATTTTTACTAGGGGATAGTATTCCATTGTATAAATAAACCATAGTTTATACATTTCCCTACTGAAGTACAGCTGAATTGTTCTACTTTATTGCCATTTTAAGAGCTGCTATAATCATCTTTGCTAATGTTTATTTGGGCAATTGCCCCAAGTTTAGTTAACATTTCGGAAGGAAGGAGGAAAGCTCACCCAGATGCCAATGTTAGGTCTAACTGTTACCAGAGAAGTTAGTGGCTCCAATTTCCCCATCAATGGTGAGAGTGGGATGGCTCTTGCAATATATCTTTAGAAAAAGAAGTCTAAGACTCGCCTGGGAGGATGAATGGCTTTTGTTGGCCTGGAATTATGTTTCTTGGGTTGCAAAGTCCCATGTCCCTTAACCCAGTCCTGAAAGAGGTGCAGCTGGGGTTCCAGTAGAGCCCAAAGCAAAGCCAGTGTCCAGAGCTTCCTTTCCAAATTGCAGCCAGGTCAAGTTCAGCATCAAGCTAACTAAAGTCCATTAATCCACGGTGTGGAGCCCACATGGCTATGTGTCACGTGGACGAATGCAGGCGAGCACACCCCCTACAACGGAAAGCCAGGAGCCTAGCACAGGAGAGAGAGAACCAGGAGCCAAGAGAGAATTCCCTTTGTTCAGAAGTTTAAATATTCAGGTTTCACCCCTGCCCCTTGCAGTGGCCACGCCTATTCTGGCCAATTACCTGTTCCCAGGTGCGATTGACAGACAGGTAGGCACCTTCTCATGTCACTCAGACCTTGATGGGCATGTATCTAAACTGCCTTTGTCCAATCCCTTCCCCCATCAATCAAAACTTAGAGAGTGTTAAATTATCAAAGCTGTATAAATGGCATGCCTATATTATCTGGTCTTCCCTTTACTCCTTTCTTGTTAAATAATAACCAGGTTATTATAACCGTATCATAACCACTACCTTCCTAATACAGAGGTCATGTGAACTGTATGATGACTCAGAAAAAAAAAAAATTTTAATAATGTGACATTAAGGGAAACATGAGATGATCAATTTGTGGAATTAATGAGACTAAAGCTGATCTTCTCTCTACCAATAATTCACAAAGAGCCCCATAGGAGGTGAGAGAATTATCCCATTTTTTTCACAAAAGAACTCTAGCCCTGGCTGGCATGGCTCATCTGGTCGGAGCATCATCCCATACACCAAAAGGTTGCAGGCGGGTTCAATTTCCAGTCAGGGCACATTGAAGTTTTCTCTCTCTCTTTCTCTCCCTTCCTCTCTCTCTAAAAATCAATAAACATATCCTAGGGTGAAGATTTAAAAAACACACACACAAAACAATGTAAAGACACCACCATTACATATATAAACAGGTGATGAGGATAGGAAAATAAATGCAATACTAAACAGCTCCAAATCATAGTTTATTGCTACTTTATTTGTGGTTACCATTCATTTTCTTAAGGAAGATTTTATTTTACCCTATAAAATCTACTACTCACTTATTACTGATGACTGAACTGTTTGATCATCAATAAAGAAGAGTTAAAAGAAAAAAATGTTTTAAAAAATCTCTACCAGAAAAACCTATATCCCTAATACAGTTGGAATATGTCACAGATTTAATTCCATAAAGTTATAAAAACCGCTAAATGATTTAGAAGTCATTAAAATCCTCACAGCATTCCTGAGTGTCTGAGAAAGGGACACAACCTCACACTACATCAAAGCAGGCCTTTCACACCAGCTCAAAAACCACCACTCTTACATCCCTTCCTATTTTTTAACTCATACCTTATATAGTCTCACATTCATACAGAATTATAGAAGGTGTTTACAAGCCAGTCATATTCTTTGGAAATAATTTTAAAATGGACCCAGCAATATTACATTAAACCAGTGTCTTTTCATGAAAAGACAAACGATTAATAGTAATCTTTCCAACTAACCACACAAAAACTAAAATCAGGTGTCAAGAGTGTTCTTACTGGTAGTAAACCCTTTGCTTCTTTAACAGTCAAACTGTTCAAAGTGTTTCAATCACAATCTAAACTGTGAAAGGCTGAGCTTTGGAGAAAAGAAATTCCAGTTAACATTGCTTAAATCTTTTTTTTAAAAAAGGCTTATATAATGCCACTCAAATCCCCCCACCCCACTGGGAAAAAAAAAGTCTTGTTTATTACTTTACTTTCTTCATCATTATCTTTTAAAATGTTAATATTGTGAAACAGCTTTGAACTTTTTTGCTATAGTTATAAGCCTTGAATCTGTCAATAGTAATCACAGTTTGAGAACTAAGTATTAAATTTAAACTAGGTATAGATTCCATCAGCATCTTTAGATGCCCTTATGGATTCCAAAGTTACTACAGACAATCCTGAAATCATATCTTCTCTAACTATAAGTCTATGTATCATAAAATTATCTGGAAACTATCCCTTGATTTTTAAAAGTGAATTATAGTTCTTTTCTAAAAATATTTAGTTCTCTTTCCCACCATTTAGTAAAAAAAAAAAAAAAAAAGTCAGTTTGGGTCATGATATAGTGAAAGAAGAAATTAATAATTATAAAACTAGCTAGTATGTATTGAATATCTACCAGGTGCCAGGCACTGTAATAAATGATACATGAACTATAAAATGTAAAGATACTACTCTGAGGAAGGTACTTTGACCTCCAACTTAAAGATAAAGAAAATGAGGCAGGAAAGTTAAGTAACTTTCCCCAACATAAGTGGATGTATATCCAGATCCAAATCCTAGGATCTTAACCACTCTGCTTTTATTAATAAGATTAAAATACTGCAATTTACTGCAAAAGCAAAAATTTCACTGCTTTTAAGTTAAGTATTCATTAACCCGAAGGTGGTCACTCCAAACCATTCATATCAATGATAAACTGAAAAAAAAAAATTGGACCAATAAGTTTGCTGAATGTTTATACCCGTTCATCATAAACACACATCGTAAAGCCTCTGAGAGAACAGTCACGGCCACCAACAAACCTAAAAGGCAGTAGACGAAGGATGTGCATGTGAGCCTTTTCCACCCTCAACCAGAACGAGAACACAGTCCCTGGCATAGGAGAGTGCATTCCCTGTCCCCTCAGCATCCAAGGCCTCCCGCGCGGGAGTTCGCACACCTCTCCTGCCAGCACACAGCTGTCTGTCTCCAAAGCAGCCCTGTCACCCACGGGCACCCACGCCAGCGCCAGGGCCGTTTCCTCAGACAGCCCCTGTTTACGTCCCGTCGTCGCTCCTCCAAAGAACTTGCCGCCCTCGGGCAGATCATTTTACACACGCCAGGACTTGGCTAAACTACGAATTCTTCACGTCCAAGTCATGTTCTTTGTCCGAAACCGCCTTGTCAAGCCACCAAAACCCTCGATCGCCCCTCTCCGCGGCGATCTGCATCCCGGGGCAAAGCCGCCCGGTGCACTCTCCCCGGTTCGCGGCCAGCGACCCGGGATTTTCAGCTCCGCGCTAGGAGTGAGCACTCAATCGATCCTCACGAATGAATGGGGGGAAGGCAGCGTGGGTGGGGCCGGGAAGAGGGGGGTCGTGAAGGCGCTTCACGCGGCTGAGACCACCGCAGGGGCGCCCCGTCTGGGGAGGGAGGAAAGGTGGCGACTGGGAGAACCTGGGGCCCGGGCGAAGGGGCGCCGTCGGTCGGATGCCGGCTTGGGAAACCGCGAGCGCTGTCTTTGTGGGTCCCCGCAGCGCGATCGCGGGCCCCGCGCCTCCGCCTCCCACCCGGACCCCGCCTCCCGCACACACCGGAGGCCCGGGCCAAGCCGCCCTCAGAAGCCCAGGCCGCCCCGGGACGCGCACCGGCTCACCTGACGCTCTGCCAGCGGCACCGCGGTCTGCATCCCCAGCGAGCTTGCAGCCCAACAACACCGCGAGATCAGCTGATTCACGGGGGGCGGGGCCTTCGGCGGCCGCGGGCCAGTAGGCGACGAGCGAGTGTGAAGTAGGCGGGGTCAGTGGCCGACAGTGCCTGGTAGGGATCAAAATTATCCAAGAGGCGTTGGGCCCCGCGGACAAAAACCTCAGCAGGTCTGCCCCTCCCTTACCATAGGGCGGGGCCCCCAGTTCTGAAGCCGATGACGTCACTTGGAGCCGCAGGGGGCCTCACTGCCCGGTTGCTGCTGAAACTGCTGGTGGCAGAGTGATTGGTAGCTGCAGTCATTGTGTCACCGCCTCAAACTGCAAGAATCAGAAGGGTAAGTTTGCTACTCTTTACAGCGAAAAGGCTAAAATATCTGCAAAGCGCTTCTAGGGACTGTACCCTAACGGTAGTCTCTTCCGCTCCCGCGAATGACGTCATCGCCTGAGGCGCGGGTTGGCCCTGCAGTGCACGCTTTTCACTCCTTAGCTGCAACCCCAAAGGACGGAGGAGGGTGGGAGGGAATGAATTGGCCTCTCCTACGATACCCACAAGGCACCCCGCTATACAATAGGAGTAAAACCCGTTTGCTTTCCGCAGCCACAGCCCCCTTCGGACTCAGCTCGCACCCAAGACCCCCACGAAGATTTCCGGGAGCCGTGCGGAAGCTCCCTCTGCCTTGGCTGAACCTGCAAACTTGTATCCGGGCCACCGATGGCAGGTGTGCAGTCAGGGTCCGGAGCTCCTGGCCGAAATGGTCTGTCACGTTCACCGTTACCCTCAGCTCAGTGGTCGTCTTGATCCTCCGCCCACCTGCAAACCCGTGAGCCTGCAGCAGTTAAACCAGCCTTGCCCGCTCTGCACCAGTGCTGGAAAGCACGCAACCTGTGACCTGGCTCCAGTGCACACCAGCGTGTCCAACTTCAGTCGGGACTTCCATGGGACCCGGCCACCTTGCTAAGCCTAAAACAGTCTTTTCCAAACTGCTACTCAGATATTCTGCTATTCCCGGCCCCCTACTATTCCCAACCCTCACGCTCCTAACTTCTCACTGAATTCTATCCACCCCAGCCCTTTGGGAAAAATGAAAAACTTTGCCTCCTACATTTCTGAAGAAAATGAGACCACTGCGAAGGAATTTCCTTAACTCCCACCAGCCACTATTACAAAACCTACCTGCAGCCCTTCCATTCCTTCTGAGAGGTGTTCTGTCCTCTCAAGGTTAATCCGGCCACTTGAACCCCAAATCCCTCCCAATCCCTTTAGAGACTTTGCTCTGATATTATCCCTTCTCTTTTGTGCATTTTCAATCTCTGCCTCTTTCTTACTCTTATTCTTCAGTATATGAGCCTGTTCCTGCCTAAACCATCTTTTCATTTCTTTTTCCTCTGTCCTCGTTTCTTTCTTTTTTAAAAAATATATTTTATTGATTTTTTACAGAGAGGAAGAGAGAGAGAGAGATAGAGAGTTAGAAACATCCATCCGCTTCCTCTTGCACACCCCCTACTGGGGATGTGCCCACAATCAAGGTACATGCCTTTGACCAGAATCGAACCTGGGACCCTTCAGTCCACAGGTCAAGGCTCTATCCACTGAGCCAAACCGGTTAGGGATCTGTCCTCATTTCTTTAGCAACCTCCTTTTCTTTCCCACTCTTTCCTCCCCCTTTCTATAATCTCTACTTTTTCAGGTCTACCGACACCAGTAGTCACCTCCTACTTTTGGAATCTAATGATTCTGTCTAAGAATGAAAACATTTTATGCAGCCGTTTAAATGAAAGAATGAATTTATCTGTATTGATATGGAATGATCTAGAAGTTAAAATTGTTAAGAGAAAAAATACTAGATACTGAGTCGCGTGTATTGTACTCCACTAATTGTGTATATGTGACTTTTAGAGAGAGAGTGTCCTCTAAAAGGACACATTAAAATGTAACTAGCCCTGGCTGGGCAGCTCAGTTGCTTAGAGCATGATCCTGATACACCAAGGTTGTAGGTTTGAGCCCTGGTCAGGGCACATATAAGAGGCAAACAATGAGTGCATGAATAAATGGAATAACAAGTTGATGTTTCTGCCCTAGCCGGTTCATTTCAGTGGATAAAGCATTGGCCTGCAGACTGAAGGGTCCCAAGTTAGATTCTGGTCAAGGGCACATGCCCAGGTTATGGGCTCGATCCCCGGTAGGGAGCGTGCAGGAGGCAGTTGATCAATGATTATCTCTCATCATTGATGTTTCTATCTCTCTCTCTCTCCCTCCTTCTTCCTCTCTAAAGTCAATAAAAATATATTTTTAAAAATTGATGTTTCTGTTTCTCTCTATAAAAAAATTAAAAATAAAAACTTTTAAAAAGTGACTAATGCCAAGGAGAATTGGGAACAAAAGTGGAAGTAAAACTCACTTTTTACTCTATGCAGTATTGCACTGTTTGAGCTTGTAACTTTACAAAATATAGTTTGAGTATACTTTTTACTTATTTTTTGAAACACGAAAAAAGTATGTAGTCTTATCTTCCTTTCCCTCTTATTCTTCTAGACTTCTGGGACAAACTCCTGGGTTTTCCTCCTACACTTTTCAGACTCTTTCACTTGTCCCTAAAGTTCTTGGATTAAATAGATATTTATTAAATGTGCTATTAAATAGATATTAAAACTTATACTGTGCTGGGCACTGCTCTAGGCACTAGGGAGACATGATAATGAAACGAAACAGGCAAGAGTCCCTGTTCTCACGAACTTGCACTCTGCTGGTGTGGACGATAGTCTCCAGAGATGGCGCCATGGGTTCCTCCATTCATGTATGCAAATGCCACTCTTGGCAGCCAGTGATGGAATCTATTTCTTCTTCTCCTGATCGTGGCCTAGGTTTGTGGGTTTTTTGTTGTTGTTGTTTTTCACTAATAGAATGTGGCAGAAATGAAGTTCTGGGGCTTCTGAATTAATTCCTTAAATAAACTGGCAGCTTCCAGATCTCCCTCTGAGAAGCCAGCTGCCACCCTAAAGAAGCTTCAGCAATACCACAGATTGGTAAGAGAACGTGTAGAGATAAGCCACATGGAAGCGCATTCAGGTGCCAGAATGTGAGTGAAGCCCTCAAGTTCCTTCCAGGTCAGCCCAGTTCCTGGCCAAGTGCGGCCGAAGGATTGGCACCAGCGAGTGCCAGTGTTGCAGCACAGCTTCACCAGGACCTGCCTGAATTCCTGCCTGACGCTGGTTCTAGCTCCAGTCTTCTGGCTGATTATCCACTGGAGGAACTGAGGAGTGATTCTCCCACTTTTTTGTTCTTAAAAGTCAGAAAACAAGGATCCTCTTGGACTCAAAGGTCAAAAGGGTTCAATGCCCCGGAACAATCCAGGAGTGAGTGTGTCAGTGTGTGTCTCTGTGAGTGTGTGTGGAGGGGAGTGGGGTGCAGCCTATGGAAGGCAATGATAGCCTAATTTAGATGATATTGCAATACAATATATTATTTGCAAAATGCTTCACATGTGTATTTTATCCTTAAAACAACTCCATGATGGGTATAATTATTCCTAAAATACACATGAACAAACTGAAGCCCACTGACTTTCCCAGGTTAACCCAACTACTCTAAGTGGCAGAGGGACCCACACCCAAGGTCTCTAAATCTAGATCTCCAAACTCCAAATTCTCATTCCACCACACGCCCCTGCACACACACACACTTGAACTCCCACTGGATCAAAGTGTTGAATAGAGGACTCAGGACTAAGATAAAAAGTAGGGTTCAAAAAAGAGATGATAGAGAATAACAGAAGTAACAGGCTCAGTGAAGGCTGGCATTAGAAACTAAGACTCTTGGGGGGCAGTGGACAGGGATGTGCTCAAACTGGGGTCACAAAAACAAGAAGTAAACACTGGTTCTAGGCCCCCATCCTCCATGTGTGTCTATGTGTGGGGTGGGGGTGGCTTCACACACATATAAATGCTATTATTTACTTTAACAGCCATTTATTAGGAGCCTGAAAGGAGCATAGATAAAGTTCGTACTCTTCAAAGAATGCATTTACTAACTTGCTAGGAGAACAGTGAAATTAGTCCTTAGAGAGCACAGTTCAGACAATCAGAGATCCAGGAGCTCAGCCTCTCAGGAGATGGGGGTAGAGGTGGGGAGAACCAGAGAGGTAAGGAAAGGTTCAGAGCAAAGATGGAACCTCAGCTAGGCCTTGAAGGAGGGGCAGAGACCGCCAAGGGAAGAGCATGTCAGATGAGAAACAGAACAGCAAGGAAGGTTTGTTGGACAGTGAGGCTACTGGTGTGCTGCCGTGACGTGTAGGTGGATGATTGGGGAATGGTGATGGGCGGGGCAGGGTAAAGTCAGGTTGTCAGAGCCAAGCCCAGGAATTTAGACTGATTCCATTGGGAGTAGGGGAAGAGGGGGTCCTTTGAGGATATTTAAACAGAAATGATCAAAAAGGTGTTTTAAAAGTATACCACAGGAAGCTATTCTGGGCTTTTAAAGTATAGTTGTAGCCTGTTATTGTATTCTACCTAACCATTAACATAGAGGCTGTGTGTATGTGTGTGTTACACTTTCTATTCTTACTGAATTAGATTACATTTCTCTCTATCCCAAATTAAAAAGGGGAGTTTAAGCAACTTAGACCTTTGTTTTCAAAAATGGATGCTGAGATTCCGAGTGGTTGAGATTTTAGAACAGGGGCACCCAACTCTCGTTGACATCTGGGAGTACTTTACTATGTGGCTGGACTTCATGCAAGAAGATAATGAACCAAATGAGGGGCAAAGACCTGCTGGTGGCATATTGTAATTTTGGGGAATGATTTAAATAGGAATGCTTCTACTCATCTCATACCAAAAGTAATTAGTGGATTAAATGATTAATCACCAGATGTAGGTAAGCAAATGCTGACTTATTTTTAGAATGGAAGCATGAAGCTATATGAGCGTTGTTGAGGCACATGTTCATAAATCCTGCATTATGACATATAAGTAACCACTAAAGCAAGTATATTTTAATAAAATGTAAATATCTACATATTCTTCTGTATCTGAGTTACTTTTATGTAATATATGCTTAATAATGTTACGCTTCTCAAGCTGGGCATTTCAGTCACTTTTTTTGTGGTGTGCTAAAAATAAAGAGCAGTAGTTTGGGCCAAAGGGCCTCTTTTTGTGTGTGTATTACAGTATATAACATATAAATTATAAACATTTAAAGAAAGCATTTAGGCCCAACCTATAAAAAATAGCATCCCAAATATTTATTTGCAAGTGAGTTTGAAACTTAGAACATGTTTTTCTATAGTAACAGTGAAGTAAATACTGTATTTGTTCCTGGACTAATCTACAAATGTTATGTGATTTATGATCCTATCTAATAAAGAGGAAATATGCTAATTGACCATCACACCCTCACAAAGATGGCAGTGCCCACAGCCAATAAGGAGGGAATATGCTAATTGACTGCCACACCCTCAAAGATGGCAGCACCCACAGCCACAAGATGGCGGCGCCCAGTCCCCTCAGCCCCGCTTGGGCGGCAGGCGCACAGCACAGCCAGGCCTGCCCCCAGGCAGGTATGGCCGCTCCACGTGCCTGCCTCCAGAGTCCCCCAGTCCCCTCAGCCCCCTACCCACCCAGGGCCAGCCCGAGGCACAGGCAAGCCTTGGACAGCGGCTGCCCAGCCACCCAGGGCCGCCCGAGGCTCAGGTAACCAGGGTTGGCTGAGGCTTATGCTGCCAGCAGTGGCAGCAGCAGAGGTGTGATGGGGGTGTCGCCTTCCCCTGATCACTGGGTTGCCTCCCACCCCTGAGGGCTCTCGGACTGTGAAAGGGGTCAGGGCAGGCTGAGGGACACCCCCCCCTCCAGTGCATGAATTTTCATGCACCGGGCCTCTAGTGTTCATTTGCAATGAAAAAAAGGAAGCAATGCTTTTGCAATACTTTATAATTTAAAAAAGAGGAGAAGCCCTTGGTACTAAGTACTTTTTCATAGATGCTGGTACTTAAAGAAAAGCAGGTTTTAAGGGACAAGGACGAAGAGTTCGATGGAAGTTGTGGAGCTCTGGCGTGCAGAGGGGAAGGGGTAGGAAGTGGGAAACAGCCGATCCAGCCACACTGGAGCCTGAGGCAACAAGAAAAATGTGCGCCCTATGCATACGTGGATCAAAATAGCTTCTCATATTTGGAATCAATGGGAAAAAGTTAATAAAAGCCTAACAGTTTGGAAAAACATCCATAAGTAAAACCCCGTGTTGCCAATCTACTCACACACCATTGTCAACCCTCATAAACGCGCCTGCCCGCCCAGGCAGGGTTGGAGGTGGGAAGCGGGGAACCCCTGCAGCCACTGGGTGGAACCGATGGCTGATTGGAAAGCCCTGACTGATCCCTTTGCACAGATCGTAAAACAAGCAGCAGGAGCGCGTTTTTATTTAAAATGCTGTTACTGTACTTTGTTCACCATGGGTTTTTTACATTCATTTTTGTTTTAATTTAAAAATATTGCATTAAGATTATTTATTATTTTTATTTGTCTTGGTTACCGAGGTGTGTGTGTGTGTGTGTGTGTGTGTGTGTGTGTGTGTCCTTCTGCCTTATCCCAATCCAGGCACTGGTGGGAAGCAGTGAGGAAGCCCCAGGTTAAACTTTTCCCCCCTCCTCTTCCTTCCCTTCCTTCCTTCTCCCTCTCTCTGCCTCTTGCTCCTCCTCCCCTCTCCCCTTCCTATCTTTCAGTTAATTTTTTTAATGGACTTTTCTTACTCGGGGTCTCCAGCTCCATCACTTTCCCTGGCTGTTACTGAAGGCCCTCCCATGGTAGGGGCTCCTGGGGGCTGGGGGCTGGGGCGGGCACAGGAGTCCTGAGGGGAAGAGGCCTAATCGATTGGCACAGATTTTAAAATGCTTAATTTTTTAAAAAGTTGGTTAAACACTTTAAGTTTTAGAGACTCGGGGCCATGTCTGGTTTGTCCAGCCCTAGTAACGGCTAGGCTTAAGTATGTGATAAAGGCAGTTGGAGGAATAAACCTATGAAGTAACCGGGTGGGGTTAAGAAAAAAGATGTTTGTAAAAGGACGTGTGTAACTTTGAGAGTTTGCCCGAGGTGGAGCCACCTTGGCTGTGAGTGGCAAAGCACATAGAAAACTGAAGTGATGGGTGGTGTAGTCAGTCGTTAGAGCATCAGCCCCACACACTGAAGGGTCAAGGGTTCGATTCCCAGTCAAGGGCATGTTCCTGGGTTGCAGGGTCAATCCTACTTTCCGGAGGCAACTGATCGATGTGTCTCTCTCACATCAATGTTTCTCTCTCCCCTTCCCCGCCCCCGACTCCCTTCCGCTCTCTCTAGAGATAGATAGAAAGAGTGTCCTCAGGTGAGGATTAACAACAGCAACTGAGGTGAATTGTGGTGGAAGGAGAGATTTGGGGTTTGGAGGAGTCTTCTCTTAAGGAAAAAGGAGGTTAGAGGGAAGTGGATTTGTTCAGTTCTCCATCCTGGCCACCGGGTGGTGCTGTTGGCACAAGGCTGGCTGCTTTCTGGACGTGGGATGGAAGGCGCCAGGCATCCTGGGATGGAGATGGGGAGAGGGAGTCACAGAAGGTCCTCCACACAGTTTGTGAGAATCAGAAATTTACAAGTTAGGTTTTTGTAAGTTGTGTTTATTTGTATTTATGTACCCACAATACATGTACATTTTAAAGTACAGTAACAAACAGCACTAAAGCTCTACTGCGCCTTGTACTGTGGAATGTGCTACTCTTCAGCATGACAAAGGGTGGGGTTCCAGGCTGCCGCTTGACTAGACAGAGCAGGAAACTTCAGGGCAATGTTAAAGAAAGTTCTGGAAGCACTTAATGTATTTCATAGAAATGCACAATGACAAATTGTACACAGGCGTCATTATTCTTTAGTCAGAGCACTTCTACAGTGAACTGCCTGTCCCGAGGGTACATTGACTGGGGGCTGTAGGAAGAGAGGCTTGGAGTGAAAAGAGCAGAGGGAGGGCATGCACCTCAGCTTCTGCTGTCACGGATGCGTGTTTCCTGTCGAAAGGAAGTTCTTCCATGGGGTTCAGGATCCCATTCTGAGAACCAAGAAACAGAAACCCTGGGTGCCGAGTTGATGGACCCACTATGTATCAGGGAGAAGGGTACTCACTGTGTGGTGAAGAGCCTAGATCCTAAAATCAACACCAGTGGATTTAAATTCTGACACTTGCACTCTAAGAAACTTGGGACAATCCCCAGTTTTCTCATCTAAAATTGGGGTGGGAGCCCTAACTGGTTTGGCTCAGTGGATAGAGTGTCGGCCTGTGGACTGAAGGGTCCCAGGGTCGATTCCGGTCAAGGGCATGCACCTTGATTGCGGGCACATCCCCAGTGGGGGGGGGGTGTGCAGGAGGCAGCTGATGGATGTTTCTCTCTCATCGATGTTTCTAACTCTCTATCCTTCTCCCTTCCTCTCTGTAAAAAAATCAATAAAAATATTTTAAAAATAAAAAATTAAATAAAATTGGGGTGGTAGATATCTATATCACAGAATTTAAATGAGATGATGTATACGAAGTGCTTGCTTAGAACAGATCAGATAAAATGGTAGCCATATGAGGTGGAACTGCCTAGTAAAGGAAGGGGGGGACCAAGAACAGGCGTGGAATCTCTTTGGTGTGACTTATCATCTCCCAGTTCTTAATTTGTCTCAAGAAGGAAAGCGAAGTAGGTTTAAAGTATGGACTTTGAAGCTGCTCTGCCTTGGCTCAAATCCTGGTTTCACCACTTCTTTCTTGTGTGGCCCAAGGCAAAGTATTTAATACGTCTGACGGCGGAATTGTTGTGAGTAAATTACAAGTAAACCATGTGCTTGCCTTATTATTAGTCACTTTTCCCCCTACCGGTAGCCAGGAGACTTTGACTAAATATGTAGCAAGTTGCCTCCCCGTGGGACCTGACTATCCTATATTTACAAATCTATTCTTTATTAAAAGAACATTAAATCACTCTTTTAAAAACCATGCCAGTATG